>NW_020664393.1:5594821-5808611 GCF_002925995.2 Terrapene triunguis | reverse complement strand
CACACACACACACACACACACACACACACACACACACACACACACACGCAAATACAGTGTAGTACAGTGTTAAACATAAACTACTAAAAAATAAAGGGAAAGCAGCATTTTTCTTCTGCATAGTAAAGTTTCAAAGCTGTATTAAGTCAATGTTCATTTTGTAAACTTTTGAAAGAACAACCATAACATTTTGTTCAGAGTTACGAACAACTTCCATTTCTAAGAAGTAGACTAGTCATTGCGCTTCATTGGATGCAGTGATTACAATTTTGACTGATCCTTCTAGAGAGTGCACAGCAGACCCGCCAATGCGGGGGGCAAAGGGGGCAATTTCCCAGGGGACCAGGCAATTTAAAAGGCCCCGGGGGCTCCTGGCCGCCGCCGCCAGCAGCACAGCGGAGCTAAAGCAGGCTTCCTGCCCGCCCTCACGCCGCGCTTCTCCCAGAAGCGGCTGGAACGGCCCTATGGCCCCAGGGGGGGAGAGGGGACTCCGCAGCTCCTGCTGACCGGGAACTGAGGCCAATGGGAGCTACGGGGGCGGTGCCTGTGGGCGGCGGTGCACGGTGACTCCCTGAACCCCCCCGTGTAAGAGCCACTTCCAGAGAGGTGTACTGGCTCTAGGCTGCTAGATCTACTCAATGGAGAGGGTAACTGGGACAAATTAGTGGGTGGGTGGCAGGAGGAGAGAGGAAATGAGGAGGAGTGTGAGTAGGCAAGTATGGGGGTGGGAAGAAGAGAAATTATGGGAGAGGTGTTCATAGTGGAATGTGGGGAGTAGGACCTGGGGGAAACTGACTAGTACCCTCTGGTCATTTTATGCTGCTTCCGATTTGGGTAAATTAGCCAGAATGTACTGCTGAATCTAGCCCAAAAAGTTAAAATTACATATAATATGTAAAATATAAAGATTGATACTACATATCTTGAAATCATTAGAAATATCACATAGTAACATTATTTTGGGTTTCTTGTTTAGTGTTCATGTATGAAATTTTTAATATTTTTATTTTAAAAAGGAAAATCCTGTATAAAAACTATGAATAACTGGAGAAGGATTGAAGTACATATTGGTGATATAATCTTAAAAGAAATCCAAATGTATTAAGATATGGAAATGCACAGATAATGCACCTTTAACTCTAGAGGTGAGGTTACTAATTCAATAATGACTCCAGCCTGTGGTGACACCATCGGGGAAGAAAATCTAATGTGTCTTTAAAAATCAATTTAATTGAATTAGGGACTACAAATACTATAATACCCTAATCATCATTGTATGGGTTCTTCATAACGTTACTATAAGGTGGATTTAAGGTTGTTTGGATACATCTATGCATTTCCATGCCTTAACATGGTTGGACTTCTTTTTAAAGAATCCTTTGAAAGTTCTATGTTTGTGATATTTGTTTTGGGATAATTCATGTAATATATTTATACATTTAACAAATTACAGGTGCTCCAGGCAGCGCGGTAAGGGGGCAGGGGTGTTCGGGGTGGTGGTCAGGGGGCAGAGGTGTGGATAGGGGTCGGGGCAGTCAGAGGGTGGGGATTGGGGGGTTGAATGGGTGCAGGGATCCCAGGGGGCAGTCAGGAAGGGGTGGAGGTTGGATGGGGCAGCGGGGGGCAGTCGCGGGGGGGGTTGGGGGCAGTCCGGGGACAGGGATAGGCGGGGTGGGTGGGGCAGGGGTCCCGGGGGGGGGGCATCAGGGAACAGGGGGAGTTGGATGGGGCAGGAATCTTGGGTGGGGGGCGTCAGGGGCGAGAAGCGGGGAAGGGAATGGGGGCAGGGGCCAGGCCACGCCTGGCTGTTTGGGGAGGCACAGCCTCCCCTAACCAGCCCTCCATACAATTTCCTAAACCCGATGCGGCCCTCAGGCCAAAAAGTTTGCCCTCCCCTGTCCTAGTTTGTATGGTTTGATTGTATTTTTAAAAGTTCTTTAGCAGTTGAAATAGAAAAAGAGTACCTTTTATCCTTTAAAAATATTGTAAAACATCTACCCAGCCAGCCCATTTTCATAGGGCAATTTGGTAAGCCTCAGAAGTTCAGATGAGTTTTTCCTTCTAATTTGATACTGATTTTTATTTGTTTGAGCTAACTACTTTAACCACTGGTGCATTACTCTGCCTCTACTGATGAATGCAACCTGTGCAAATACATGTGGATAATGGCAGTACTGTATTTCAAGTACTGCCATTGATATACTTTAAATACTAAATGGATGTAACCTTAAGGGGAAAAAAATCCAATATTTAAACAGAAAATTAATGTTTAGAAGATAGACATGTAAATTATTTTCTCCTAATGTAGATTATATGTGAGTGATTGGGTTGTGGTAGGGATGGAGATTTTCTGGTAGTTTCATGCAGGTTTTGTTTTTGTTGTGTTGTTTCTAAATAATGTCAGAGGCACTCAGAGTAGCAGATGGGATGCCTGTTTAAACATCCATTTGCATTCATCTTGAACCTCTACGGTGTGTGTAAGAGCTCTGAAAACTCATATATAAATCTATTTTTGAAGCCCATACAACAGCAAGCATATGACTGCCTGTGGGTTGGATTTATCGACACAATAATTTTCTTCAGCTCTCAGTTCCTTTTTGCCTGTAGCATTTGACGGAACTCTTTTTAATGAATTCTTCCAGCCTCACCACAGGTTAAGTGGTCCTAGTTGATATTTCGTCAATCTAATTAACTAGTTAAAAAAGGTTTCATTTGAGATTTATCCTCAAATGTTTTGATGTGTCTTGTTGCTGTTGGCTCTATGAATCACTTGGCTTAAAAGGAGCTATTGTTTTAAAAAGAGTAACATAAAAATGATTTGATGTATGAAAAATGCTTGTAAACCCTTGTATTAAAGTATCAGAACACTACGAAATTGATTGGGTACCTTATTTTGTGTGGTATTTTGCAAACATTTCTCTTTTTGATGTTCTGTCTGTATCTGTTGATTGAATGGATGGCCTTGATAATTAACTTTATTTTCCTCTCCATCCCCACAAATAGAAGACAATATAGAAAACCTCTGCCTTGCCTGCACCAGTCTCCATCAAGCCTTGGAAGAAGGAAATATGTTTGGAAAGAGATTTAAAAGAAGAAGTGCGCTTCTGAAGATATTGTATAAACTAGTTGACATTGGTTCAGACCCACTTGGCCTGAAACTGGCAAGAATGATTCTGGCTGTAGGTCTTTTCTTAAACTATTTAGTGATATGAAAGAGTGCAGTGATTCATGTATTCTGTATGTGCCATTGAAAACTTTTATCTAATTTAGCATTCCATACTTTAAGGATGTATCTACTTTTGTGTGATTGAAGCTTGTGTAGACATATCTGAGCTAGATTGAATCTAGCTAGGTTGGGCATCACAGCAGTAAAGTTACAGCAGCATGGGCTTCTATATGGGCTAGCCAGTAGAGTAATTATCCAAGGTTTCGTGTGGGATTGTACAGCCCGTGCTGCCTGAATGTCACTGCTCCAGTGCCTGAGCTAGCTTAGATATGTCTACATGAGCTGGACTTGCACCCTGTGATTGCAGGATAGAGAGATCTGTAGTATTTTGATCTGCTAAGAATCAGAAGACTAGACAGTAGAAATTAAGTTCAGTTTTATAATACTTTGTACTTAAATAAAGCAACTTTATCTGAGGATATCAAAACATCTTTATTAATGGTGGGTAAGTATATCCCCCATATGGGGGAAGTGAGGTTAAGTTACTTCCAGGCCAAATCAGAAAGTCAGTGACCGAACTAGGAATAATACCCATCTATTCAGACTCATTATTATTTTATTTTATTATTTATTATTTAATTGAATTACCATAGCATCTAGAGGCCCCAACTGAGTTGGGGACCCCATTGTGCTAAGTCCAGTATATGTACTTAGTAAGAGATGGTCTCTGCCCTGGAGAGCTTGCAATCTAAACAGATGAGACATATAAGAGAGGGAGAATGGAAATATTATCATAGCCATTATACTGATAGGGAATGGAGAGACCGAGATTGTGACTTGTCCAGGGTCACACAGGAAATCTGACAGAACTAGGCATTGATTCTTGAAATCCCAGGTTAGTGTCTTAAAGCACAAGATCATCCTTCAGGTCCATGTCCTGTGCTCTAATCACTCTGCCTTTCCAGTCTTTTTTTCATTTTGTTTTTGTTTACCTAGGATTCCAAACTTAATGAAAATTAGTAATTTCTACAACTTTACACCAAAGCTGAGATTTTAGTCTAAACATAATAGAAAACTAAATGTTGAATTATTAGCACAACTCAAACTAGAGAACACGGTCATTGTTATGGTAAGACAATGATACTTGTGCTCCCATGTAGTTTCAGAAGTGACTTTGAAATTCTCTACTTCCTTATCAGTGGTAATGTCATGAGTCCTCTGATCCAAGCGTGAAACAGCATGTCACTGCTTATAGGAGTATTACATTCCTGTTGTGTAATCTCTGTAAAGGCAGGGAAGCTTGAGCAGAATTGTGTTGTGGTGGTGGGTTCAGAAAATGGTAAAATGAAGTAAAAGCATCATTACCTTTGCTTTTGCAATAAACAGCTAACTAGAGAGAAGGGGCAAATACTTAGTAACAATTTATTTTTAAAAAGAACAGGAGTACTTGTGGCACCTTAGAGACTAAGGTGCCACAAGTACTCCTGTTCTTTTTGCGGATACAGACTAACACGGCTGCTACTCTGAAATTTATTTTTAGTAAATACACAAAAATAAAGTTAAACTACCTTGCATCATAACTTTCCCCGTTTTTAAAAAAAAAAAATTGATTTGTTGGTCACACCTTATAATTAATATAATTCAAAACCTTACATAACAGAAATAGTTTGCATAATGTGTTACTAAGATTAAGGAGAGTTTAGTCAATTTCCCATCCCATCCTTTAATTCAGCATTGTTGTAACTGGGAACTTCAATTGTATCACGCCGTGTTTCTTTATCTGCTAAATTTAGTTGCTTTCCCCTCACTGGGTTCCCCCCGAGTATGTATCCACAGATGCTTTCTAGTATCGGGTCTGCTTTCTGCTTACCCACAAAACCCTGGTGGTTGACAACCTGAACAGCTTCTACAGTGGATACAGTTACAGTGGATAACTCCCCCCCACCCTCTTTAGCTCTGTATGCTTGCTGCTTTCCTCTGCTTTGCACATTGCTTTCTTCTACTGAGCTGGGGCTGGGGCCATCCCCTCCCTGCACTGCTGCTGCTTTTTCTGCATAATCCTCTCCTGAGATCACAGAACAATATTCCTTTTTGCGGCGAGTTATTATATTAATCGCTTTAGACATAGACAAAATGTCATTTCCCCAATGCTGTTGAAGTATTATCCAGTACACCAACTCCCAAAATTCTCTCCAGATCTTCCCACTCCACGTGTACTTCAGCCAAAGGTGCAATGAATTTGTATTGCCCCAATGCTAGGAGTTCCATTAGAAAGTAAAAAAAAAAACACTGAAAGGTTGCCATTGTATCTTTACAACTTTCAGTTCCCGTTTTACAGTTTCCTACATTCTTTCCTTTGATCATCTTCTCCTGTCAAGTTTCTCTCCTCTTGAACTTAACTGTTTAATATAGTCCCTGAAGTTTGAGGGCATCTTTCATGGTGAAATACATTTTCATATCATATTTTATTTTCTAGCATAGAGTTTAATATACAGCTCTCATATTCTCGTATGACCACTGTATTGCATAAACGGTGGATCCTGCTTAAACAGAGAGAGAGGGATTATTTTTCTATGCTATAAGAATGATTAAAACAAAAAACCTTGCAAACTGGTCAGATAAAAATCTTTTAAAAACTGATCCCAAGTAGCATGTATTGTATTTTTTAAAGAGTAGTGTAGTTTAAATTTTCTTAAATTGTTTTAAATATTGAGGTGTTAGAACTTTTGAACTCTGAACCTCATTCTGTCCTATGGAAGTCAGTGGTAAAACCACCATTCACTTTGGTATCAGATCAGGCCCAGTCTGATTAGTTGTCAATACCTTCTATAGGAACTTTAGAAAGTCCACATGCTGACAAGATTACTATGATGTACTTAACTTCTAAAATATTATGTTTTCTTTTACCCCAAAATATACATGTGATTTTTGTTTCTCTTCTTTCTCTTCTCTCTCTCTGTAGCTGAAAGTAAGTGGAAAGAATCTGCTCAATGTCTGCAAGCTTGTATTTAAAATTAGTAGAAATGAGAAAAATGATTCGCTCATTCAAAATAATAGTCTATTGGGTATGTATTCATTTTTATATATACTAAAATAAATGTTGAAATACAGTAGTAAAAATGCTTGTCCTTCAAATGTTTTAGAAAAATTATGACAGCTGACACTAGCTGTAACTGTATTCTAAAAATGTGAGCATTATGGACATGATGGACAAGCGTGGGAGTGATGTGCAATCCTGTTTTTAATTTGTGTTGTTTTCAGTAAAACTTTTACATATCTTATTAACTTAGGCAAGAGGTGGGCAAACTACGGTCTGCGGGCCAAATCCGGCCCGCAGGACTGTCCTGCCCAGCCCCCAAGCTCCTGGCCCAAGAGGCTAGCCCTGGTTCATCCCCCACTGTTCCCCCTCCCCTGCAGCCTCAGCTTGCTCGCTCTGCCGTCGGCGCAGTGCTCTGGGCGGTGGGGCTGTGAGCTCCTGGGGCAGCGCAGCTGCAGAGCCCGGCCTGACCCGGTCTCTGTGCTGCGTGGTGGCGGCGGTGGCGTGGCCCGGCTCCAGCCAGCACAGTAAGGGGGCGAGGGGGGGGCGGGGCTGGATAGAGGGCAGGGGTGGGGAGCGGGGGTGTGGATAGGGGTCGGGGGGAGAACAGGGAGTTGAATGGGGGCAGGGGTCCCGGGGGGTGAGGCAGTCAGGAAGGAGGGGGGGGGTTGGATGAGGTGGCAGGGGGCAGTCAGGGGCAGGGGTTCCGGGGGCAGTCGGGACAGGGAGAAGGAGTGGTTGGATGGGGCAGGGGTCCCGGGGGAGCCATCAGGAATGAGAGGAGGGGTTGGACGGGGCGGTGGGAGTCCGGGGGCGGTCAGGGGACAGGGAGCGGGAGTGTGTGTATGGGGCAGAGGTCCCAGGGGGACTATCAGGGAGCAGTGGGGGTTGGATGGGCAGGAGTCCCGGGGGGGGGGGGGGGCAGATAGGAGGTGGGGACTAGGCCACGACTCCCTCCCCTAACCGGCCCTCCATACAATTTACGAAACCCGATGCGGCCCTCAGGCCAAAAAGTTTGCCCATCCCTGACTTAGGCCCTTCAAACATGTCACACACATGCTTAACTTAACGAATGAGTATTCCCATTGAAGTAAATGGGACTGTTCACCTCTTTAAAGTTAAGCATGTGTGTTTGCAGGATTGGCCAGATCATCCCTTCCAATTGTAAGACCTATGGGAGAAGGGTCCGGGGAAGGAAAACTCCACAAGGAACTCAGTAGAGTTCAGACACAAGGTGTCTCAGTTCAGGGTAGTTGCACCTATATTCCCCCTCTGTGGTCCAGCAAGGGCACTCACTCTAGGCTTCCATCTCCCCAGCCGTGTCTCCTCCCTTTCTGACTGGGTTATTTCCAGGCTGAACAGTTCCCTGACTGTACTATGGTGTCCCGAGCAAAGACTGTCTGCCTAAGCAGCTCTGCTTCACTTCTCTCCTTGCCAGCAGTTTTATAAGTTATTACGCAGTTCTTTCTAAGCAAGCACTTTTACAAGCATTACAGAGAAAACATATTAAAACAATAAGCATACCAGAGATCACCCCCTCACTCCAAAAAGGGCTCTGTTTGGTGATTAGTTCTTAAAAGCCCACACAAGGTGTTTTTTTCCTATGGGTACAAGTTTATCACAGCCTCCCAAGAACCCAGTTCTGATGGGGCATCAGTGGGCCAAAGACCTTCCAATGCTTTCCTGAGGATTGGGCGCTGCCAGACCAGAGGTTCTGCCAGATTGCAGGATTAGAAAGAAGGCCCTGAGACATTAAGTGAGGCTGTTTAACCAAAAATCCTTTCCTTGTCTGTTGTTCCCTGGAAAATCCAATTTGAATCAGTATATGTGGTGATGGTAGCTCTGTGGAAGTTATTACACTGTGAGTGAATTTGCCTTCCCCCTCTTCCCCTCCCCCCACTTCACTCTTCTTAGTTCCTGGAGGGCTGTGATTCCCCTTCCTCACGGAAATACATACGGTCATTCATTGTATCAAAAATGCAAATACTTATGTACTATTGAACTCCTAAAATACTTAAAACTTAATTCAGTAAGGATAGACAGATAAAGCGTATCTGTGTCAGCATCATCGTTTAGCTTTTGGTCCCATCTTCCCATGGCTTTCTTCATTACTTAGTTAAAAAATGTGGGGTGTTTTTTGTTTTTGTTTTTGTTTTGTTTTTTTGCTGGAAAGGTTTATAGCTTTGGATTGATTTGTGGATGGAGGAATGGCTGATATAAGACATAAGAATGCTTTGGAAAGTTTTTTTCCTATTGTTTCAGTGATTTATTTGTTTGTTTATTAAATATTTTACTGGCATGCAGAATATCGACAGGAATTAGTAAAACAAACAGCTGACTTTTCACCAAAATGCTGAAAATGACTGGAAACAGAAATTAATGTTAGTTTCTTTTTAACTGATCCAGTTATCTAGAAATTAAAGGTTCAAAAACTGACCTCACGTTTGTTTAATAAGTAAGAAATATCCTCAAAATTCTGATTACTTAGTTTTGACTGGGAGATATAGAGGAAATAATGCAAGATGAAAATGATATTTTGGGCACATTTACTCCTCCTATTGTCTCTTCACCAGCAGTTAGCTAGCAAATTTAAGCTCAGGCCTATGCTGACATTACTGATAATGCTGGTGTATAGGGAACACTGCAATAAAAAGTCATTGATTTTTAGGTGCCTCAGTTTTTGGGTGGCCATCTTAAAGAGGCCTTATTTTCAGAAAGTTCTGAGCATATACTCTCTGAAAATCAGGCCCTTTTAAAGGTGTCTCAAGTTGAGCATTCAAGAATTGAGGCAAATAAAATCAGTAATTGTTTTTGCAAATCTTGGCCAAGGATTTTAATGATGACCACGGTGCCTACAAAGCTTGTATACATGTCTTATATTTCAATAATTAGCCCTGGTTTCTATCCAAATACTTTTTGTCCCATCCATTGATGAGAAAAGTATGATAAACACTGTAACCCCAGTTTTCTTTTGCAGTTAATCTTTTTAAGACTGAAGTAGTTCAAATATAAATGTCAGTCTTTCTAAACACTAATATTCTTTTTTTTAGATTCTTTGTTGGAGATCCTGAGATTTGAAGATCTACAAACAAACAATGAGGCTTTTCTCTATTGCCTGGGAGCAATAAAATTCATTTCTGGAAATGCAGTACTCCTTAATGAACTGGTTAACAAAGGAGCTGTTGAAATATTCTTTCAGTTAATGAAGCAGATTAATAATATTAAAGAAAATGACACACGTTTCTCCAACTTGGGCCACCTATTAGTCCAGGTCAGCATCTATTTTTATTTTAAAAATATAAATACAAACTTCAATGACCAAATTAAAATTAAATTAAAGCAGCTAAGTTGTGCCTGTTTACATAAAAGAAAAACTGGCCCTAAGTATGTGTAGACTTCATTGAAAAACGGCATTGTCATGAAGTTGTTCGTGGCCAAAATTTAGGTTTGTGGAGTACCTTTGTTTTGTGTAATTTTTTTTTTTAAAAAGGTTTTAAAAAATGTTTTTGTAATTGCTTCTTGAGTGCTCACGGTGTGCAGGATGTAATACCAAAACTGTGTTGCTTACAACCAGAATAGACCGTCAATACAAATCAACCCCATAATGGCCCAGGAGAACAGAAAAAGCTATTACCACAAAACAGTGCATTTAAAAAAAAAAAAAGAAAGGGAAGAGGAGACTATAATACCACATCTTTGCTTGGCAAGTTAATGTTTGTATACTCTAAAGAAGCAATGTGTTTTAAGGAGACAAAAGATACTTATAATATCCAATCAATCAACTGACAAATGGTGTGTTGGAAAGGCAGGAATCTATCATGTTCCATTGGCTAGTGGTGACCATCAAAACAGGTTCTTTGCTGTAGAGCAGTGGTTCCCAAACTTTAACATTCTGTGAACCCCTTTCACTAAAATGTCAATTCTCATGACTACCCCCCCCCCCAAAATGAATATTTCCAGGGATTTTCTCCTTTTACCTGAGTATAAATTATAAAAGCAGTGATCTTGGAAATATAACATTTGTTTTTGACATGCTTATTATACACTATTATTAATTATTTTTTATTATTACAATATTTTATTACATTATGCAAATGGCAACACTCTTCCAAGATCTCACTTTCGTAGTTTGTATCACTTTGAATAAGCCTGTTATAAGACAAAATCCACCTCCCTTTCCATTTCTTATAAGGAGTCTTGAAGTTTAAATCTCCTCAGTGTGATAGATAGGCTTGCTTTGATCTGCTTAGCTCTTGGAAGTCCAGGGGCTCCAGGCTGCTGACCCTGTGCTGCCAGGGATCCCTAAGGACAGCTCTGTCCGCATTAGGGAATTTTTTCCCAAGAACCCCCTGTAACATTTTATGAACCCCCAGGGTTCACGAACCCCAGTTTGGGAACCACTGCTGTAGAGGAATAGGAGTGCTCCAACCTCAGTCTAGTAGATATAGCAGATAAAATACGTGTTCATAGCTTGATCTGTTTTTTGCATAATTACTTCCCTCCCTTTCACCATGCATACATTGTTGTTGAGGAGTTGTCTATGTTTTGGCTGCTTGTATTTCTTTCTAGGAAATAACATTTTGTTTAGAAAAAGGTAAATTGTATTAGCTCTGGAAACACATACATTGAGCTGAACTTCGTCACCTTATCAGTGTTCCTATTAATAAGTGAAATGATACTTATGAAAAATTTATTATATTAAGTGGTAGACTATTTATTTTCTACATATTTAACAAACAGTTGCTTTCACATTTGCTGCAAGTGTATGACAAGACTGATGACATAGTCAAAAATATGTATGGTATGATCAGTAATATGTAACAATGAAAGCTATTTATTTCAATGGGACCATACACATGGATGAATCTTATAGATTTATGGAATAATGCACATAGTTTGTATCTGAACATTGAATAGCTTGGCAATTTTAATTGAAAAAAATCAGTGTGGTTACTAAATTTAACCCTGAATTAAATAGTTTAGATCAGCGGTTCTCAAACTTTAGCAACCCAAGGACCCACATTTTGATTTAAAATTTTTTGCAGACCCCCAAGTTGGCTTCTAATTTTCCCCGAGGGTGCTCATCCCCTGCTCAGCTCCAGGCCCTGCCTCCACTCCTGCTCCTCTTCCCCACCTCTTTCCATCCCCTCCCCCGAGTGTGTCCCATCCCCACTCCTTCCCTTCCCTCCCAGCACCTCCTGCATGTCGCTGAACAGCTGTTCCACAGTGTGCAGGAGGCACTGGGAGGGGAGTGGGAAGAGTTGATCAGTGGGGCCAGCGGCCCCAGACATGACTTGCAGACCCCCTGGAGTACCAGGTGTCCGTGGACCCCAGTTTGAGAACTGCTGGTTTAGACTAATGGGTTGTTTACACAGGGACACTCAGGAAAATTAATCTGAATTAACTAAAGTTGTGAATTTAAAGTGAATTAGTTAAACTGCATGAAACCCCTGTGTGGACAGCCCAGGTCTGTGCTACGGGCTGTATAGTGGTATAGCTACAACAGTATATCTGTGCCACTGTGAGCCATATTGTAGAGGCAGACTGCAGTGACAAAAGGTTTTGTCCGTCGCTGTAGGAACTCCAACTTCCTAAGCTAGATCAATGAAAACCTTCTGTTGACCTAGCTGCATCTACACCAGGGGTTAGATCTAGAGATATAAAAGTTTAACTGGTTAACCGATAAGCTTGATACTTATCGGTTTCCCTTAACAATGAAACTCCGCTGCCGCCCCACGTTCCTGGGGTCCTGGCTGCTGCCATCCCGGTGCAGCTGGGGTCCCACCTGCCAGCCCCGCGCCTGGGGTCCCTCCGGGCTCCTGCCTCATGCCTGGGGCTCTTCTGCCGACTCTACTGGATCCATTATATGTTATATTATATATATATCTATATATATTGTCAAGTTAGATATATTACTTACTGGTGAAGTTTATGGGATCCTGTCTTACAGGGTTTTTAGATAAACTAACAAGTACAAATGACCAGAGTCTTCTTCATCTTGTAATGGCAGGAAATTGATCTTATGATCTCTGGTTAATCTTCTTTTGAAAGGTGAAAATACTCCAAAGGTCCTACCAATATGTCCTGGTTTTCCTGCCCCAAATACAGCAAGCAGATAATAAACTGATAAGAACAGATACTACGCTTAATCTTAGCTCAAAGAGTTATATGCATTCTCAGTTTTACTTTACTTTTTCTGTTGACCACTTTCTAGTTGTCTTGGACTTGTAGTCCTGCCTTGATGGAGTTCACTCCTGGGTGAACAGCATTTCCTAAAATGATTCACCAAGACAGACTTGTTAGAGAGTATCTCTCTCTGAAGACTGTTGCACAATGCATTGCATATTATCCAATGATGCTGAGCCTTTGTTGGTTATGTGTAAGAGTCTTTGGCTAGGTAAGGACCCTTCTCTTTCTGTGGCTTATACTTCCTTTTCTCATCTATGAAGTATAACTAGAATTCAGTGGATATTATCCTAGATTGGTCCTGGATTTGTTTGTGTGTTGGAGTTGTGGGGTTTTTTTGTTTTTGTTTTTTGTTTAAACAACCCCTAAGTTAAACTGCTATAGCACTTTATTTGGTGGCATGCTTGAGAACTTTGCACAGAAACCATTCAGTGTGAATTCTGCCACCAGAATTTTAATTCACACTTAATTGACTCAGTATTTTGTTTTATTTTCAAGTAATTTGTTCAGTACTGCATTTAGTTTGAAATGTCATGATTTATAAAGGAGTGCTTAATTTGAAACCGGTATATATGAGTTTTCTCAGTACACCACCATTAATTGCTTGGTATCATTGGGTTTTCCAAAATATGGGATAAAAGCTGATGGATCCCATACTACAATTAGTTTTCACTCAGAATTTGGTGTGAACCTCATGATTCTGAAATATAAACCCTTTTAAATCTACACTTAATTCTTCCCTCTGTAACATTCCTTTAATTCGTTTCCCTCTGTTTAGGTTGTTTTGTTGTAAAGCATCTTGAGATGCATTTGTACCTTGTGACCTTTCCCTGTATTTTATATGCAATATCATAGTATCTTTTTTACACTGCATATTTTTTTTTCTTTTTGATCATACCTTATTTACTTTTTTAAAAAGAAAACTGGAAGAAATATGGGATGTAAAGGTTAATCTAAGGAAACTATTTAAGGAATGAATATTGCAGGAAATAAAAACTGAAAATGTAATTCACCCAAAGAAAAATGACAAAAAATGTATCAGAAAAGATAATCAGAAAATGGGTCAAAGACAAGGAAGGCCACAGAATGGCAGATGATTCGGCCAAGAAACTTGTATAAGATGTTTAGCGATCTCTGCTCACAATCTGGAGAAAGAACAGGAATAATAAAAGCGAAGAACAGTGATGAACTTCCAAACATATGTCAGGAGCAAATCAAGAGATCTGATAAGCACTTTTGTATTTCTTAAAATGTCCAGAGCACAGTGTAAAATTTGAATATAGTACTTTGAATTGAACTCGCTACTATTTGAATAAATTTCACACACTCAGTAGAGGCAACAAAAGCAATTATCTTATTGTTCCTATGATCGTAACTAAAACCAGGAATTAGTAACGCTGAGGAAAAATAGCATTAGAAATGTGGAAGAATTGTTCCAAAATCTAAGATAAATGGTAAGACTATAATAACTTGAGAGGAATAACATTTTGTATAATTTTTCCATTTGAATTGACTGCTACCAGTATATGTAGGCAGTGCCAAACTCTATTATGTTACTGGGGTAAATCCAGGGTAACTTTCTCAGAGACATAACTGTTTTACCCCACAGTAAATGAGAGCAGGTTTTGGCTTTATGGTAGTATGCAAATAGTAAGTTAGATCCAAATTTGGTCAATTAGGTGTTTATTATAATAATAATAAAAATGAATAATAAATTATATTCACCAGTCCCCCAAGGAGGCAGGGAAGTATTATTAAACTTAATTTTACAGATAGGGAAATTGAGGTATAGAGACATTAAGTGACTTGCCCAAGGTCACATTCAACTAGTAAATCTGTGACCAGGTAGAAGTTTAAACCCTTTCTACACAATTACATTAGTGTTCACCAATACTGCTGTGTACTACCACTATATATGTAGTGCTTTATTAAGAATTTTTAAATTCGGCATAAATGTGTTTTCTCAGAGGTTAGTTCTTTTCTAAAACTGACTCTAAACATGGCATCAGCACGTTATACATTGGAAGTTTTTCCTTTTCTTTTTTCTTTAAATAATAAGAGTCACTGAAGAGTACACACTGTGAGTGCAACGGTTGTGTGTGTTATGAAGGTTTATAGCTTTTATTCTCTTTGGTAGCAGCATAAAATCCGATTTGATTTGATATGACAATAAAATGTTTGTTTAAAACAATTCAGTAGGTAGAAGCTGCTCAGACAACTGCTTATCCTGTTTTCTTTATTTTTCCATAAAGTATATAGTTCATATTGCTGAACAGACTGTTCCGTTTAATGAGAAGGTATTATATGTCTAGAGATTTGCTGACTGAAACCATGTTAAATAGATAGTTTGTGTGTCTTTTTAGCCTATATGCAACTTTAAAAACTAATTTTAGAATAAGGAAAATCTGATGATTTCTTCCTGTATTTGCTTTAGTATTAATGACCTGAATTTGAAATTTGCAGTACATCTCTATTCAAATAAACAATTATGCCTAGTCGCCTATATGGCTCTAGTATTTTAATACTCTTATCTCAGAAGAGAATCAGACGAAGATCAGTTCACTCTGTTTTCATTGCTAAAAACTGTATGTAGTATTTTATGATCTAAGCTCTTAAAAATAGATTTGTATCACCTGAAAATATTTTGGCTTCTCCGATAAACTGAAGACCCAGACTGTGTTTGGCTTTTGTGCTTTTGGATGCAGATTGTGTCCTGCCTCTTACATTTTAACTCTTTAATCTTTACATCAAACAGATTGTGTTTTTTTTTTAATTTACTGTTCACCAATTCATTTTAATTTGCTGCTAAAACTGTTACATGCAGTTGCTACCAAAATATAATTACGTATTGAGTGGGGGCTATATTAATTTGCTCTTGATCAAATAGGACACCTCCAGAAGATCCAGATGTGGATTTCCACAATACATCATAAATTCTGTGTCTAATAAATATGTAAAGTATCCATAAGTAGTCTACATATGTATCAAATAGGCAACTTTGGCTCAGGCTTAAAACCGTTTGTATCAGTGTGTGCGCATGCAAATTTTTAAAACCTTTTTTAGGGGGAATGTTATTTGTTGCTGTACCTCCTTGGACTGTGTTTTTCTCAGTTATCTCATTTTTAAGCCAGAGTAGACAAGTTCAGTACTTTATAAGGGGGACTTCCAAGGAAAACATATACAATAAGGCTAAATTACAGTCTGAGTAATTGTGTGTTGCCTAAAATCCCACTTCCTGTCCTGACCTGTCATGTAGTCTTAGTGTGCATTTCTTAAGTGATTGCTACATTTCATTCAAATTGGCTGCATTTTATTGGAGTATGAAATTATTCTGGTATGTACAGTGAGTGAGGCAAGCAAGATTTGGCCAAGAGATTGTAAAAATCATGATAAAATGACATTAAGAATGTTGATTATTAAATAATGCAGAAAATATCACAAGCTAATAATGCTAAGTACCTGACTTAAAATGGGGTTAAATATTAAGGGGTCTGTTGTTCTTTATGGGAACACGCTTGTGTGGGGCACAAGCTCAAGTATGGGGCAGTGCTGAGCCTCATCACTCCAGTGGGAGCTCTGAGAAGCATTGTACAAAGGCCCTAAGAACCCTCCAGTGTGAAAAATAAATGACCACTGCTATACAGCACTGTGTGGCATGCACTCCCTTCTGAGACTAACCAGCACTACTAAGTTATGTAGGAGGGGTCAATGGCATGTCCCCACTCCCCCCTTGCACCCACAGTGGATAATCTGGCCTTTAAAAGAAAAAAGTTGCATGAGAGGCACAAGACCAATATTGATCTTTTTTTAAAACATTTATTTTAATCTATGTAACTTAATGTCATACACTTCCGAATCTCTGATGCTTACTCCATACGTGCTTGTAGAAGTCCTAACCGCTTTATTGTTATCAGAGTGCCAATTCCCAAGATGGTTTAGGTGACGTGAACTTATTTAAATTTTCAAAAGCACATGGAATTCATAATAGGCAACTATATATTCTCTCTACAGCTGACAGCTACTTTGCGAAACTTGGTAGATTTACCTCTTTCAAGATGCCAGCTCCTGTGTAGTGGTGCAGTTTCAGAGTTCTGGGTGGTGCTGGAGCAGCGTATGAATGATAAGGATATATGTACCAATATTGTCAGGATATTCAGGTATGTATGTAACACTTTTTCGATCATCAAAACCCCCCAGTCTCTTGAGGTCTGATCCTGCGCCCATTGAAGTCAATAGTAGCTCCTTCATTGACTTTAAAGGGGGCTGTGTTGAGCAGTTGAATTTGAAAAGACAGACATTCATTAAATTGCTTGTGAAAAGTCAAGGAAAATATTGTATTTTTATAACTTGTTCTATATTAATAGTCATAAAACTATTTATTGTGGCTAAGGCTAAGATTTTGTCATGGTTATTTTTAGTAAAAGTCATAAGCAATAAACAAAAATTCACAGAAGCTGTGACCTGTCTGTGACTTTTGCTGCTGTGGCTCCATGGTTTCCCCCACCACTGTGGTGGCTGGGAGCTGTGGGGTTTCCCCTCTGACCATGGAAGATGCAGGGGGGCCCCCCTCCACTCACAGCGGCTGGGAGCTGCAGAGTGACCATATTTCCCAAAGAGAAAATGGGACATCCCCAGCCGCTCACCCAAGGGTTCCTCTCCCCTTCTGCGAGGCTGTCGCCTGTTGCTGGAACCCTGAGAAGGGCCCCCTCAGCAGTCTGTCACCTGTCACTGGACCCCTGCCAGGGCCCCGATGACTGCCAGCTCCAGAGTCCCGCATGTCACGGAGGTCTCTGGAAGTCACAGATTCCATGACTTCCATGACATAAATGTAGCCTTAACCCATGGCCTTACAAACATGGATTTATTTTCCTTTTTTAAAAAAATGTTTTGTAAATCTATGTGGGCCAAATTTAGCTTTTATTGTTTAGGATGTAATTTCCTGTCCTTTTAAAAAGAAATAAATTGTTTTTATTGTTAGTAATTTATTTTAATATTTGTTTTTAAAATGGACAAAAGTTATCTTCTGGTGTTTACAACTCAAACCTTACAGCAGGGATTAGATTTGCCTATGCACAAAAATATGTGAGACACAGGGACATTATTACTTCAGCCATCACAGAGCACTCTAAGAGATTAGGTGTGGGAGATGGGGCCCTCCTTGTGCAGATGAAGGACTTCTGGTTAGTTTCCCCAGCAGAATCTCATTGTTGCCCAGTGAACTCATTGGCCATTCCCCAAGAAGATGTGGTGCTTGCTAGGGAAATCCGCCAGAGTGGGTCATCTCTAGGGTATGTCTACACTTCAGAGTAAGTCCAGGGTTCGAACTCCGGTTCAAGCCTAACTCCCCTTCCATCTTCATACAAATCATGCTAACCCAAGACTTGTACATAGGGTCCCAGGACCCCATGGTGGTGAAGGGTCCGAATTTGAGTTAAGCTGGGACCAGAGATTCAAGTCCTGTTGCTTTGCAATGTAGATGCAGCCCCACTGAACTTGTGTTCTGGGAGTCTGCCAAAAGCTTCCCACAGTCCCACTGCCAACTTTCTTTGTCCTCTGAACAGTCAAGTTTGTTGAACACAAGTTTTCCCACACTGCACCATGTGTGCAGTGAACAAAGGGCTAGAGCAGTCACATTTTGGGAGGGCACTAGAAAGTCTGGAATATGGATCTTTGGAATTGGGCTCACATAATGCAGTGTAGATGCTGATGCCCAAATGGGACCAAGGGTTCAACAATTCCTAACCTAGGGTTACAAATGAGTGTAGACACTCAAGCCGTAGATCAGGGGTCGGCAACCTCCGGCACGCAGCTCGCCAGGGTAAGCACCCCAGTGGGCCGGGCCAGTTTGTTTATCTGCCGCGTCGGCAGGTTCGGCCGATCGCGGCTCCCACTGGCCGTGGTTTGCCGCTCCAGGCCAATGGGGGCGGTGGGAAGCCGCGGCCAGCACATCCCTCGGCCCGCGCCACTTCCCGCCGCCCCCTGCCGTAGGTCAACCTCTGGCACCCTGGCGAGCCGCGTGCCAGAGGTTGCCGACCCCTGCTGTAGGTCAACAAACCAAGGGACTCCGAACTCAAGTTCCACTGATTCTGGGCTTACATTGCAGTGTAGACATATCCCTAGAAAGTATTTTGTAGTATGTATGAGTAGCCCTTGGGGTCTCATCTTCACTAGGAAATGAAGATGTGCTCTTAACTCAAGTTAGCTAACTCTAGGTAAAATCCTAGTGAAGACAGTGTAGTTTGTATTTTTGACCCAAGTTAGCAGGTTGAGTGGCTTGTGTGAAAACTACAATCTGCCTTGTCTTTATTAGGATTTTACCTCAAATTGAGAACCCCTCAGTGAAGACAAGGCATTGAAGAGTTCCCCGTGTCCCAGCATAAATCTGGGCAGGGTTGATTGCAATATTGCAAATGCTGAATGGGGTAGTAAGTAATTTGAGAATTTTGCAGGAGCTGGATAATAGGGTGGTGAGGAATTTTCAGGGAGTGGAAAGGATCTAGGCACGAGTAATTCTGAGTTTAGTTTTGAATTTAAAGTTTGCCTTTGCCTCTGTGCTGCTGTGATAAGTTCCTCTTGCTGTTGGCTGCAAGATTTACTGAAAAGCATTGTTTCCATTGACTTAATTGCTCACTCCTATTCCCAACAACTGTCCAGCCCCTGCTTTCTAGCTGGCAAAGGCACCAAGTTCTAAAGGGAGCATGCCACATAGAGCAGCTGCTTCTCAGTTCTGCCCTGGTTTCCGCTCCAGCCTTTAAAACAGGCAGAGCTTGATTCTTTTATGGTTTGTGCAGGATAGTTTCCATAGGCTTCCTGGGCAGGGAAAGCTCAAAACACTTCTCAGCCCTAGTTCCGTATCAGTTTGCTCCTCTCTGTCTGTGTAATCTGGTCTCCAAAGATGAGTCAGTTCTGGGGTTTTGGTATGTTTTCTGTACATTTACTTCTTTCAGGGAGAGGTTGTTTTCTTTGTAGACTGGCAGGTTGCCAAGGCTGAGAAGACAGGAGCATTTCCTAGATTACATCTGTGATTCAGTATAGATCAGGGGTGAGCAAACTTTTTGGCCCGAGGGCCACATCTGAGTATAGAAATTGTATGGCAGGCCATGAATGCTTACGAAATTGGGGTTGGGGTGTGGGAGGGGGAGAGGGCTCTGGCTGGGGGTGCGGGCTCTGGGGTGGGGCCAGAAATGAGGAGTTCAGGGTGCGGGAGGGGGCTCCGGGCTGGGGCAGAGGGGGTGGAGTGTATGTGTGTGGAGGGTGAGGGCTCCGGCTGGGGGTGCGGGCTCTGGGGTGGGGCTGGGGATGAGGAGTTTGGGGTGTAGGAGGGTACTCCAGGCTGGGACTGAGGGGTTCGGAGGGCAGGAAGGGGATCATGGCTGGGGCAGGGGGTTGGTGCATGGGTGTGTGGGTGTGGGATCCGGCTCTGGGGTGGGGCTAGGGATGAGGAGTTTGGGGTGCAGGAAGGTGCTCCGGGCTGGGATTGAGGGGTTTGGAGGGTGAGAGGTGGATCAGGACTGGGACAGGGGGTTGGAGGGAAAGGAGGGTGGCTAAGGGGTGCAGGCTTCGGGTGGCGCTTACCTCAAGTGGCTCCCGGAAGCAGCGGCATGCCCCCCCCCATAGGCGCTGCCCCGGCCGCAGGCGCTGCAGCTCCCATTGGCTGCAGTTCCCGGCCAATGGGAGCTGCAGGGGTGGCGCTTGGGGCGGGAGCAGTGTGCAGAGCGGAGCCCCTGGCTGCCCCTAAGCATAGGAGCTGGAGCGGGGACATGATGCGGCTTCCGGGATCCATGCAGAGCAGCCCCGGACCTGAGCGCCGGAGCAGGGCAAGCCCCAGACCCCGCTCCCCAGCGTGAGCTTGAGGGCCGGAATCCGGCCCGCAGGCCCTAGTTTGCCCATCCCTGGTATAGATGCAGAAATAGAGTTGTCTTGTTTAGATTTTCTTAATTCTTCAGCTATTTTCTTAAATTTGGTAATTACAGAACCTGATTCCTCTCCTATTATCTGGATGCTCTGGTGGTATGAAACAGCTATAAAACCAAATTAACCAGCTACCTGGAAATTGCATAAGTAGCATAGGACGAAGAGCTAAATGCTGTTCTCTGTTTCCTCTAACGTTGTTATAGTCTTACCATTTATCTTTTCCCAATGTGTAATATAAAATTTAGCTAGGTTCTTTGTACAGAATTCGTGGTTTTAAATCTGTTTTGATTATTCACTTGTCTGGGCCCATAAATTATAACTTCTTGTAATCCTACTTGATTCTGCAGACCTTTTCAGGTACAATATTAACTGGAAGTAAAGGCTTAGCCAGTTAACCATATAGCAGTGATAGCTGTAGGCCAAAGTGTGGCCTCGCTCCTCTTTGAACCATTAGGGTGATGGTACAGAGATATAGCAGCCTGAGGAGCTATAACGTTGGGTCAGATGCAGGAAGAGAATGCCTTGAAGAGTGTTGGGAGGAGTATTCCTCATCCCTGCTGGTTAAAGAATAGCACCGATGGAATTCTATTGGGCACCGGCAGGCATGCAGAAGAAATGATGTCCTGTTCTTGTCTCCACCTGGCATCCCATGCTGTCTTGATACTAAAGGCTTCTGCTTAGTGCTTAAGGAATACTATTAGTGTTGGCATTCGTGCCTGGGCTAGGCACATGGGTTGAGGAAGGCTCCCCATGCCCTCTCCTGTCCCTCATTGTACTGGCAAAGAAAAAGCTAGAATTGTGTTCATTGTTTGTGTTACACATACACAATAGTTGTTACTATAAATTTATCAGAGTTCAGTGTCATTCTCTTATGTAACTGGCTGCCTGTATCTATAGTAGAAGTACTAGCATTTCATTCTGTATGTTGGAAAACGTTACTTTGAAAGTAGAATAAATATATTTTATTTTGCAGAAGAAATAAAATGCTGTCATTTATATATATTTTATTTTTGTATGTTTATAGCAAACTTTCTTCCTACAATGACTGCTGTGCAGCTCTGGCAGCCTGCTCCAGATGTTATGTCTTATTTTTAGCCCTTCTAAACAAACACCAAAAGAAGCAGGTCAGTATTTTCATCTCCTGCTTTTTATATTTTAATCCTCTGTGTCTCTGTTATTGTATGTGTGTAAGCCCATTTTCAGTGACCTACTTTCATGCACATTTACAAGATAATAATTTAAAACAGTTGACAGCATTTCTATATTAAGGAAATGGAATCATTTAGATTAAGAGGGCAACACAGAGGACAGACAGTTGATTAACTTGTCTATCCTTAGCGCACACATAAGCTATCCTCTGAATACTTATATTTTTTCCAAGGTTTTAAGTAGTAGTAGTGTTTTTTAAAAAGTAAGTGGTTTATCAAATAGCAAAAGTTTTTCTATATTTAAAATTGCTTAACTTTGGGAACCCCCACATTTCAATTGTGGAAAAAGCTACAACTTCTTTTTATTAAATATCCAAACAAGCTATCTAAGGGTACATCTATGCTGCAATAAAAAACCCCGAGGCACTGAGTCTCAGACCGTAGGCTCACATTGATTGGGCTGAGGACTAAAAATTGCAGCATAGATATTTTGGGCTTGGGATGGAGCCTGGGCTCTGGGACCCAGGACTCCCCTGCCTTGTGGGGTTTCAGAACCAAGGCCTCAGCCCAAGCCTGAACATCTACACTGACATTTTTAGCAGCACAGTCAGCCCCTCAAGCCTGAATCAACTGACCCGAGCCAGCCGCAGCCATACCATGGGTCTTTTATTACAATGTAAACATACCCCCAAGTATGGATTCTTATTATGCCTGAAAAATATACAGTGCCTTCTACCAAAGCAACCCAAAATTATTTGAAACATATAGCTAGAAATAAAAGTATTTGGGAATTTTCATATCTGAAAGATTGGCTAGAATTATGAGAGTATCCTGTTTATACGCTGTAATAAATAACTGGTTCATAAGTAAGCACAAAATGTTTGTTGCCTGAGAACGCTGAGAATTTTAATCTGTCATATTTCTACTTTTAATAAATGGTTCTCATCCCATAGATCAGCTTTGTTTTTGCATGTTAAGCACCATCTCTTCTTTATCAAAATATCACTTAGTAAGCAAATTAACTGTTTATTAAAACAAGTTTATTACTGTGTTGTGATGATTTTGTGTATGTGTTCAGAGTAATTTCTCCTTACAATGATTCTTATACACAAACCCAGAGCTATTTGTACTAGTGTAGTGCTGACAGACCCCGGTCATTGGGATCGAATTTGGGAACTCTGGAGCTAAATGCATGATCCTCTAGTGCATGAGCTAAAAGTCACATGGCCCTTAGCTAAGGCTGTAGCAGACTCATTAATCTCTAAGTGGTCTGAGGTGTAGGGGTTACACTAAGTTACTGAAGGCCTGTGCTGGCAGAGAGAGGGTCTGAATGATCTAACATCACTTTCCTCTCTAATATTTATAGTATTATAAACATTAGAGCTGTGAGGGTGCATGCAAGTTTTTGAAGTGCAGGTGGCATCACTACAATTTATAGTACTGAGAGTTAGTGGGTTTATATATCATCTTTTATCTGTTTAAAAGACAAACAATCTCACAACCTAGCAAAAACTGTCCGTGGGAGTACGAGCAATGAGAGTAGCAATGGAGCATTCAAAATAATGAGACAGGCTTCAAAAAAATCATAAGATTGTCTTAAACTTGTGAGATTTTTTTTTTTTAAACATATTTTGTTTTTTGTCTCTTGGTTTCTGGGGCTCTAGCGTATACCTGGGTTGGAGTATCTAGTTTTCTCTGCAGCCATAAGAGCTAGAAACTTACTTTAAAAAAAAAAAAAAAAAAAAAGTAATGTGAGAGTCATTCTCAAACAAGTAGTCAAATATTTTCAAGGAGCTGTGACTTTAAGAAAAACACCAAATGTCATGATGACTCGTGATTAAAAATGTCAGAGCTGGAAACACCGCAATTATTGAGCCTGCTGAGCAGCTTCTCCTTATCATTTGACTGCTCTGAGAAGATAGGGAGGGTTTGTTAGGAGAGTTAAGTTGCCAAGATTCACATAACTATATGTGTTGTCATCTCACATAAGAAGGGAAATGTGTGAGTTGGCAAGATGGATCTTCAGGGGTGGGCAGGGAAGCTCAGCAGTCCCATTTTTAGACACATAACTGACCTGGCTCTCCTTGGTGCCTTCTTCACAGCTGTTTTTGGAGAGTGTTGGAGAGCCTTTGTTGGCTCTGTACCTCTCAAATGTCATGCACAATGGGCTGCCATGGATGCTTATCTTGGGACCCAATATCCTGTATGTTGTGCCATGTGTACTTTCCCCAAGCTCCCAGCTGTCATTAGTGTTCGAGGCTGTTTCTCACCTTTTCTTCAGAGCTATTTGGAAAGGCAGATGAGCACAGTTCCTACGCTCAAGCTCCCCTACCTTTCACATGTACTTCTTGAGCTGCAGCTATGTGAAGCATAGCTTTCTCCTCCTGCTGAGCTTGCTGATGCTAGTGATGTCATTAGCCACAGGGAGGCCCTCTTTTAAAACAGGAAGAAAGCATATAAATGGGGTGATGATTTCCATACAATGACATGTGTGTATATGTGTAAATATAATTAGAGACTAATCTTGATCTTACATATTTCCCCCCCCCCCCCCCCAGTTGAAATTATTGGTTTCAGGTTGGCCAAAATGGCATTTGTTAGTAAACAAACTATACATCCAAAAAAATTTGCCCAGGTCTAGTTTTAATATTCACTTTCTAGAGAGGCACTGTCACAGTTACCTGACTATCTGTCCCTGGACTCCTGACTGCTATCTCTGCATGCACCCCTCCAGATGACAGGGCTCCTCCTTTCACCTGTCTCGGAGTGGACTCTCACAATTCTCCCGCTCTTAGACCAGATCCCTGGGCTACAGTGTCCTGTGAGTACTTAGCAGGGCTGACTGTGATCAGACCCTGCAGGTCTCTCCTTTGGGGATGTGACCAGTGATTAATGCACAGTGACCAGACAGCCTTCTCCAAATCAAGGTGTTGCTTAATTTTAACAGTAGGAACACAGCTCCCTGTAACAGAGAGAGGGTTTGAACACTCAAAGCTGCTCATAGGCCTGTTTCACTTACTACCCCCTGAATGGTAACCAAGTAGTCCAACTTAGTCAGACCCTCCTGCAGGGTCTGTCTTGTTTCCCTCTGCTCTACTCTGCTTGAGCAACTCCTGACAACTGCCCCATCCCGGATCTCTAGAATCACTTTTTAACTGTTTAGTGTCCTTTTGATTTTAGGTTCCAGCCTTGGTAGGACAACTGTGGAACTCTTAGCTGGAGCCTGTAGGTGGGATCTTTAAAGTTAAATACTCTGTCATAGCATCAGAGTTTAAGGCCAGAAGGGACCACCAGATCATCTAGTCTGACCTCCTGGATATCACAGGCCACCAATATCACCCAGCACCCATACACTAAACCCAACAACCAAAATTAGACCAAAGTATAACAGTGCTCAGGAGACTAGATTATTATGTAGTATAGACAGAGAACAGGAGGGACTCAGGTGGACCTATGCCCATGGCTCCACAATGGCAGGGAAATGATTAAGTCCTGCATCTTAGATTCATAGATTCATAGATTCTAGGACTGGAAGGGACCTCGAGAGGTCATCGAGTCCAGTCCCCTGCCCACATGGCAGGACCAAATACTGTCTAGACCATCCCTGATAGACATTTATCTAACCTACTCTTAAATTGACAGGGGGTTAGACTAGATGACCCTTGCGGTCCCTTCCAACCCCATGATTCTAAGTAAGAGGTACTCAGATAATCCTGGCAAGTGACCCACACCCACACACAGCAGAGGAAGGTGAACCCCCCCCCCCCCAAGGTCACTGCCAATCTGACCTGGGGGGAAATTCCTTTCCATCCTTACACATGGTGAACTGTTAGATCCAGAGTATGTGAGCAAGAACCAGCAAGCCAAGCATCTGAGAGGGAGAGAATGCCATGTCAGAGCCCGAACTCTGGCCCTCCTTGTCCAATGTCCCTGTCCCTCCCTGTCTTGTCTCCTGATGTATTTGTCAGGAGCTGGTTTATCTGCACTCATTGTCTGGCCTTCCTGGCTGTTTTTCTAACCACCTGCTATTAAACTGAACTAAGCTATGCATTCAACTCCCATTATGGCTACCCAGTACCTATTCCTTACAACAGACAACCATATAAAATATATAGTATTCCTAGATTAATACAAGCAGTCCCATGTTCTTCACAAGGGTTACTAATGCCACAACTGAATTTATAAAAGTGCCTATCCAATACCCTGAGACCATTATTGGCATCTCCTCTGCTTTGAGACATCTCAATCTTACAAGATACTGATTTTTTAATCTATTTCTGTTACTTTATCTTCAGCTGTTGTTTTTTTCACTGAGTTTCAATAGCTGTATATGGATTCTCTATTTTTAAAAATTATTTTGGGTTAACATAACTTTTTCTCCTTGATCCATATGTTTTGTCATTTTAGGCTTTTTGTTTAAGGGCCCTTTTTTAATACAGTAGTGACAGAGACCCTTCAAAAACATAAATTTATGTTAACGCCCCACCACAGCACACCAGTTTAAAGAGTGATTATGGTGATTGGTCATTACAGAGCCAAGAACTCTTAATATTTTCTCCTGGGGTGTGTGTGGGTGTGTAAATATTATTCTAGAGTTATAACAGATACAGTATGATAAATAACTCCTGTTTGATTCTCTTGTATTATTAACTTTTGCCTAGAGAAAAGATCTTCCTTGGACAAATGTTCTGAAAAATCCCAAGGGAATTTTCATGGTGATTTAATCTAAACAGCCACCGAGGGTCAGCCTTTCCCTACAGTATGATGGCTGATAATATGCCTGGCTAACAACATGCATAACTTCAAATATTTAAATTGTGATAGTTTGTTTTTTCTCCAAAGAGATGTTGTAATAGAAAGATTCAAAATATATGCTTTAGACCAGGGATTCTCAATCTTTTTCTTTCTGACTGCCCCCTCCTCCTCCCCAACATGCTATAAAAACTCCATGGCCCACCTGTGCCACAACAACTGTTTTTCTGCATATAAAAGCCAGGGCCAGCGTTAAGGGGTAGCAATCAGGGCAGTTGCCTGGGGCCCATGCCACAGAGGGCCCTGCGAAGCTAAGTTGCTCAGGCTTCAGCCCCGGGTGACGTGGCTTGGAGCCCGGGTTTCAGCCCTAGGTGTTGGAGCTTCAGCTTTCTGCCCTGGGTCTCAGCAAGTGTAATGCTGGCCCTGCTTGGCAGATCCCCTGAAACCGCTTGTGCCCCCTTCCCCAGGTGCCCCTGGACCCTCCCTGTTTGACAGCTACTGCTTTAGGTACATGACTGGCTTAGAATATGTAGTGCTCAAAGATACGATCCAAACTGTCTCACCAGCTGGTGTCACATACCTACGTGTAATTCAAGTACAATGGTTGGTAACTGCTTTAACTAAGAGGGCCATATTATCGTTAGTAACTGCTGTAGCTAAGGGGGTGAATGCAACTGTTGGAGTATTCGCATAAATATAAGGGAAGTGTATATGTACTCGTCTGTATATGGTATTGGCGAGACCATTACTGGAATACTGTGTCCATACTTCAGTAAGTATGCTGAAAAATTGGAATGGGTTCAGAAAAGAGCTACAAGAATGATTAGAGATTTGGAAAACATGCCTTATAGTGAGAAGCTCAAGCTATTTAGTTCATTGAAGAGAAAGTTAAGAGATGACTTTTCTGATAGTAGGCAACTCTTTAATCTAGCAGAAAAGGCATAATGAGAGCCAGTGATCGGAAATGGAAGTTAGACAAGTTCAGGCTAGAAATAAGGTGCACATTTTTAAGTGCAACAATAACGTTCATTTTGGGTCACTGATTATTTCTGGTTTTGTCCTTGAATTTTCATTTCTGGTATGTCACTTCAAGATGTGTCCTGAATGTGTTGGGAAAAGTTCCCTCACAGCCTGACATGACTGCTGTTTGTTTGCCTCTGGGCAGACTGTCAGGTCCACACTCGTATCTTCTTTCAGAGAATACTTTGCAAAGCAGAAGGTCAGATTTATTAGTGCTGGCAAAGTGAAGAGAAAATTTACCCCACTTTTTATCTTTTAATGGGCAAAAGGGGTCATATACCCAGCAAACAAAATTTCAACAACTTGAACTGTGTTGTTGGGGGGGGGGGGGAACCCCTTGTGATTGGCTGCTTCCCCACTTTCTGCCTTCTGGGGTGTAAGTAGTCAGTCAGGGCTTCTGCAAGAACCAGCAAAGCTCTTCCCCCCCCCGCTCCTCCCCAAGAGCCAAAACCCTTCCCACAGGAGGGGTTGGGGGAGAAGAAAAATCCTATCATCTATAGGTAGCTCCATTCCTATTCGCCCATCTCCTCTGAGCAATGGGACGGTTCCTCTGCCTCTCTTTCCTCCCCCCCCCCACACTGAAACACTTTGCCTGAGAAGGGGGAGCGAGGACCCTGCTGCAGCCTCCACACCAGCCCTGGGAGAGATGGGGGGGTGAAAGAACTGCAGAGGTGAGGCTGGGTGTGGCAGAATTGATGTGGAGACTGGAGGGGGTGCAATTGATGGGCAACAGGCAGATATTATGTTGCTTTCATTTTTGTAGAATATTATAGACTGTCCACTTTTTTCAGACCACTTTGAGTTATTACTTGTATTGCAGGAGGGATTCACCCCTGTGGAGGACTGGCAGAATTACCACCACCCTCCATCAGGGTTTGTACTAGAAGAGGAAGAGCAAACTTAGTTTAAAGCCAGGAACACAATAGAGCCCTGTGGTGGAATCTGCATTTTTGGCTTGATACATTTTTCCCCTCAGAGCCTGATACAGATGTCCAACAAACCAAAAACTGGGCTTAGTCTCATGTCTGGTGATAGCACATCACATACTGCAGATAGAAAAAAAATATTGGGTCACTTGATAAAACATATTTAGGTCAAGATTATTTAGCCACTTTGCTTTCCCCTTTCTGCTTAATAAATCTGAACTTTTGAGGATTTTTCATCATGAATTTCAGAAAAATGGCTTATGAAGTTTAGCATTACCAGTCATCTTTAACCACCAAAATCTAATATAGCTATTCTTTTTAGTTTCTAATGTAAATCTCTCTAAAATTCTGGGGGTCAGCAAATACAAATACTAACCTTTGTTGTAAGTACAATGTAAGGGATAGACTTTTAGACTTAACTGGACAAAAATATTTGTCCATCTAAATGGACAAATGTGCATTATCGTTATTGTCAGCAATTTCAAAATTAAGAGTTAATGAAGAGTATATGCACACTGTGCTTTTGCTCTTCCAACTGCGTGTACATATTTGGTGCTAGTGCACAATTACATATGTGATTGTCTGTCTATTAAATTGAACAAGAAAGAACTCATGGTATTCAGTCATCCCTTCCTGGAACTTAGAGAAAAGGAACATAGTTTAAGAACATAAGAACGGCCATACTGAGTCTGACTAATGGTCCATCTAGCCCAGTATCCTGTCTTCCAACAGTGGCCAGTGCTAAGTGCTTCAGAGGGAATGAACAGAACAGGCAATCATCAAGTGATCCATCCCCTGTCGTCCACTCCCAGCTTCTGGCAAACAGAGGCTAGGGACACTCAGAGTATGGGGTTGCATCCCTGTCCATCTTGGCTTATAGCCATTGATGGACCTATCCTCCATGAACTTATCTAGTTCTTTTTCGAACCCTGTTATAGTTTTTGCCTTCACAACATGCCCTGGGAATGAGTTCCACAGGTTGACTGTGCGTTATGTGAAGAAGTACTTCAAAGTACCTTTTGTTTGTTTTAAACCTGCTTATCAATTTCATTGGGTGACCCCTAGTTTTGTGTGATTTGAAGGAGTAAATAACATTTACTTATTAACTTTCTCCAGACCATTCATGATTTTATAGACTTCTCTCATATCCCCCCTTAGGTCCCACTCTTCTGGAATTTTTGGAATTCATTTATACAAATTATTTTATTTGGCATCAAATATAGACAGCAAATCAGATTTGGGTTCATTTTAGGGACAGGATCCAAATTCTTAAGAAGAAATAGGTCACCCATCCTTAGTCTAGCTCCTAACAGAGATCAAATAAAGTTTGTCAAATCAATAGCTTTGAAAAACCTGTTCAATTTAAAAAGAGTGCTTCAATACAAACAGAAATTATAGTGTTCCTCTGTCTTCAGTACTAAATCTGTGTGTGCTAGTTTCAAAAGGTATGTCTTACCTGTTGAAACCTATGTTTAGAGCCCTGCGAATCCACAGATGTCTGCTTTATATCTGCAGATGTGGATGTGGTTGTATTGTTCACCATCCTTGCAGATCACAGATTAGATGTGGATCCAGATTTTTGTATCCATGTAGGGCTCTACCTGTGTTGTATTTATCAGGTTGATTTGTACTTATGTATTTAGTTTATTTGCAAATATGCCTGAAATGCCTGCATGCTTTCTCAGTAAATATTCCAAATGTTTGGCTATATGCTAGCCCCACCTACTGCTGATTTTTTTCAGATGTGCAAATATCCCATGTGTCTATGTACATTTATTCTTGTAACTGCTTTCAAAGTGGCATTCATCTCTAACTCCATTTATGGCTGTCTGAACAGTGGTTTTTGGTTTCACATTACTCAGCTTAGTTGTGCATATGGCATGCACATTTTTGAAAATTTAGCCAAAAATATGTAAAAATATAGCCTATAATTTCTGCAATATAAAGTCACATCTGCATTTCTTGTATTTGACTGTTGTTTAAACTCTGTCAGTGGATGATAATGAAACTTCTGTAATACTATTTAAAACAGGATGTACTATGCTTAAAAAGAAATAATATCTTGTAGGCTTGTTTCATCGTCTGTAGGTGGAAAACATAGCTGAGATCACACGTCTCAAAATATCAGTTAAATTGATTGCTTTACAGTACCTGTCTGTCTATTCCCTGATTGGCTAGGGCTGTTGCTAAGCCGGTACTGTTTTAACCAAAATTAGAAAGTCAATATAAAGTAAGTTAAACTAGACTGCCTTCTTTTTTCACTTCTCTCTTCTGATTCATCAACTGTTTGTTGTTTCAAATTCCTTTTAGCCTTTGTGAGAAGGCTTCCATTGGGGATTGTGATGGCTTAGGTAAAAAGCTTATAGACGGTTACTTATAAAATAAAAAAGGTTTTATACATATCTTGTGTTGATGACATTCAGATGTTTGCAAAATAATAATAGTGGGAGCAATTCATAGAGAGTCGTACAGTGTCTAGCCCAAAGTGGGGGAGACAGACTAGAGGTCACTCAATGATGACCCCCTGCCTGGCAAGTTCATTAGTAGTTGTGATGAACTCTGAAGCTTAACTTCTTGTCTTTGGACATAGGTGTATCTCTGTGATGCAAGGCCTTGTGGGAGTGGCTCAAAAGAGGAGAAATTATTAGTGGAGGAATATATGATCCATAGAGAAATTTTTGCAATTTAATCAATCAAATTTTAATACGTGTACAGTAACAAGTTGCCATTCTTTGAATGTCTCTTGATAAAGTATGGGATTTATTCCTTGGGGGATTACAGTGTCTGAATGGAACTCCTGTATTTCAAGAAAAACAACATGTAGGGTGTTTGCCAAAGCAGTGGTTTGGTGCAAGTACAGTCATTTAACAGTTAGGGGTAGGTTAACTATGCTGCACTCGGGATTGCCACTTCTTTCCCTGTACTGTTGAAACAGAGCCAGTACTTGGACTTTCTGTTTTGGAAACTAGCCAGGTTTTGATAGGGGTGGAGACAGTTTTTTGAGTAATTTCATCTTTGGAAGAGAAAACAAGGAGAATTCTGAAAGCTAAACCAGCCCATACTGTTGAATTAAAAGCCATTGGGAGTCGAGGGTATTGTTTTGGGATGACAGTTGAGTCAATCAGCTCCAGCATCACACAAATTGCTGTATCCCCATGGTGGTCAAAATGAAGGCAATAAGAGAGATGTAATATTAGGATTGGGAGGTCGATGACATAGCAGACTAGACCTCTTTCATTGGGCTCTTGATTCCCCCCACCCCAAACACACTTTATTTAAAAGAGTAATGCCAGGAGGAAATAAACCTTTATAGACACCATCTGAACAGAATTCTCATTGTTGGGTTTGTGCATCCTAGTGGAAATCTGGTGACACTTCCATTGCTTTAAAATCTTTGGCTTTCTAGGGCAGCAGTAGCAGGGTAGAATGCTTATGAGGCTCTATTGGCCATCAGAGCAACCCTGTGCTTATTTGGGAGACTGATTAAACCCCAATTACATAACGAGAATATCCATCTGAAATGTTCCTCTATTATCCTGTTGGGTTGTTGGTCATTTGATAGAAATAGACTACTTCTATTTAGGAGACCCCCCCACGATTAATAACCTCTATGGTACTAGAACTCTGTGCCTTTGTTAGATTTTTTTTTTTTAAATCTCCTCCCTACACTGGGTAATCAAATACAGCATCAAAGATTATTTCCTTTTTTGCTGTATTTAGTGTTCCTCCATTTGCAGTGGAACTGCTTTTAATTGAATTGTGAAATACATGAAATATTGATGTTTTTCAAACCACTGGCAACTTCAACTTTTCTCTCGCTGTAACAGTGTTTGTATATTTTTTTGTTGCAGGATTTAGTTGTCCGTGTTGTTTTCGTTCTTGGCAATTTAACAGCGAAGAACAATCAGGCCCGTGAACAATTTTTTAAAGAGAAAGGAAGTGCTGACACCCTGATATCATTATTCCAAACCTACAATGAATTTGATTTGAATACAAAAAAAGAGAAACGTGAAGGAGAAGAAAATAAATCAAAACAAAAGCATCCTTCAGAAGCAGAAGATGTCCTTATAAAACTGATAAGAGTGCTCGCCAATCTCTCCATTCATCCTAGTGTAGGTGCTGTTCTGGCAGCTAACCATCACATTGTGGCATTGCTTGTTACGGTGCTAGGTAAGGTTTGTATATTATGTTTGTTTTTTCATGTATTATTTTCATTCAATCTGTCAGGCAGGTACAGTATTTCATTACTTCAGCTTTTGTTATTGGGAGAGCCTTAATTAAATCTGCCATGTTGTTAAAATATGAAAATCAATCTGCTAATGTTAATAATTACAGTGTATAGACTAATTTACTTTAAACAGTAGCAGAATTATCACCTTCATACTAAACTTCACAGCATCTTTCCTGCAAGGCATTCAGAGGAGCCTCATGCATTGATAGGATTTATAGATCAGATTATTAAGAATAAACCAGACTACACAAAAAGATTGGTAAACTGGGGGAATTTTCTTTTGAACATCTCGGACTGAAAACTCGTATAGTGAGATGGTCGTCTTGCCTCCTCCCTAAATAAGAAGAGGATTTTTTAAACAAAAAGTTTGTAATTAAGGACCTGTTATTGCAAGCACATTCTGCTTGGTTCTGCCTTGGTACAGCAGACACGATCTGCAAAACTTACATGCCAGTATATTTTAAACACTATTATCCAAATCAAGGGAAGTTCTGTATATGAAGGGCTTGGAGGATGGAGCTTTTATTGGTATTTCTGAGCTACTTGCTGCTGCTAGCAGCTATAACTCATCTCGCTGAAAAATGGAATAATTTGGCATACTAGCAGCATGATGGCTAGAACTATAAATTGTTTCCATCCTGCTTTTATATAGGTTTAAGAGCAAGAACAATTTCAACAGTGCCAGCATTCACAAAGTCTTTGCTACAAGTTTTTGTTTGTTTGTAATAGTATTAGGGTATGCTGTAGCTGCAGTACAGATACACTTAGAATGGAGACAGCTACCAACTAGCCTTCAAACTAAATGCAATCCTGCTGTGCCACTCACTATTACAATAGTACCTCAGAGTTATGAATATCAGAGTTACAAACTGACCGGTCAAACACACACCTCATTTGGAACTGGAAGTACGCAATCACACAGCGGCTGAGACAGAAGGGAAAAAAAGAAATACAGTACAGCACTGTGTGAAACCTAAACTACTAAAAAAATGAAGGGAAAATTTAGAGGGGAAAAAAAGATTGGACAAAGTAAGGAAACCGTTTCACTGATTGTTTCATTTAAATTAAGATGATTAAAAGCAGCATTTTTCTTCTGCATTCTAAAGTTTCAAAGTTGTATTAAATCAATGCTTGTAAACTTTTGAAAGAACAACCCTAACATTTTGTTCAGAGTTACGAACATTTCAGAGTTATGAACAACCTCTGTTCCCGAGGTGTTCGTAACTCTGAAGTTCTACTGTACTACAGAAGTGCAGGCATCAGAGTCCACAGCCCCTAATATTGGAGCTGGTTGAAAATCAGGACATATTTTTCATTAATCCTTTTTTCCAGCTCTACCCAGCAGACAGTGGTTTATCTTGGGCAGAGCAATCTGCTTCACTTCCTGCAAATAAATTGTAATCCCCCATAGTCCAGGCAGATTACCAATATAATCCTTCTTTGCGCAGAGTTTGGGTGCCACAACAATACAGGCTGTGAATTAATTTTGTTGAGCTGTAATCAATGTTCTAAGCTAAGACTGATGTATATATTTTTTTAAAATATCAGAATACAAGTCAATTGATGACTGTGAGGAGCTGGTGATCAACGCTGCCGCAACAATCAACAATTTATCCTACTACAAAGTGAGGAATTCTGTAATTGAAGACCAGAAGCTACGCATTGCAGAGTGTAAGGTTTTTAAAAATCAATTCCTTCTGTATGTCTTTTAGAATATCTGGGTAAGAGGTGTATTTTGATTATGTTAGGGCAATGTGGAAAAGAGTCATTAAAAATATTTTGTGGTATACTGTAGGAATTGCTTAGAGCCAATTTTTCCCCATAACTGAAGAGAATCCCTGCATGCATCCAATGCCAGACCCTCATCTTTAGAACTCTGTGAAATCATTACATTGTTGGCAAAAACAGCCTTTCTCCCCAAAACATTCACTTACTCACTAGATTGTTTTCGGTTATGCAATTTTCGGTAGAGCTGTTCAAAACTTCAATATCTAAAATGTGAAAATAGTATTATGGGGTTGTTGCATGTTTTTTTGACTCCAGTTCAGATTTGCTCAATTTACAAGTAAAACGTTTTAAAAGATCAAACCATCAGCCCTGGAAATTTGATGATGATGATAATGAAGTAGTTGTGGTGCCTGGGTGCTGCATCTGAGTTTGGGGCCTCACTATGCTAGATACTGCACATACAGTAAGAGTCCCTGAAGAGGATACAGTTGAAACAAACAAAGGGTAAAAGGAGGGGCACAGAGATTGGGAGTGGCTTGCCCAAGTCTACACAGCAAATCGATGGCAGAACCAGGAACTGGAACTCATGTCTCCTGACTTTCAGCCCAGTGCCCTCTCTGCTAGCCCATGTTTCCTCTCTAAGTAGCAATGGTGTGGCTGTCTTATGAGCCAGAATGGAATCCATCTCTTTCCCCCAGAGCTGGAATGGCGCTCAGTGCTAACAGGAGAAAAAAATTAATACATTTGTAACTAACATAAGCAGACATGACTGACTGTATATAGGGAGCAGATCTGGGAAGTAAGATGTCATTTTTACCATGGCTGCACTAGGCAATGCTTCCTTGTGTTTTTTGTTATAGCGGATGAGGCTTTAAGACCTTTCTCTCATCTTTTTAACAGTATTTTGCATTTCAGTATGAAATGCAGTTCTACAAGTTTGCTGATCAAATGGATTTGCAGAAGTGTAGAAAACTGTTCAGTGGTGAAAATCCAAGTTTAGAAATAGCCTAAGGCCAATGCCACCTAATAATATTGGCCAGGAGCCAAATTCCAGCTCCGAGACCACACCACAGGCTGTATCAGTTATTGTCAGCCTGTGTTGTCAATCTCATCACCATCTCTGCCACTACCCACATTCCTCTCTTCCCTTCATTTCACTGTTTGAACTAAGTAATTTGTAGGAGAAGTGCAGCCCTTGTAGCAGGAGGGCCTGACACTTGCTTACCCCAGGAAACATGTTGAGAAATACCTGCTGTGTGATGCAGTCAGGTGCGTTCCAAAAACAAAAAATGTATTACTTAAGAAGGCTGAGCCACAGTTAAGTAATCTCTGGTATAACAACATCCAAAGGAAGGATGTACATGAGACCAAACTGTTCTCTCTCTCCTCTATGGGGAAAGAAAGGAAGAGTGGAAGGTTCTCATTGGTGTACCCCCTTACATGAAGAGGGGTGGGTTTCAGTGGTTCCCTCTTTCACTGCAGAAGATTCCTGTGAAGGCTGATGAATGGTGGCTCCTGCAGCAGTCTTGACTGCGCACTGAAAACTAACAGGGCAATTCATGACTCCTAGGCAATGCTGGAGACCAGTTTGTTTCTGCTGGAAAATACAGTTGTCATGTGAGCTACTCACGTAAAACTGCTGAACAGGAAGCAGCCAGCAGAAAAAGCTTTCAGACTAGCTGCAGTGTTCATCATTGCCAGTTAGGACAAATCTGCTTGTTATTTCACTGGCAGTAGTGGGCACAAGAAAGAGGATTGTGGTCCTCAAGTGGTTTGTGAGCTACATGAGTTTCCAAGTGCTTGGCCTTTAGGGGGAACTTAAAAGAACTTTCTGAATATTTATTTTAATAAACTCATGATATGTATATACTTAAAAAGCATGGACAAGTTGCTAGAGGAGATGGGACAAGAGTTTCTTGCTATGGTGGTTGAGGGAAAGATGGTGTCCAGGATCTTGCTTCAGGCTGCACTAGATGCTGTGGATTCTGCAACTAGAGCCGTGGTGTTGGCCATCACAGTGCACAGATGTTCATGACTCCAATCATCAGATTTTCCTCAAGAAGTCCAACAAGCCATCCAGGACCTGGCTTTTGAGGGACTGATGCTTGTTTCGCAGCAGACAAACTACAAGCTGCATATCCTCAAAGACTCTAGCAGTTCACTTAAGTCTATGGAAAACTTCTACTGGGTATATTTGCCTGTCTAAATGGAACAGATTCTCTGTCTGGTCCCAGCAAAAAGGGATTTCCCCAATCTGGGCTCCGAGTCAGCATGTGCTGGACTATTTGTTATACTTGAAACAGCAAGGCCTTGCCATTAGTTCCAGCAGGGTCCACCTATCTCTGCTTTCCACCTTTCAATTGATAATCATTCACTTTTTCCAGTCATATGTCACTCAGGTTTTTGAAGGGTTTGGAGCATTTATATCCACAAATAGAAGATCCTATTCCCTCTTGGGACTTGAATCTGGTGGTAAAGCTCATGGGTCCTCTCTTTGAACTGCTGACTACTTGTTCATTGCTCCATCTCTGAATGAAAGTAGCCTTCTTGATGGCAATCACATTCATCAGGAGAATGGGTGAATTATGAGCTTTGGTGCTTGACCCTCTGAATAGTCTTCTACAGGGACAGTGTGTATCTATGTCCTCATCTGAAATTTCTGACCAAACTGTTTTCTCACTTCCACATCAATCAGACAATATATTTAGCAAATTTCTTCCCTAAGCCTTATGCTTATAAGGATGATAAAAGACTGTGCATATCAGATGTTAGGGGAGCATTAGCATTTTACTTGGACAGGACTAATCCGTTTAAATCGTCTTCACAATTGTTTGTGGCAATTGCAGACAAGAATGAAAGGCCTTCCAGACTCATCTCAAAGAACCTTGTTGTGGATCTCTTCTTGTATATGTTAGTGCTATGACATGACCAATGTGACTCCATCAAATAGGGTGCTAGCTCATTCAACCAATCTCACATGCCTCTGCAGCCTTTCTAGCCCATGTGCTTGTTTTATATATTTGTAGAGCGGTACCTTGGTCTTCAGTGCAAACTTTTGCTTCTCATTGTACCATTTTTCAATAGTCTATAGCAGTGTTTCCTAAACTTGGGAAGCCGATTTGTGTAGGGAAAGCCCCTGGCAGGCCGGGCCGGTTTGTTTACCTGCCCCATCCACAGGTTCGGCTGATCGCGGCTCCCACTGGCCGCAGTTTGCTGCTCCAGGCCAATGGGAGCTGCTGGAAGTGGTGTGGGTCGAGGGACGTCCCGGTCGCCGCTCCCATTGGCCTGGAGCGGTGAACCGCGGCCACTGGGAGCTGCGATCGGCCGAACCTGCGGATGAGGCAGGTAAACAAACCGTCCCGGCCCACCAGGGGCTTTCCCTACACAAGTGGCGTCCCAAGTTTGGGAAACACTGGTCTAGAGATGACACCAGATTTAGATGTGTAGTCTTTCAATTGTTATTCATGTAGATGCCAATCCTGCCTCCAGATTGAAGTGATTGTACGTCACCTGAAGTGGAATGGACACGGGCAATCACTTGAAGAAAAAACAATTACAAACCTGGTCTGTTTCCGTTGTTCTCTGATATGTATTGAACATATCCATTCCACGTCAGGTGTGCGCACACTCATGTACCGTTGTCAGGGCGGTGCATGTGCCCTCTGCTGCTTTGTGCTGCTGTATGATGGTATAAATGGCAGAGCTTCCCCCAACCCTTCTCATTTCCTTCATACTGGAGAGACTCTGATATAGAGGGGAAGGAGAATGGGTCGTGGAATGGACATGTGCAGCACATATCAGAGAACAACAGTTAGAACAGGTTAGTAACCATTTTTTGCCTACAGGGAGCAGATACTATATGAACTGTCATATGCTATATAGAGCTTATTGTTTCTATTTCTGTAATCAGAATCGCTCTATTGACAATCTGTTGTACTTAGGAAAAGCATTATTCATTCATGGAACTGTAGTGTACATTTAAGTTCACTTTTTCAAAATGAGGAGAGTAAACAAATGGTTGGACATTTAATGCTGATAACACCATTAGAATGTGTCCGGTTTTACAGGAGAGCTGATGGGGAAGCAAGATTTGTAGTTGAACGATTATTGCTAAACAGTACCACCTCTCTAAATGTAGATATTTTGATGGCACAAACTAGTTACTAAGAAAAGACTTGTATTTTTAATATAAATATTGTATTTATATAAAGATGTAACATCCCTGATAGATCTTGGGTGATTAAGGATCCAGTCCTGCAGTCCTTAACAAAGACAAAACTTCCATTGCCATCAGTGGGAATATTAGCTGAATAAGGGATGCATTTATCATCATCTATCCCTCCCTTCTCTATCACTGTCAGCAACTTTACCATCCTTCCGGTGAGACTGACTTGCAATCTTGATATTCCCTGTGATTTCCTCGTCTTCTCTCCCACAAACAGTCCCTAAGTCCTGCAGTTTTCCTATTAGAATGTCTGAGAATCCTCCATTTCTCTCTGTTCCCACTGCAAAATCCCCCTTTCCAGGCCCTGATCATTTCTCTCCTACACTATGGAAGTTGCCTCCTCTTTGGCCTTCTGAATTCTCACCTCAGTCCATTCAAAACATCTCAGCAAAAACAGAGCAAAATAATCTACCTTGCCCATCACTCCAACCATGCATAGCCCTTTTTCAGGTCTCTTCACCAGCTTTTCTCCCCGTGACAAGTCTCAAAGGCCCACACAACTTAGCTCCTGCCAGATCCGTATGCTTTAGTCTCATTTCACTCCTCCGCTTACCCCCTTCACTGCACCCCCATTGCCAAATTAACTGCTGTGTGTATAGTCCTATACCATTCTTATCCAATCCACCTTCTGTGTCTGGAAATTCTTCTCTGAGCCAGTTCAGGGTGTCTCTTCCCATTGTCCCCTTCACGTCCCTCCTTAAAACACAAACCCTACTCCTCCTTTCAAGGAAGTGTTGACTAAACAGATGATTAAAAATGGAACCAACAATATATGTTCTCTAAGCATCACCTTTCTGTCTGTCTGTCCTGTCTTTTCATCCAGCCCCCCCTCTCCTCCCATGTTTACTTTGTCCATTTAGTTTGAGAATCCTGCCTTGAAGGGTTCTCCGTGTATCTGTAAAGACCCTAGTGGCACATTTGGTGCTATATACATTATAAGTCATGATAACTGTACCTTTTTTTTTCTCTGCAAACAAATAGTACTTCTAAAGCTGCTAATGAGCAGCAATATGGATGGAATTCTGGAGGCTGTTAGAGTCTTTGGCAATCTTTCCCAATACCTTGAAATCTGTGACTTCATCATACAAAGGAAGGGTAAGTTACTTTTGCATTAGTAGTGATTCTGTGTAAGCTCTTCAGATAGGCACCTGTGCCACTCAGCATCTATAACTCAAAACATACAAGCATGTAATATGGCACTGAAAATCCTATAGCTACAGCTAAACAGCATTTATTGGTTTAATTTAGATGAATGTTATTAAAACTTAGATAATGAGTGCGGGAATACATTTTTCTTCACCCAAGGAAAAAAATCTACACCCGCAGAAATTGTTTTTGTTCTTTAAAATAATCATAAATAGTCTTGAAATTTTCCCCTGGCTCCCCAGATTCCTAAAGTTCACTTTGACTAGATGTCCTCAATAGTTCTGTGTAAAATGAAACTCCAGCTTAAATATTCATAAGGGTTCACATTTGTGGGTCTCTGGTTCCCACATGTGACAGTATGTACAGCATTCTGTGACATGCATCTTAAAACATTTGTCACCCTCACCAAGAGAGAGCTCCCTTTTGCCTCTGGGTGAGGTGTAAGATGCCAGCATTCTCATCACTTTTTTTCCTTTTCATGGCAGAGGAGCTTCAGGGCAAATGCCAGATCTTTGCAATCTGGAGAAAGTATCTTGTAAAAGTTTAACTAAACACCGCCTCTCTCTACATTTCTTGGCCTGTAATGCCATTTCTCTCTTATCTGGAGCTCTGCCCCAGGCTAGGAGCATGTTCAGATGTAGCTCTTGCTAGGCCCAATGGACAAAACGTTCAAACTTCGGTGCCTGACAGTAAGTACCTAAACCCCCTTTTAGGCATCCAGATTTAAGTGGCTTGATTTTTTCAGAGGTGATAAGTAAGGTTATGATTTAGTCATGGTATTTTTAATAAGTCATGGACAGGTCAGGGGCAATAAACAAAAATTCATGGCCCTTGACCTGTCCATGACTTATGCTAAAAATATCTGATATTAAATATGGGGGGGGTGCGCCCGGGGCCAGTGGCACCAGCTGCCAGGGGCCACGGACCACGGGAGCAGCCCCGGAGACGACAGTCCCCAGGCGGGTTGCCGGAGCAGCCACGGACCCAGCAGCGGTCCCTGGGCTTCCAGCTGGAGCAGCTGCAGCTGGTGTGGCTGTCACTTGGGCCACTCCAGCAGCTGGCCCAAGCCAGCTGCGTGGGCCGCCCTGGGCAGCCCCACTGGCCCCTGCAGAAGTCACGGAGGTTCGTGACTTCCACGACCTCCGTGACAGACACGGAGCCCTAGTGATAAGCACCTGCAGCTCCTACTGAAGTAAATGGGAGTTCAACACCTCTGGTGCCCAAAAGATGGATTTATGTACCTAATTTTTAGGTATCACAGTTTGAAAATTTGGCCCTTACGATTCATTCCAATATCAGGATGTAGTACTGCTAAATGGAAAATAAATTGCAGTAGTATTGTTTTAGTTTCAGTTTGGCAAAACCAACAGTAAAAATATAGCAATTTAATATGAAAACACAAATATAAAAGGCAGCCAGAATTCCTTTTGCGGGATTAGGGGAATCCGTACTCAAACTTGATGGGGTTATGACTGATATCCAATCTCAGACTACTCTAGCAACATTACAAACAATATGTCATCAGGTAACATTTTCAGGTAGTTCTGTGTGCTTCAGTTAAATGCTTCTTACTGTCCTCTAAGCATACAAATGTAATAAGTACAGTGCAAGTCCATGTTTCTTGAGGATGATTTTGTTTCCTGCTGTACAATCCAGTATACAAGTTCATGATTGCTTTGCTCGATGCCAAACATCAAGATGTCTGCTTTTCTGCCTGTGGAGTTCTGCTAAACCTTACTGTGGATAAGAACAAACGAGCTATACTAAAGGAAGAAGGAGGAATTAAGAAGTAAGTTCGGGTGGAAAAAATCCTGATCAGGGATATCAAGTGTCTTGATCACAATGAGGTGGCTTTAGATGATGATTCTATGCTATAAGCAGTTGTTCCCTGTCTGGATTTCTGCTATATTTTCCCCATTCTTTAGAGTTATTCAAGTGCTTCACCAAGTCTGAGTATGGAACTGTGCAGATGATTTGATAAGAACATTCCAGTTATTGGCAAATAATCTAGTTTTATTGTTTAACTTTCAAATGGAGGAAATAAGAAAGCATAATGTATTTTTGTGTACTGTTTTTTGACATTGAGATACCATTCAGGGTTGACTCCATGTTGCCACACAATAGATTAGAGTTTGATTCTCCAATTTCAATGTCTTGCTCCTTGGCTTGCTGGAGGTTCAAAGTTCATTAGATATAGTACACTTATCCCATAGGAGGAGTACTATGTATCACCGTGCACCATCTCCTCTAGCAGAGTAAGGAGCAGCTTTGATGTAATCCCAAAAGAGCTTGTAGTAGCATACTTTTGTGGGCACCCCCTCTTCTCTGGTCGCAGTATTGCATGGGGTCATCATCTGGCACCTACTAGGCTCCCTGGAACCTGCAATATTCTCTGTCAGCCTACATCATCTCCTTCTGCATGTTCTGTGGTTTCGCCCTCCAGCCAAGTCACATGAAAATCTAAAACTCTTCCAGGGCAGTACAAACAAGCCCAAATGAAAGTTCAAACAAATTTTCAAATTTATAATCCTTCAGCCCCTCTCAGGCTTCACTGTAATTCTCTTGTTGGCTCTACCTCAGGGTTTGCCCAGTTGGAGCCTACTGTGGTCCTGTAGTGTTCTTCCTCCGTTGTTTCCTGACTGTTAAACCCTGTCCCAGGGCTTCTCTCCACCAGAGACACCTATCTCCTTGGCAATCTTTCTGCACAGCTGAGCCCCCTCGGTCTACTTATAAGGCATAACTCCACTTCCTCTAGCCAGGAGGCACTTAGTTAATCACACATCCACCCAGGTGTAGCACATGACTAATTGGGGTTCTCTCCCTTGCCTTCCAGGTGATAGGGTTAAATCCATCACATAGTCCCATTTAGCTCAGTTTGTGGAGAGGTTATTGCAGGGTTGATCTATGGAAGGAAGGTTGCTGGTGAGAGAAGGGAGTGCACTTTTAAGTGACGGGAACAACAAAAATTCATGAACAAAACCTATTTAGCTGTCAACTTCTCTTTTCTCCCAGAACAGCGTTTCCAGTAGTAAACTGACATTCTAGACAAAATTGCTTACATGAAAAGAATTGCAAGATATTAAAAAATAAATATACCTTTAGGGTTCAGTAATGTTTTGCAGAACAAGGTAGTAAAAGCTTAATCAAAACCCTCCTTAAGGTGGACTCCAAACTTCTTGCAGCTAGTTAGCCCAGCCCTAGATTCATCCAGCCAGACCTCTTGTTAAAGCAAGAACTGTCTTGCTTGTATAAACTCTTACAGTCAAACTATTTTATTGAAGAGCACTGCTTTGGTGGTAATGCTGGCAGCTGCGTCCTTCTCTTAGGGTGTGACTTCACTGCAAAGTTAGCCTGGGCTCTTACCTGGGTGTTGCCCCTAACCCAACTCCCATCCACACACACAAACCTCTCACACCTCTTAGTGGTGCCTTAAACCCATGATAGCTAGCAGAGATAGAGGTATGGGTTAGAGCAGGGGTAGGCAACCTATGGCACGCGTGCCGCCTTCAGCACGCGAGCTGATGTTCAGTGGCACTCTCACTGCCCAGGTCCTGGCCACCAGTCCGGGGGGGCTCTGCATTTTAATTTAATTTTAAATGAAGCTTCTTAAACATTTTAAAAACCTTATTTACTTTACATACAACAATAGTTTAGTTCTATATTATAGACTTATAGAAAGAGACCTTCTAAAAACGTTAAAATGTATTACTGGCACGCGAAACCTTAAATCAGAGTGAATAAATGAAGACTCGGCACACCACTTCTGAAAGGTTGCCGACACCTGCGTTAGAGCCTGGGTTCTGCTTTCACTCAGGCTGGTAACCAGTATATTTTTCATTGAGGGTACAGGCTAAGACATTTGAGTACTAATAGTTCTCCAGTGCCTTCCCACAATTCCTCTTGCGTGCCCAGGAGGACAGACATGTCCTCCCATAATTCATTGGAAAAGAATCAGAGGCTCAGCTTCCTGCAGTACAAAGAACCCTGGGAAATACTCCCAGAATCCTAGTGATACACACAAGGGACAGTAGCACCAGTGAAGACACAGAAACTCATGTAGGGCATTGCAGTGGCTGCTCACACCTGGGTGCCAATCACCTGGACTAACTGTACAGTGAAGGCACCCTTAGAGTGCATCTGTCCTAAGTGAGGAAGCCATTTCAGAGATTTCATTACATAAAATGGTTTGTTGCATCATTTTTAACCATTTAGAGCAGCCACACAAATACTGGTTTTGGAAGAACCATTCTGATGTATCCACACACAGCACAACTTACAATAGTGGTTCTACTAATGCATTTTAGGATTTCTGAAGCACTTCTACCATAGCGTCCAGCACATTTGTAATGCACTGTGCAAACGAATATGCAAAGTACTGCAGTAAGGACTGGTTCTATGGTCCCATTATTTGGGGTGGGAAGAGTGGGTATTTTGGGGGCCCTGGATGTCATTATTTAAGAAAACCTTCCAGAAGCATAGAGGCTAATTAAACCTTTGGAAAATTATAGATTTTAAGAGTTTAAAATTTGGCTACTATTTCAGTATTTTGCTGTGATTTATAATTTATATAAAGAATGAAGACTCTCTAGTCTGATGCTGTTTTAAGTATAATTTTCCCTGTCTCACTTGGGGTGGGGGAATCCAAAATTAAAACAGAATTAAATATAATATTGATAATGTTGTTTTTATTATATCTATCATACTAAAAGGCAAGGGAGATACAGTTTATACATTGCACCTAATTTATGAATTATTTCTGCTGATAACCCCAACTGCAAGTGCATGGTTTAAAGCAAGTTAACAAATATGCTTAATTACAGAAGAATATAAAAATGGCTATAATGGGTCAGACAATGGCCAGTGCCAGACACTTCAAAGGGAATAAACAGAACAGGGCAATCATCAAGTGATCCATCCCCTGTCATCCAGTCCCTGCATCTGGCAGTCCAAGGCTTAGGGACAACCAGAGCATGGGGTTGCATCCCCGACCATCGTAGCTAATAGCCATTGATGGATCTATCCTCCATGAATTTATCTAATTCTTTTCATAACATCCCCTGGCAGCAAGTTCCACATATTGACTGTGCATTGTGAGAAGAGAGACTTCCTTTTATTTGTTTTAAACTTGCTGCCTGTTAATTTCTTTGGGTGACTCCTGGTTCTGGTGTTATGTGAAGGGGTAAATAACTCTTCCTTATTCACTTTCTCCAGACCATTCATGGTTTTCTAGATCTCTATCATAGCCTCCCTTAGTCGTCTCTTTTCCAAGCTGAACAGTCCAAGTCTGTTTAATCTCTCCTCATATAGAAGCTGTTCCATACCCTTAATCACTTTTATTGTCCTCCTCTGTACCGTTTAATTTCTAATGTATGTTTCTGAGGTGGGGTGAGCAGAACTGCATGCATTATTCAAGGAGTGGTGTACCATGGATTTATATAGAAGCATTACAATTTTTTCTGTCCTATTTATTTACCCCTTTCCTAATGGTTCCTAACATTCACTTCACTTTTTTGACTGCCGCTGCACATTGAGCAGATGTTTTCAGAGAACTATCTATGATGACTCCAAGATCTCTTTTTTGAGTGGTAACAGCTAATTTAGACCACATTATTTTGTATATATAATTGGGATAATATTTTCAAGTATGCATTACTTTGCATTTATCAGCATTGAATTTCATCTGCTGTTTTGTTGCCGCATCACCCAGTTTTGTGAGATCCCTTTGTAATTCTTCACAGTCTGCTTTGAACTTAATTATCTTGAGTAATTTTGTATTGTCTGCAAACTTTGCCACTTCACTGTTTACCCCCTTTCCAGATCATTTATGAATATATTGAACAGCACTGATTCCAGTATAGACTCCTGAAACGGATCACCTGAAGTGGGGAACACCATTATTTACCTCTCTCCATTCTGAAAACTGGCCATTTATTACTGCCTTTTCTTTCCTGTATTTTTACAAATTACTGATCCACAAGAGGACCTTCCCTCTTATCTCATGACTGCTTAGTTTGCTTAAGAGCCTTTGGTGAGGGACCTCGTCAAAGGCTTTCTGAAAGTCCAAGTACACTAGATACACTGGATCACCCTTGTTCACATGTTTGTTTGACCCCTTCAAAGAATTCTAATAGATTGGTGAGGCATGATTTCCCTTTACAAAAGCTGTAATAATCTTTCCCTAACACATCATGTTCATCCATGTGACTGATAATTCTGTTCTTTACTATAATTTCAACCAGTTTGCCTAGTACCGAAGTTAGGCTTACTGGCTTGTAATTGCCAGGATCACCTCTGGAGCCTTTTAAAAAAAATTGGCGTCACATTAGCTATCCTCCAGTCATCTGGTACAGAAGCTGATTTACATGATAGGTTACGTACCATAGTTAGTAGTTCTGCAATTTCATATTTGAGTTCCTTCAGAACTCTTGTGTGAATACCATCTGGTCCTGGTGATATATTACTGTTTAATTAATCATTTTATTCCAAAACCACCTCTGTTGACACCTCAATCTGGGACAGTTCCTCAGATTTGTCACATAAAAAGAATAGCTGAGGTGTGGGAATTTCCCTCACATTCTCTACAGTGAAGACCGATGCAAAGAATTCACTTAGCTTCTCCTCAATGGCCTTGGCTTCTTTCAGTGCTCCTTTTAACATCTCATTCATCCAGTGACCCCACTGATTGTTTGGTAGGCTTCCTGCTTCTGAGGTACTTCCTTTTTTTTTTTTGCTATTACTGTTTGAGTCTTATGGTACTTGCTCTTCAAATTATCTTTTTGGCCTGTTTTATATTGTTCTTTGAAAATCCTCCAAATGGAATCTGCTTATGTAGCAAACAAAACACCAGTGTTTTAGTTTTTTCAGCAAGTGCTATAGGAAAACTTGAAATAGTAAAACCTTTGCTAACCACTCAGCAATTAGAAAGTCACACTTTTACAAAATAAGTCAATCATTAAAATAACTGTGGATTCAGCTGTGGATTGATAAGTCATAAAGTGCCATACAGTTTTCACTTTTCAGTTGGCATCACCACAAATAGACAAGATGGTTCTACTAATAAGTACAAAGAAAGGAAGCAGTATTTAAAGCTAAGACCCTCCCAATATGATACTGATAAAAATAAATGACAACTGGTTGGCTGACCACTTACCCTATGTTTTTTTGTTTTTTTTTTTAATCCTAACTGGTGGTGATACCTGCTGAAATTATATATCTGTAGAAGCAAAACACTTAATCAGATAATGTAGAATCCACTGCAGGTTACCATCAGTTACATAACTGATGAGTTAAACCAGAAATCAGTCTGTGGCCTGAAATAGGCAAAGTAAATAATCATAAATTTAAAAATAAGTAAAATAGTTCACCCTGTATGCAGCTAGAATCACTACAACACAATTTTTCTTCCCTTTGTGGTTGCAAAAGTATTAATCAGTTCTGTGAAGTCCAACTGCTTTCCAACTCGACTTTCAGTAGACAATAGAGCTAAAGCACTCAATTTCTCCGATGACATTTGAGACTATAAATAAGTCTTTCTGATCTTGGAGAAAGAGCCTTCAGCTGAAGCCACAGTAATAGGAATTGATAAATACATGAGCTATACTGTGTAAACATTGAGAAATACTAAATGCAGTTTGTTCTTAATGATAAAGTTCAGAATCTAACGCAGAGTTTTTACTTCATCTTTATTCAAAATACGTTTTAATGTCACAAGTTCATCCACTGAGTTAGCTGATAAGTCTGCTTCAGTTGCAGCCAATTCTTTACATGCTTTTTCCAACGTCATCATCCAGTTTGGTAAATATATGTAAGAAGTCATACATAGCTAAAAATTCCTTAAACCTGCTGTAAATTTCTGTAATGACAATGTTCAGAACTGACTTTTAAAAAATCAGTCCTGAACTTCTCTTGTATCCATTTCACCATCAGCTCCTCCATCTTCAGATAAGTGTCTTTCTCCCCCTTGAGTGAATAAATGGAAATGCTCATTCTACATCCAAGTCAGGTGCCATTTCTTTGGGTTTCTCAACTGCTGTTTCGAAACCTGTTTCATGATAATTGTGGAAGGCGGCTGCTGCTGTTTGTATTAATCTGCATGCCATACTAACGTCCATATCCTTTCCCTGAAACTGCTTGTTCATTGTGCTGATTTTGTTCAACACCTTGTACCACACAGTGAGGGCTACCATGAAAGAATAAGTAGACAGTTTCTCTTGCAGTCATTTTGTCTCTGAGCAAACCATATCGTTGGAGGTACAATTATGTAGCTCCAGGAGTGCATCACAGATCTGGGAGAGCTGTTGATTAATAGCGTTTACAGCACCTATGTGTGCCTCCCATCTTTTTTCAGCCAGAGGTTTCAGGGGAAGGGCTGGAAAAAGCCCAGCACCAAAATGCCACTTTACAGCGAGGCTGGCCTGCTGATGTTGCATAGTATCACCTCTGGTAACCTGGTACTTTTTTCTTTTGCTTTTGCTGACAGTTATTTTCGCTTTTTGATGGTAGATGGTTGCAGGTTCCCATTTTAACAGCAGCTCTGTTAATGACAACTTTCTATTAATGGAAATATTTTGCCTGAAACCAAATCCATCCAATTGACTGCAATGTTAATTGTTTTGGATATTGGCAGGCTTGCTGTTTATTGGCAACTTTTTTTTTATGTGCAGCCCTGCGAGCCCACAGCATTCCCCCTTCACATGGAAACCTTGGTCACAGGCAGGGCCCAATACTGGTGGTGAACATGGGCTAATGTTTCACATGTAAACCAACAGGTTTTACCTCTTTTAATATGAATTCAGCTCAGCAGTTTCAGATGAATTTCACTTTGAGTTGTGAGACCAAATGAACCCCAAATTTCAAAGCTCCACTCTTCAGACAGTGCAAGCCCAACAGGATCAAAATTGAAAATAAGGGTCCAAATCCTGTGTTGTCTCTCTCAGGAAACAGCACAAAAGAAGCAACTTGGGAACTTGAACTCTGAGAGTAGCCGGATATGCTGATTCTCCAGGATCCTGGGGCTCTTCCTTCTCTGATATGTAGCTTGAAAGGAAGCAAAAGGCTTGATCCTGATTTCTCGTTCTTCAATTAGCAGGAGCTAGATAGAATGACTCTTTCACCAGGATTGATTATTACATATATTCGGTCATAAGTGGGGTGTCACACAGGGTGATTGGCCCCTTTAAGGAGAGATGGGGCTAGCCACACCTGTGCCATAATTAATTAGCTGCTTCCCAGTCTGAGGGGACAGGACTAAGGAGGTGACAGCTGAATGAACTCCTAGGCCTTATGAAAGAACTGAAAGATCAGTCTGTAGTGGAATTACAGGGAATGGGGAGGCTCTTGTGGAAAGCCCTGAACCAGGGTTTGCAAGAGGCCAGGTACTCCAGGGTGGAACCAGCCTGAGGGCCTATTGCTCTGTATCAGCGCTGGGGAAGACACAAGGAACAGCCTATCGGGCTGAGAACAGTACTCCAGGGGAACCAGCCTGGAGGCCAGATGCTCTATCCCAGAGCCAGAAAGACTCTCAAAGGTAGTCCTCTTTATGGAACAAGACCCGAAGAGTGGGCTGAAAAGAAGCCCTCAAGGGCAGAAGAAACTTTTTTGTTTGTTGGGACGTTTTAGTTGGACTTCTGCTACCCAGGAAGGTGTACCCTGTTTTTGATTTTTGCCACAGGGCTAAGCCACATCTCCCATACAGATCTGTGTGTGGAGAGCTGAGGAAACCTGCCTCAGGGAATGCTGACAGTGCCATATTTGTCCAGCAGGAGGTGCTATGGGGCAGTCATGCCCCTATAACTTTCCCCCCACACTCCCCCTCCAGAGGTTCATCCTGCCCAGGATTGTAGATGTGGCTTAATTCTGGAACCCTGGTTGTAAAAGAAAGCTTTTCGAAACTGCCACTTCTTGGGCAAAAATCTGTTCTTATCTGATCCACTCTGTGCTGGCTTTGCTGTGCGGTAGAGTTCTGTAGTGGCTGTGATGTCGCCAACAGAATGCACGCTGGTGGAACACAACGCAGGAACAGGTGATCTGCAGTGTGGCCAGGCTTCACTGAACTTGAAAAAGAAGGGGCAGTATAATGAGGAAGAAGGTTAAGCTTAGTATTGTGCTGATGCCCCTGTTTCCCTGCACCCCTAGAAGGGGCTGGGTCTGCACATGTTTTAAGACTGGTTTGATTTTGAATGGAACAAGAGAGAATAAAATTGAACAGAACATTAAAACTTTTTTTTTTCATACTAACAGGTTAGTTGATTGTTTAAGAGACTTTGGGCCTACAGACTGGCAGTTGGCTTGCTTGATATGCAAAACGCTGTGGAACTATAGTGAAAATATCACAAGTGCTGCATCATGCTTTGAAGAAGAAGATATCAAGACGCTGCTAGTGCTGCTTGCATCATTTTTAGGTAAGCGCTAACAATCTCATTACCTTTTCCTCAGAGCAGAACAAGACAGGAGTAAAACCAAGGAAGTATCTGTGCATGGAATGCAATGTATTTAAACAGTTTAGCGGTTCATGGATTACTCAATGACACAATGACCTTTGCCCATTCACAGCAGCTACTATCTCCATGTTTTTTCCATGCTTTTCCTCCTTCATGGCAGATATAGGTAGTCACCAATGCCTTTTTGTACCATTGCCATTCCAGTCCCAGTTCTGCTGCTTTGCCAGTCAGTAAGCTACCTAGTGTCTTTCACCAACAGTCCTTTGCTTGTTTGACTCAACTGCCCTATATACTCACAGTGCAAAGTACACCTTTCACTGGAACTGGGCCCTTCTTCCCCTCCAAAGCAATGTAGGGATTTACAGAAGCACTCGATCAGACGTTCAGCTGCTTAACTAACCTTGATTGTGAATACAGAGACCACTGGGCAGCACAAGGGAATAAGACATTTCCCCTAATGCACTAGAGAGTTGCACACTTTGTTGCTTCTGTAGGCTGAGCTCATTGCACATGCCAGGGGCTCCTTGCACTCCCCCATTCCCACCTACAAGTTCCATGGTCCACCCTCCTATCTCCCTATATTTTCAAGACTCCCTGTAACCCCTGCCTTGCTCCCCCCCATGCCAGGGCCTGTGTCTCAGAGAAAAACAAGCAGAGAAATGACATCTAGTGGCATGTAGATAAATGAGATCCTATTACTGCCTGATACATTTGTTTTCAAATTGTACATAATAGTGCATAGTTTCTGTACTTAATCTTACCCCTTTATTTTATGTTCACTACTTTGCTTTGTATTATACTCACTGAGTCAGCCTCTTCCAATTGCCTTAATAAAAACACACAGAAAAAAAATCCAAAAGAAAGTGAGGCAAACGTTTTGGTTAATTTTGATTTACAATTTTTTTTAATTTCTTGAAAAGTTGTATATTGTTAAGGCAAGGATTGGCTGGTAGTTGGGAAGACCTGCTAAGTGAGATGCCCCACAGTCTGCTGTGGACATTTCTAGACTGCGAGAAGTGGTGGTTTGTGTTTACTGCAAAGTTACTAAGTAATTTATTTGCTTTATTTTTCCTTGCTGTGCAGTGATAGATCGCACTGTACTGCATGATAAGATAAGGCATCTGTCTAAAAATACTCATTGCACAATCAATAGTGCACCTCTTAGCATTTCTCCAACCAAAGCACAAATGTACCAGTCAGTCACAATCATTCCTGAAAGGTCTGCCGTCCAGTGGTGACTGCAGCTTCGTTTTGGATCGTTCTTAGTGCTACTGGGTTTTTCCTTTTCATTTAACATTTTCTTCCTCCAGCTATTAAGATGTTGACACAATACATGATTACTCCCATTAGCTTGTTCATCTGCCATCAGTCGGGTGTCCTTCTGCAATTACAATTTTAGTTGTAGCATGTAAGGATGCTTATTTAAATCAAAATTTAACTGGAAAGTTAATCTTCCTCAAATTTATGGTAAGAAGAGTGACTGTACAAATGGCACTCTTACGCACCAGATTTGCTTCCTGTGTGTGTTTGGAGTCATCGAATTTTGGTAGTGACAACAGTGAGTTAATATTGGCCTGCAACCGTCTCCTGCCATTATACCCACTATACACCTTGATTATCAGCAGTAAGGTTCTACCAGTCAGGAAGTAGGAGGAAACTTCAGTCAATTAATAGACTGTACCTAAGCGGCAGGCCAGCCCTTTCCCCTCGGTTGTTGGACTCCTGTGAGTCGGAGCAAGGTGATTGCCGCTCCACAGTTCACTAGCCTCACTAACCATCTCTAGCAAGAAGATGCATATAATAATGTAGACAAAGGTGAAGGAAAAGGAGAGTGGGAAATAAAAAGTCTGCAGAGAGAGAAGAGTCAGGAAGGACAGCAGCAAGGAAAGCCATTCCTTTTTTCTGCCCCTTTTTAGACCCTTGCACTCTGAGTTGCAGAAGCAGCTCTCCTCCCCTTTCCAGCGGCTCTGTCACAGTCCATCCAGTAAATAACCTCTTCTGTGAGGGACAGGTGCTTTTTTGCTGCCCCCGAGACCCTCTTCCCCCTTGCTCTACTAACTGCCTCTGCAGGGCTCTTCAGTCTGGCACTTCCTCACTCTGCATAGTTGCTTCAGTTACTCCATTGCAGGAGTTCCTGCAGGAACAGCAGACCTGGGGCTTGTCTGCAGCTGTGTACCTTGTGATATTGGGCAGCTTGGTTCCCATTATCACATCACAATGTTTCCTCCTTTCTCTTCCGTGAGTTTTAATGTGTCAATCCAATTGTCCCCTACCTCATTTACACGTGGGCAGTAGGGGGGTCTAAATACACTTACATTCCACTATGGCCTAGTATTGGCCTCCTCTCTTATGGGCATCCTCTCACAGGTCACTCCTGCCCCCAGTTCTCATGGCACAGAGCCTGCACTCTATGCTCTAGTCATGGGTTCCACCACACCATGCAGAAGCAGTGTGTTGGTCTCACTCCTGGGATGGCATCCATGTGCTCTGTAGTGCAGGAGATACCCCCTGATTTCCACATTGAGAAGAGAGTTGGGAGATTAGACCATTTCCGACTACATGATTTGTCCCTAGATACATACAGTGCCTTCTCGCTTAATGTAGTTATGTTCCTGAAAAATGCTACTTTAAGCAAAACTATGTTAAGTGAATCCAATTTCCCCATAAAAAATAATGTAAATGGGGGGGTTAGGTTCCAGGGAATTTTTTTTGCCAGACAAAAGACTATATTTTATATATCTACACATACACAGTTTAAGTTTAAAAAAAAAAAACAATTTAATACTGTACACAGCAATGATGATTGTGAAGCTTGGCTGAGGTGGTGAAGTCAGAGGGTGGGATATTTCCCCAGGGAATGCCTTACTGATAAATGATGAACTAGCACTCGGCTGAGCCCTCAAGGGTTAACACATTGTTAATGTAGCTTCACACTCTACAAGGCAGCACAAATGGAGGGAGGGGAGACAGCGAGAGACACCTTTGTGAGAGAGAGACATGCATTGCCCCTTTAAATACTCTGACCCCTCTCTAAGTACACTACCTTTTTTAAATAGATCAGCAAGTTGAGACAGCAGCTGCTGCCAGTAAGCTCCCTCTGTCCTGAGTCCTGTTGTGTGTCCCCCTCCCACTCTGTGGAGATCAGGTACAGGAGCAGGGGGAGGAGGATACCCTGACATTAGCACCCCTCTTCCCTACCTGTCTGCACAGCAAGCAAGAGGCTCCCGGTAGCAGCTCCAAGACAGAGGACAGGAGCAGCACACGGCAGTGGGGGGAGGGACAGATGAACTGCCTGGAAATTGATAGCCTACTGGGCAGCTGCCACACAGAGAACTTAGGGGGGCTTCCGGTCCACCTTGGTTCCAAGCCCCCACCAGCTAGCTGCAACGGGCTGTTCTTTCTGCAAGCAGTGGACAAAGCAGGCAGCTGCCAAACAACCTTATAAGGGAGCATTGCACAACTTTAAATGAGCATGTTCTCTAATTGATCAGCAACGTAACAACGTTAACTGGGACGACTTTAAGTGAGGAGTTACTGTACTTCCACAGAGGATGCCCATTCATATAGCCCATCGTTGTAATCTGCATCCCTGTGGGGACTCTTCAGCTCCAGGTCTGCACTATTCTCTTTGGTCGAGTCTCTGCCTCCTGTCCTTTCCAAGACTTTCATAGCCTACTTGCTGCAGTTGTGTGTGTATATACAATATGCTGCAATGACCTTTTGATCCAGGGCCCCTCAGCCAGGGCCTTTACCCATTCCTTCAACATGTTATGGACCATAAGTGTAACTTCTACCTATTTAGTAGATACCGGTCTTTTGTCAGAGATAGTTAATTTATATATGAAAACACTCTCTGGGCTAGGTAATGCATTTCTTTCTGAGAACAGACATCAGAATCTCTTATCTGTCCTTTCCAGAGTCCGCTCCCTGAGCCCCTTTGTGGTCAGACTCATTTTGAGCTTCTTTGGCGATGTTGCTGCTTGTTTGGATCTGAGGTCCTGGCTTTGCTTTCATCTCCATCCATTGCAGAGTTTCTTGCTGCAGAGACAACGCTCTTCTCCTTGGACTAATTGCTTTTCCTTTCTATTAAGCTTTGGAAGTCCCTGCTTTGGAGGTAGCTTTCCCCCACTACTTTTGGTAGGGTTCAGCTTCTCCCATCCTTTCATCTCCACCCTCATAACCACATTTGCTAGCGTTGCAGGCTGTGATGTTCAGTTAGGCATCTCAGTATGGGGGACTTGCAGCCCCCTGCCTTGGAATGCCAACTTCAGTGTGCTGGTATTTCAGGCATTCCAAGCTCTCTTTGCCTTAAACTATGACTTAACCCAGTGTGACAGCCACAGCCCTCTGCCCTTCTCAGAAACCCCCTCACCCATGCTTGGGCAGAGCTCCATTTCAGAATATGGCCTTTGGAAGCTTCCGCCCAGGATCTCATTCAATTCTCTCTGATGGCCTAGAGGCCAAGTGGCTTCCATTGCTATAGAGGAAATGGCTGAGATCCTGTCATAGAGTTGGAATCAGTTCCCCTCCACTACATGCTCAAAGAATAAAAGTAAAAAGAGAAGGACACTTGCTTTGCATGGGGATGGGATCTACCACCTGTTTCCACATCCACCAATGTAATATACGCCATCATGTGCCAGCAATGCCCCTCTACTATGTACATTGGCCAAACTGTACAATCCCTACGTAAAAGGATAAATGGACACAAGTCAGATATTAGGAATGGCAATATACAAAAACCTGTAGGAGAACACTTCAATCTCCATGGAGACACAATAGCAGATTTAAAGGTAGCCATCCTGCAGCAAAAAAACTTCAGGAGCAGACTTCAAAGAGAAACTCCTAAGCTTCAGTTCATTTGCAAATTTGACACCATCAGCTCAGGATTAAACAAAGACTGTGAATGGCTAGCCAACTACAAAAGCAGTTTCTCCTCCCTTGGTGTTCACACCTCAACTGCTAGAAGAGGGCCTCATCCTCCCTGATTGAACTAACCTTGTTATCTCTAGACTGATTCTTGCCTGCATATTTATACCTGCCTCTGGAAATTTCCACTACATGCATCTGACGAAGTGGGTATTCACCCACGGAAGCGTATGCTCCAATACATCTGTTAGTCTGTAAGTTGCCATAGGACTCTTTGTTGCTTTTTACAGATCCAGACTAACATGGCTACCCCTCTGATACCTGTTCCCTGAGGTAATTGCTGGATTTGCCAAAATGTGGATTGCAAGTAGCTCTGCCTTGGGGCCTCTTCTGAACTGACTCAGCCAAAACTCAGTCATGTTGGCGGGGGGGAAAAAAACCTCAGTCTTTTCAGACATTTGTCCACAACCATCAGTTGTGCTTGGCACCTGTAGTGGATTCCAAATTCTGAAGCATGTTCCTTTGAGTTCCACTGTAAGCCTGTCTTAGGTGGTTGTTTTTTGTTTGTTTGTTTTTCCTTCCCCCCCTTACTTGCCACATCAGATAGTCAAGGCTGTTGCTGGGTAAAATGGGAGAAGAGGAACATAAGATTGATTACTCACCAGTAATCCTGTTTGTCATAGTTTTCTTCTCCTATCTTACTTTCCTCCAGTCTCCCCTTAGGAAGCAACATTTGAAGACCACCTGTCTAATCTTCTCTAGTCTACTTTTCTGTTCTTTCTTGCTTTGGACGTGTCTGTAAGGTGGACAGGTTTAAATGCTGTATTGATCAGTCCAGCCTCCTGTTGGTGTATCAGGGATATTGTTGGATAGAATTGGAGAAAACAACAAACCAGATTACCAGTGAGTGATTTATGGAAGAGCCAACACAGTCATAAAGGAATGAACTGGATTACCTCCTGGCTTGTACATCTACAACTTTGTTAATTACATTTAATTGTAGAATCTCTTACTGTTGATGATGTTCAAACCAGAACAAGCATAGCTTGACTTCGAATTCCCAAGCTGGCACTTAGGGAAAAAAAACTGTTATTTGTAGACAACTATTGTGAAGCCATTGAGAGGTGATATAGACCCCGCACAATGCTATTTTTTTTACTCATTTTTCTGAGCCCAAATGCATTCATGTTTTTCCATTAGAACTAAGCTCTTCAGACAGTGGTTTTTAGTTTAACTCAAAGTTGTTTGTAAACTATGAATGTAGAACAGGTAAAAATTGTACATGCCCTAGTGATAATACATAGGGGGTTTTAATTCTTCAGCGTTGTTGACATTTTTTCCCTGTTACAGATGAGGAACTAGCATTGGATTACAACTTCGACAGCGATTTAAGGGACTATCACAAACTCTATTGGGAAACAGAGTTCAAGCCTGTGGCACAGAAGCTTCTCAACAGAATTCAAAGCCGCCATTCCTTCCTTCAGCCTATAACTATTACTTCATTTTAACCTGGGGGCTGCTAAACTGTTACTACAAACCACAGAATATTTCAGCTGTTTTAAAATAGTAGTAGTAAATGCAAACAGGGTTTGCTATTAATATACTGAAAACAACTCCCTTAAGTGCTGATTGATTATTTTTGTATGTAGATTGTATATTTAACTATTTCTGATGCTACCTATACATTTTCATTGGCAAGCATGTTGGACATTATGGGGAAAATGAATAAAATTAATTTATCTCACAGCTAGACTGAATACCATCTTTTGAGAAAATTAGTATTTGTATAATGTCACTTTAAACCTCTGCCTAAAAAAAAAAAATCAAGTAATTGATGTAATGTGGCTTTTCTAGTAATTAAATTCTGTTGGGGGTTTCTTTGGTGGAAAAGTTTGTTTACAGCTGAAAAAAGACTATTTGAATAGTTTGCCAAACTTACTTCTTATAGTTGTTAGATTCCCCTCCCCTTCCCCCCCCCCCCAGCAATGGGCACATGGGAAATCTCTGGCAGCAAGGAGCTATGCATTATAAGAAGATTGTTCTGTAGTACACTACGTTTATCTACAGACTTGAGCTTGGTACTTCTTCTCGTACATAAAATTCCATAGCAAATGCTAGCTGAGCATGTGCTGCTATGTTACTTTTGGAGTTTGTTCTTTTCACAAGATGCTCTCTTAAATGAAGCACAAGAGCTTGAATTTTTTTTAAATGGTAAGATGGAATTTGTCTCCCTTTTTCACAAAAAGGGGAACTCATCTCTTTCCCTCCTCTCTACACACTCCTGGGGATTTCCCTCTTCATTGATGAGAGAGGGGAAACTCTAGCCTCCTACTCTAAGCTGCTGGGAGATAGTCAGTCTCTCTCTCTCTCTACCATCCCCATTCTTGGCTGGGGATTATTTTTCCTCTCTGCTGGAGGGATGATGTGCTTTATCCTTATCACAGGGAAGTTGGTGATCAACTATCTCAGCTTTCTCCAGCTCTGGTTTGGGCACAATTCTAATGGATCAGGAGCAGCCTTCTTTCTCCCTCTTTCTGTTATGCATGACTAGTCCTGGCTCTGTCCTTGAAATAATAGAGGAAGAATTTAGTATTATAGGACTAGTCATGCACAACAGAAAGGGGGAGAGAAGGCTGCCCCTGATCCATTGGATCAGTGCCCAGACTAGAGCTGGGATAGCTGATTGTGTGTGTTTGTGTTATGTAGTCCACTGTTGGTGCAATGCATCCTGGGTACTTGTTTGGATACTTTTGGCCAGCAGTGTCCATTGGGAGCTGTGTATCTACCATGTGTCTTAGTGCCTCCAGCTGGGGGCATAATGAGCGGCCCTCAGTTCCTTCTCATTGCCCTTCACTCATGCATTTTCCCCAGTGTTGTGTAAACAGTTGTAGTTAGGCGAAGTTAGGTTTTTTTGGTTACAGCAGAAAGGAACTGCTATTTGTTGTTCTTTGAGTAGCATCCCTAAGGGTGCTCCAGTTCAGGTGCCTCTCTAGCTCTCAATCAGAGATTTCTAGTTGGCAGTGGTCCATTCAGCCTGCGCATGTGCCTTATGCCTCCTTGTAGCAGACGCAGAGGCTATATAGGCGTGCACGGGCAAACTGCCCTCAGTTCCTTCTCTACTGCCTCAGCCTGAGACAGACCACTTGCAGGTCCGAGAGCATACTCTGCCTTTTATCTTTCTTCAAAGTTTGTTAGTTTATCGTTGTAGGTTACTGGATAGTGTTTAGTAATAGTTTAGCTGAGAGGACTTCTTTCCCCCAGGAGACTTTTCTTCTCCTGGCAGGATATGCCTGGTTTGTCAGGCTTCAAACGTTACCAGTATAGCTTCCTGGCAAGAGAGGCAAGTGATGGGCACTGAAAATATGTCTGTTGCTGAGAGAGTCCCTCATCTCCCAGAAGTCTTTCTTCCATGTAGGAAGAACAGGGACCGAAAGCCAAGACTGTTGGCCATGGAATGTTCCTTGCAACTGCCCTCTGAGCCAGGGCAGGAGACAGTGCTCCTGTACATCTGTTCCCAGACAGATCCAGCACCCCATCGATGTTGGGGCATGCTTCCTCTAAGAAAGGTAAGTCTTTGGAACATGCTGGCAGAACTTCTAAAAAGAGGAGCATGGACTCGATCTCTAAGGAGCCAGCTCCAAAAAAGATAAGTCACCATTGAGGTCCCTGGTCTCCAAGGGTACTGTTGAGGCCAAGGATGCTTCCTCCAGTGCCAGCGGGCCCATGAAGTCCCGGCACTCAAAGGAAAGAAATTGGCACTAACGTCAAAGAATGACTACCATTATCAAATGCCTTCTAAGGGCTTTGAGCAACTTTATACACACCAGCCCTGGACCTTTCATTAGCTGCTCCAACAACCAAAGGCCTAGAAAGTTGTCAGAAAACTTCAGCGCAGGCAATCACCTGCTTCTACCACCCCTCATCATACTCAAGGCAGCAGATTTGACTCCTTGGTCAGGAAAGGTGTACAATGTCTGTTGGATCTTCCTTGTAATAGCCTCTCCATTTGGCAACTATTTTATTTTCATGGGGTCTGTAAAAACATCACTGTGCACCACTGGGTCCTGGAAACTGTAGAGTGGAGTTATTCCATCCAATTCCTGACCCATCCTACCCACCTTCTCCATTTTCAGACACACCTTTAACAAAAGCATGCTGTAGCAGAAGGTGCAATCTCTTCTAACTCTCATCACAGTGGAAGAAGTACCTCAAGAATACAGGGGCAAGAAGTTTTTCTTGTGTCTTTAATTCCCTAAAAAGGGGATGCTGGTGCTCTATCTGGAGCTCTATCTGGATTGGGAACAATTGAACATCTCCATTTGCAAGCTCATGTTCAGGATGGTGACTCTGGCATCAATAATTTCAATCTTAAATCTACATGACTGGTGTGTGGACTTCTCAAGAAGCCTAGCTTCACATAATTATCTTGGGGCTAAGGGACATTCATTAGGCATGCAGTTTTCTTACCCATTCTAAAGGGTCTGACAATTCAACTTGTGACAGATGACCCTATGGCAATAAAGCCATGTTTTATAGAAGAAAACAAGGGGGTGTAAGTCACTCCTCTGTCAGGAAACTGTAAACCTATGGAACTACTGTATCCATCACAAAAATCACTCCAATAGCCATACACATACCAGTGTTGTAGAATGTACTGATAGAGCAGCAGACAGTTGACAAGTGACCATGTGTGGTCAGAACAGGACACTTATCCAAGACATTCATCAGGTGGGGGTCATCCAACCATAGAAGTGTTTGCCACCACCATAAACAAATGCAAAACAGTTTGCTCCAGGGGAGGGCAGAGTCGAAGAGCTGGCTGATGCATTTTTGATCTATTAGCCCCAAGCCTACTGTATATTCACCCTTCAAGTCCACTGAGTAACCTTGACACCTCACCTGAAGTTCTTGCCAAAGGTAGTATCCATCTTAACCAAGTAATGCACCTGCCTGTGTTTTTCCCTAAAGCCACATTCCAAGCTTCACCACCTAGATGTTCTCAGGATCCTTTTTGTACCTAACTAGAACTAGGCCATATATAGTATCCCCCATATTACTTGTAGTTTACCAGCATGGGACAAAAAGTCAGGCCATGTTAACACTGCCATTTCATACATTGGAAATCCAGTTAGTCAATGTGAAATAGCCAACTTAGACCTACTAATGAGCATGACAGCTCACTCTTAAGAGTTAAGGGAACTTCTTTAGCTTCGTGATTCAATACTAGAGACACATAGGGCAGCCACCTGATGGGGAGAGGAGTTCAGTACATATGTTTACCCAGCATTACTCAACATTTGATGCTAATTTGGTAAGGCTGCCTCCCATTCATTGTTTAGGCAGACTCCTATCACTCGCCTCCTGTGATCTAGGTCACTGTTTGCAAACCACCAAAAGTGGAATATGTAGGGACAGGGACTTAAAGAAAGCTATTTACCTTACAGTAACTGTAATTCTTTGTGTTGTCTATATATGGCAGTTGGGGTTGCCCTGCCTGCTGCACCCTCACTCAGAGGTACAAGGACATTGAGGGTATAGGAGCGACAGCCCCCCACCCAACACTGCTGGCCTCTGTTGGCAAAAGAAAGAGTACAGCTCTCTGAGCACCACTGTAACTCAATTTTTCAGAGCAGGAATATCCCTTTTGTCTTTACTGCTGCCTGGAGTTAGATACAGTTAAACAAAGCTAAGTTTTAGGAATTGCCCTTTAAAGCCAAGTTCTTACTATATGGTTTTGGAACATCAAAATCCTGTTGAGAGGAAATAGCAGATGCTTCCTGTTAGTTACAATTTTGTGACAGTTTATTAATCTCTGCCCCACACCATTTTAGATAATATTTTAGCTTTTGGGGCTGTAGTATCTAAGCTATTTCTAGCATGTTCCTACTCCACTAAAATGAGCTTTAGTTTTCAACTGAAATCCAAGTAGCTTTTAATTAAGCTGTTCACAATTAAGGTTCAGAGGTAGAAATAAATGAAGCAGATTGTTAATGGGATAAATCAGAGAATAAGCATCTATGTGCAACACCTCTATAATTACTATCAAACCATTTCTTTGGCTAGTAACTGAACTATTTTCTTTTAGTGTCTGGCTCTCTTTCAATAGGTACACACTACAGCAATTGTATATAGACTAAGGCCACAAGGGACCATCATGATCGTCTAGTCTAGGGAGGGAACAAAGAATGGTCTTGAGCAAGCAAGAGAAGGTAGTGCTGACTAAAGATAAAATGTTTACTGGGGTGAGCTTTGTATTTTCCCCCCTAAAACTAATCACCACCCCTCTTAATCTGACCTACTGAATAATTAATAGGGAGGTTCTGTCAGCTTCACAAGTTATATAGTAGGTTTGCTCAGCTGTGCCTCTCAAAGGTTTTGATCCTTTAGTGAAGTTTAAAGCAGTAAGATGGTGTAAAATAAAGAACAGATAAAGTTGCTATCCTTTATTTAAAAATACCAGTAATACTGACAGATTTCAAAAACAATTCACACTCATATAAAAAGTGTTTCATGTATTCTCTGAAACCAACTGTATATTGAACATCATTTTAATGTTTTGATTTACTAAAAAATAGAAGTTTTTCAGCTTAGATACTTAAGCAGCTGCAACATCATTACTCTAGACTGCCAAACAGTCAGTGTAACATTCCCACACCTTAGCTAGCTCCTAGAAACAAAAAAATGCAGGACAACAAAGGAATGGGCATCAGTGACAGAAAATGTTCATCCTTAGAAGCAGATTAAGGGGCAATTCATGTAGTTCTACACTTATCTAAATAGCTTTCAGGAGTGAATTTCCCCATCCCCTCCCTACAGGAAGACCATTGCGCTTTGGATTTCACCAAAGAATTCTGAACACATTGTTCTACAACATGTTTTTCTTTAAGGCGAAACTACAGTAAGAGAAATCTGTTACCTTCAAAATTGTCAGTATGGCCTGAGGAAGATTAGTTCTGATTTTTAAAAAGATGCTAAACAGGGGGGCATGTTTTCTTTAAAACCACACACAATGTAGGCTCAGAATATAGCAGTGCTCACTTTCACTTATAGCTTAACTGGAACAGCCAGTCTCAGTTCATTCCACCAGCACAAATAGCAGCATCCGGGTTTTCTATAATTATTCTTATGTATCAAAAGCAGGAGTCATCAAGGTGCACTTTTTTTTTTTTTTTGGCTTCTTATGCTCCAGCTCCCATTGTATTTAACTTAATACAAGATTTATGTATTTACCATCTGCTGTATTGCCACAAGTTATGGTTTCCTATGCTGTTTAAAGCCCAATACGGTGAACAGGCAGCACTTTGACACAACTCTATCCTTTCAACTGCCACACAGTCACTGCTCAGTGGCAACAGTGATATTCCAACAATGAAATAGCTGAAACTAAAGAAGTTATGGCAAAGTCTCTTAATTTCTAGTGACCATTGGTCCTGGTGCTTAGTAGGTTCACGCTATAGGCTGTATCTGCTGAACATTCCATCGTCGTTAGTCAGTCAAAGGTATCAGGTCATATAATGAGTAATAGCTCTCAGAGCATAAAGTAGTTCAGCTTGCATCCGAGCTTCTACAAGAAGCAAATTAACATGAACCTTTAAAAAACAAAAAACAAAAGTAAAGTTACACACACAGATAGCGCTCTCCCTGCCACAGAGCTTGTAGGAGGGGAAAGGTTCCAGCAAATGCTACAGGTGCAGGGCAACTTTTAAACATTTTCAAAGGATCTTAGGGAAGCTAAAGGGCAGGCATGGAGTGGGGTGAGAGAAGCAGGTGGTGTGGTGGGTCTGATGCTATCAGACATCACTCTCTTTTGATAAGAGAAGGGCAGATTAAAGGTATGTCTACACTACAAGTACTACAGCAGCACAGCTACAACAATGCCACTGTCGTATAGACACTACAGCAGCAGAAGGGGTTTTTCCATCGCTGCGGCAAATCCATTTCTCCGAGAGGTGATATCTAGGTTGACAGGATAGTTCTTCCATCAGCTTAGCTGTGTCTACAGTTGGGGTTAGGTTGACCTAACTACATCACCCAGGGCATGAAATTATTCACAGTACTGAGCGAGGTAGGGAGGTAGACCCAAGTGTTAGGTGTAGACCAGACCTATGGCACAGGCACTATAGGTATAGGGCCCCAGATCACAGAGTTACCGTAATACAACAAAATGTAAGCTTTTTTTTTTTTTTTTTTAAATAAAAGTTTATTGGCTCCATAGTCGTAAACAAAAGCTTGAAGACATCAACTGCGTGTAACTGATGTCTGTGAGCCTGCAGACAGCCTGAAATAGTGCTGACACCATAAACATCAATGGGTGCTATCCCCAAGATCTGCTGCTTAGGGGAAACACCTCCCAGCACTATCCTAAGAGAGAACTTTGTGGCTGGAGAAGGCCACAGGGAACCTGAGTCACATAGCAGCTGGGGTTTATCTGCTTTAGGGATAAGTACTTTTGGGAGGGGGGTGGGAGGCTGCTGCTCCTAGGGCAAAAGCGCATCCCATAACACTGCCTTCTGGGGCATGGACCATAAGGGATAGGCCACAGGGGGCCCCTTGTCATGATGTACAATGGCCTTGATTTCCTCAATTGGCCCTAGAGAAGAGTCTTTGTTAACTAAATTGTGTGTATCGATAAGTAGTTTAACAACTTATCTATTTCCCTCTACATAACAAGAAAGCTTGCATACTGACCAGCAAATAACTTGCTTTGTCTGTTAGCCAGCATATTTAGTAGACAAGGAAAAGTTATGCTTATTGGAAAGTGTATTCAACAAATTCAGTATGATATTTATCCAACAGAAGTAAGATCTAAATAATTTCATAACTGAAGCACGATTCTCTGATTATCATAGCATTTAACACTGTTATTGTAGCACACTATGGCTACTAGCCTTACTACCAAATCTACTGAGCTACTCAGAATACATGCAGACAGTACCTTCTCAGAGTGTTTGAACTGCCTCCAGAAGCTATCATACATTCTTTTTGTGGTTTTTTCAGGAGTGCAAACCACAGTTTTGATGTAAACTTTAAAACTGCGATCCAACAACTGATTAATTTCACCATAGTCATAATCATCGTATCTGTTCAAAAGTGAAAGGAAAATACTTTCATTTTCCTGTCCCACAATCCTAGTATTTCACTTAGAAACTATGTTTCAAACTACTGTACACAATTAGTTATTCCAGCTGTGCACAGAGACTTACTTTCTAGAAATATGCATCTCTCACCCACTTAAGTAGAGTCTTGCTCCTGTACTGCTATCATGGCAATGAAATGTACCATTGATAGCATAATAAATGGCTTTCCTTCCATCAGGAAAAAAAATAGTGAGATACTATCAAATCTAATTGTTTTGTATAAGGAAGATGACAGGACCAACCTTATTCCAAACATACAGTGGATATAATTCCAAATTGCACGTCTAAGCATGGAGGTATCCACATCTTTGTGCATGGCCATTGTATTGTATGTCAGATCGTAAGCAATATGAAACTTCTCATCAATCAGCTGCCCCACATCTGGGTAAAGACGATTAACCAAGGAATAGCCATGGTCCTCCCAGGAATAGTCCTTAAAATAAAGAAAGCAAAACTGACTACACGTTTCACAAAGACACATTGAAACTCTAGCTCTTCAATTTCCTGTATCAAGTATAATCACTATAACTGTATTGCTCTTGAGATAAAAGTGCTTATTTGTAAAATAAAATAAAAAATAAATCCTCTCTTGTTCTCCAGGCAATAGTTAGAACTAGTGACGAGTTTTGATGCAAAGTAATTGGTACAATTTAACACTCTGATTGTACACATTTTCTGATGCTGGTTACCAATCACTTTTCTGTTACCTGAACACGGAATGTAGGCACGTGCATTCCATGTCTGGAGAAGTCTTTATACCCATAGCTTGTATCCTCAAAGTGGCGAGATACATCTCTTGTCGGCGCTGATTCCTCATCCTCTGTTAAAGTAAACAGTAGGAGTTTCACAAATTAATCTCAGCATATTCCAGCAAGAAAACAAAAATAGAAGAGCACCTGTGAAGCTATTGTGGATTCTCTCACTCGACAGTACAATATGTCAAGGTAACACCTCCCACTCGTCTCCCCCACCCCACAAGAAACAATCCTAATACAGGGAACTCTTGCAAAACTTGGTTACCTAGTAGTAACTGGAGAAGTTAGTAATTTATGGTAGAACCTGTGAAAGATATGGCAATTTCCTGCAATATCCTTGGGAGACCTTACTAAATTAAGTTTAAGTATCTTTGGGGTCCATTATATTAAATGAATGATCTATGTATTACTGTGGGCCAAGACTGTATGTAACCTCTAAAGGGGGTGATATGTGAGACCGGGAGGTTCAAACAATGTGCCAGACAAGAATGGGCTTTTAGAATAAAAACCATTAAATTATTTTCCTGGGGAATATCTAGGAAGAAGTGAATGCATATTCTCCAACTCCTATTATGAAAAAAAAACTAGCCTTTTGAAGCTACACCCTAAGAAGAGGGTCTTTGCTGATTACCTGTTACTGAAGGCACCATCAAAGGCCCAAGCTGTATAAAGAAACAGTTGTTCTGCCCAGTCTGGGTTCTAGTTCTAAATCTGAATCAGTTATGAACTTGTAACCACAGGGAAACCCAGTTGTGGGTTTGAAGGACTGACACCTACCACACCCAAGGTTAAGCTGTGGTGATCTCGGATAAGCTTTTTAGTATGCGTGTAGGTTCTTTTACTGTTTTAATGTTTTTTCTGTAATGCTTTCATCTTAAGAATAAATATGCTTATTTAGTAAAAGCTATGTGGTAGCTTGTAGTACAGCTGTTCATAGCCTTCAGAGAGAAAGCAAAGCACAGGCACTGGCCTGTTTAAGCAATCTGGCTTGCTGAGGATATCACAGTGCAGGCAGGGAACAGTGCAGCTTGGAAAAACCCTGGTCAGGAGGGAGAGAGACATGGGTGTCTGCTCAAGAGAGGTGATGGCTGAGGAACCAAGTGCCTAAAGTAGGTGCACTCGAGCGACCACTGAGGGGGAACACGGGTGTAGTTGCCTGAATGGTGATAGCACCCAGTGTACCAGTCCTTTCCAGACATTCAAGAAACTAATCCAAAGAAATTGGCTCCACAGTTTATTCATCCTTTATCCTCTGCTTATCAGAGTTCTTCTCTGGGTAAGCAATTAGGAACTGCGGCAGCTGTGGGATAAGCATGGTTTCACTTAAAAAGTGCAGAGATTGTCTGTAAGGTATAACACAACCTCTTTAGACTAATTTGAAAGGTTCTGGATATGTACAGCCTAATACAATTGCAAGAGTATGGATCTCTAGAGGCAATTCCTTGAAGGAAAAATCCAACTTCTTTCATATATATGCAAAATCCACAAGTATCAAAGATCTTGCGTCTACTTTTTTTTCAGAATTTCATGGGCAGTAAGTGGATTTTTTGGATCAAAAGTTCAAGGAAACAGAGCTCTAAATCTTACAAACCACATTTTAATTTGGAGAGAATTTCTATGGAAGAACCCAGAATAACATTAGGCTTGTAGCAGACCTTAAGAACAATCTCGTATTTCCCTGAAAAACAACACACCCCACCTTCAACTCGTGCACATTAGTGTTTAATATTTGCTACTGTAGCTGAGGTAATTAGGTTTTACATTACACTGTAGGAGAGTAATTGAGTAGCATTTTCTTATCTGTTGGAGGCAAAATTAAGTTCCTTGTGAAGATATGTTAGTGGGCATTATGGTATGTTTAAGAGATGCCACACAATTTGGCACCTCCTTGCTTTTAAGGGTTTGGTTTAAAAAAAAAAAAAAAAAAAATCACACTTCTCTAACCATAATCCTTTTTAAATTAAGTTTTTGTTTGTGCAATAAAACACAACAAAAATACCACTTTTTAAGTAACTGGTAGATGTTAAAAGTAGGTTGATTTCTCCAACACGTTTAGTTAAGTCTAAATAATCACCACTTATGTATTTTTACCTGAACAACACACAGACATGCTTTCTCTCTTCTCTCTCTCAAAACGTGTGGCCATCTCCTCTTGGCTGGCTTCCTCTTCATCTCTGCACTCTTGTAGCTTCTTCATTTTCTCCATAAGTGCTTCAACTTCACAGAAAGATTCTGTAGTCTTAACATTAAAACACACACACACACTTTATTGCTCTATATACTAGAACGTGACAGTTGTGATACAAACTGTCAAGCCAAAAGTTTAAAGTTGAAGTTAAAGCTCATACTCCAGCCTTGATTTGCATCTTTTTTTTAAAAAAAATATTTTCTAGAAAGACCAGAACTCTTCTTATGTAGGGATATACTGATCTAAGAGCTCTAGTGTGATTGTATTAAAGATTTAGTCTCCCACTTTGTAAATAAAATAATATGTCAAAATAAGTGCATTATGACTCTGGGTACTGTTCAAATCATAAATACAAATTTTATTGGCTCAATATCTATTAAAAAGGAACTCTAAAACAAAAATACCCCATGCTACAGCAAATAAAATCCTCATCTTCAATTTTCCCACCTTTGCCCAATCAGTCCTCCACTTCCTCTCTGCCTCACATAGTATGCTTGTTCTTCCAGGGAAAGCCTGGGTAAATAGGTGTCTTGCATTGTGCCCTTATCATCCACAAACCCAGACTCTTCTCAAGAAGGCAGGAGGGCAGTTCCAGAGTCAAGGCGCCCACACTGAAATGCCCTGCACCACCAGATCTCTTCTGTTTATACCAAGGTCTTCAAGAGTTAACCAGCACCCAAACCTGAAATCATGATCTTTGACTTTTAACTGCAAAGGATAGCCAGCTGAAAAACCAATGCAGATCAGGGAGCACTAATGGGCAAGACGTACTGCCTAACGTAAAGGCATTCAGAAGATTCTGAATGGTCTGTGGGTGTAGAGTTTGGGTCTCATGTTAAAGGAAGAGGTTTTCATCCTCCAGCAAAGCACAGATGAAAAAAGGAACCTTGGCGACTGCTGATATTTGGACATTTAGAAGCTGCAGAGTGACCAACTAAACCCCCAGTTTGCCAACTGTAATGACAAATGGAAGGCAGACACTCTCAACTGAGGGGACAGAGATAAATGCCACTTCTGATTGCTTCCCCCAGATTATCATTTCAGTTTGATCTAAATTGAGCTTAAGCCACCTAACCCTCATCCACGTTCATCCACACTGTGGGTAAATCACTCTATTGTGCCACTAAAGTTGGGTGAAATGGAGATGCAGAACTAGATCTCATCCACCTACTGGATTAATGCAGAAACACCACGGTATGAACTTGTTAAAACTGGAGATTGTTATATGCTCAAACTCCTAAATGGTAACAGATCCTTACTGAAATGCTTCCAGCTGGGCTGACATGAGTTTCATCCACTCCATGGTTGCCATTTGTAATATCACAGATGCAATAGTTACTGACAGAGGGGAGCTTGAAGGTGTGGCCACCCTCACAATGAATTTCTGGGCTGATTCCACAGCCAAATGTGAAAGAAGCAAGTGAATGGTAGTGTGTAAGGAGAACAACTGCGTGGATCAGCTCTGCCAGGGACCAGCTATGCTCTTCTGTCTTCAGAAGTTGCTTTAAAAGAAACACAACACAAGATTTTTTTAAAAAAACTGTATTGGTGGCTCAGAAACTTCATCAACCTTATCAGCCTAGTCCCACAAACTTTTTAATGCACTTGTGAATAACTTGTTCTCTGGAAAGAAGCCATTCTTCTAGAATTCAAGCTCTCGTTACGTCTTTCCTCAGTAAGCTAGAAGCTGCACAGACAAATGCAGAGCTTACCCTCCAAAAGGGCCAAACAGAGAGTGAGGTAAGGGGTCTAACTAACAAGTTAGGAAGCAACTGGCCACATCCTCATTATATTATTAATTTCAAGAGTAATACCTCCCTCCTCCCCGCACCCCATAATACTGCCATAATCAATCCTTGTATTGCTGGTTTTATTACTGATAAGCCATTGATAGAAGAAGGAAGGGAGCTGTGGTAATGAGGTAACATGGGTAAGCCAAATAACAGATGACTTTTTGCCAAAAAATAGCATTTGGATCAGTTGAAGTGGCTTCATTTTGCTTTCAGGTTTCCACTAAAGTCGGGCTGGCTGGTTTTTCAATTTCACACCATTAATAACACAATGCTTCTACTCAAACCTTCAAGTTCGGCTTGCACAGGCAGAAATTGGATGGTTTTAGCCCATCTCTGCAATCTCGGAAAGCCCCAGGCAGTTCCTGGCGAATAAGCTGCCTAAAGAAAGTCTGGGGGTGAAACAGGGCTCAAGACTCCATCTTCCCCAGTGGCTCCACGTGGGAGGAATTATCGGTCACTCACAGGACGCTTTAAACCCCAGCTTCCCCTTCAGACAGGAACAAGTGGGAGGTTCTTAGCCTTTGCAAAGAGTATGCTTCTTCCCCTCCCGCAAGGCCAGCCTCTGCTTCCCCACCTGGCAGATGTTTCTCAGAGAAAGTAACACACTCTTCCTCCTTTCTCTGGTGAGTGAAAAGCAGCAGTAGGAAGAGCTGCTCTAAAACAGCAGCTGTTAGGCAGGGAGGCAGAGAGTGGCTTTAGAAGGAGAGCATTATACTTCAGGTTATTGCTACTATTGTTTTTATATATAAAATTTGCTTTTAAAAAGTTGCTTAAGTGTGAGAGTGTCATGGAATCAGAAGAGAAATATGTACATTTTAGATGCATATATAGTAGACTGGAGTCTCTAGGTTCAAAATACATAGTTTTCAATAATTCAGTTAAAATGTGCTGATCTTCACCTATTCTAATGCCCTAACACCATCTTGAAAATCCTAAATTCAAGAAATGTATAATAATCTTGTTTTAAGAAGGTACGTATCTGAACATGCACCCTCTACTTTTAATTCTCAAGTTGGATCACTCAGAGCCTCAGCCATTTTAAACATGGGCTCCACACAGCCCCAAGTAGAGCCTACAAAATCAGGTGCTATATGCCAGTGACGTACCATCACATTTTAAGTAACACATGTCCATCCTACTGAGGGTTATATATCAGGGCTGCCAGAGTCACACTGTGGTACACTAACATGCAGTTCTTCCAAAGTACCAGTAGAATTGCTTTCTAAATAAGAACTCTACTCAGTGAGATGAGACCAGTAATTATTTTGTGTTCATGATATGTCATTTCCATAATGATTACAGTATTTGAGCTACAAAACATAAATAAAACCACTAGGAAAAAAATGAGCTTCCTCCTCAGCCCCAAGAAATTTAGACTGCATTTAATGTAGTAAGGATGCGTAAGATGTTGCATAAGAGAAGACTAACCTCAATATGCTCTTTGGTGATAAGCCAGGGCCGATGAGCCAATATTTTATTCAATTCTCCTAAATTTTGCAGTTTGTGAGGTGCATTCTCTAGGCCATTCAGCCATTTGGGGTCTCCTCCAACATGAAGGAAGTCATTAACATGGAGGTTAACTAGATAGGAGCACTGATGTCTTGCTGCAGCCTAGAAGGAAAAAATAAGTAATAATGCAGAAGAATCTTTGCAAATTAGCTCCTAGCAATGATGCAAATCATCATTACAATGTACGATTTTGCAGTGGTCAAAATCTGTAATTAAAACAACTTATGATTAACACAGTAGCTTGTTTCAATTATTCCTCTTAAGAATATACAACTGAACATCTTTCATTCATATTCACCATAACAGTGTTTTGATTTTGCATCTTTAAAATCTAATCTAAAATTGGCTTGTGGGAAGCTGATTCTAAAGTTCTGTCAGTAAAAGCCAGAAAAACTGGCACTTTTCCAGTAAGGAAGGTGATTACACATGGTTTACTCAAAGAATAACAATTTCCATTGCTAGTTTAGATAAGGCTCAGAGTTTCAAGATAACTTAAATAGACACAGACTGCTGCGTTGGCACAATGGAGACTACAATCTACACCTGTAACAGTTAATTATGACAATTTTGGAATCCAACAGGAAATTTGGTTAGACTCTGAAGATTCTGAAATTCTGACAATGATCAAGTTATTTATATTGAGCTGTGCTGGACAAGACACAGATTGTTAAAAGCCTGGCTTAAAAAACAGATTTGAGGTACATAGGAATCTGATGGCAAAATAATCTTCCTATTCATATGACACTAAGATTATCTTTTTTCCTCCTCCCATTCTTTTTGAAAGCATGAGCATTTAGACCGTAAGCACTGATCTCATAAAACTGTATTTAGAAAAGAAAACAAAGATAGTGTTCTATAAAACACAAAATACTTTAGGTAATTACTCTGGCATTTCCCTTCACATACGTTGAAAGGCCTTCCCTCAGCTGAAACAACAAAATGTAGTTAACATCTGTTGTAAAAAGGATTAAAGAAAGTTGCCAAAATGGCTATTTCTGCTTGCTGCTCTGCACTCCAACATACCATTATCCCTATGTAGTGTCGGTAATGAAGAGGCAATGGGCCATCCATCTGCAGTAGATAGTGCTGAGTTTTCAGAAAGCTTCCTAGATACTGCGGGTGGAAAACCATCACTAAGGTGATGTTGTCCAAACGGCCCAAAGTAGCAAAAGAATCTGCAAACAATGTATGCATCTGGGCATCTTCATTTCCCACTTGAAGAATCTGATTGAATTAAAAAGAGGGCTTTAGAAACGGTTTTCCAAAATATATCAACAAAATTATGATTAAATATTTATATCACATAGTTCTCAGAAGCCCCAATTAGGTTTTGGGGGTCCATTCTGCTAACTGTGAATCTAATGTTTATTAAGTTTCTTTAGAAATCCTAGTTAAGTATGAGGGTATTGCATGTGACATTTTAAGGTGGAGCCCTGAAATTCAGATTGCATGTAGGTAATAAGAATACGTGTATCTCTGGCAGGGCCAGTTCACACTACTCTCAGAGCATAGCTTAGCCGGTGCGGAAAACAGCAGCAAACACAGCTGAGTGTAGTGAGGGGTAATCATAGTATCTATAAAAGGCGTAAATGCTAGTTAAGAAAAAAAAAAAGTTAAGTGCTACCTGGGTACCTGGCAATAGTGGGAAACCCAGGATTAAGACTTCAAACTTCTCAGAAAACTGACCACAGTCACATCAATAAATCCTCTTGTTACACCAGTCTCTCCTGCCAATCAATTCATGGAGCAGCACTGAAAGAGCTCTATCACATGCTCTTTGAGCTGAAGGAATGATAAACTTCTGTTCATTTGGAGAAGTGGTAAGAGCTCATAAGAAAAATAACAACCATCACCAGAACTAAGGGATAGAGCAGGGGTGGGCAAACTATGGCCCGCAGGCCGGATCCGGTCCGCCGGCGGTTTTAATCCAGCCCTCAAGCTCTGGCTGGGGAGCAGGGTCTGGGGCTTGCCCTGCTCCAGCATTCCAGCTGAGGAGCAGGGTCGGGGGCTGCTCCAAGCGGCTCACAGAAGCAGCGGCATGGCCTCTCTCCGGCTCCTACACATAGGGGCAGCCAGGGGGCTCCGCTCTGCATGCTGCCCAAGCGCCAGCCCCGCAGCTCCCACTGACCAGGAACCGCAGGGGCAGTGCCTGCAGATGGGGTAGCATGAAGAGTCACCTAGCTGTGCCTCTGCATAGGGACATGCTGCTGCTTCCGGGAGCTGCTTGAGGTAAGTGCCGCCCGGAGCCTGCACCCCTTCCGGGCCCCAACCCCCTGCCACAGCCCTGATCCCCCTTCCTGCACTCCAAACCCCTCGATCCCAGCTCAGAGCACTCTCCTGCACCCCAGACCCCTCATCCCCAGCCCCATCCCAGAGCCTGCACCCCCAACCAGAGCCTGCACCCCTTCCCGCACCCCAACCTCCTGCCCCAGCCCTGATCCCCCTCCTGTCCTCCAAACCCCTCGGTCCCAGCCCGGAGCACCCTCCTACACCCTAAACTCATCATCCCCAGCCCCACCCCAAAGCCCACACCCCCAGACGAAGCCCTCACCGCCCCCCACAACCGGAGGCCCCTCCCGCACCCTGAACTCCTCATTTCTGGCCCCACCCCAGAGCCCGCACCCCCAACCAGAGCCCTCACCCCCTCCCACACCCCAACTCCAATTTTGTGAGCATTCATGGCCTGTCATACAACTTCTATTTCCAGATGTGGCCCTCAGGTCAAAAAGTTTGCCCACCCCTGGGATAGAGGCTCCTCTGGACCTTTGTGGACCAGTAAGAGGAGCCAGCCCACATTTGAATACTGCATATGGGACAGGGCAAGTGATTATCACTACGAAAAACAACTCTGCATTTCTTTTGTAAAATATGGTTGTGTAAAAGTGCCATGAAAATTCCAGAATTCCACATGGCCATTACTGCTTTCTAGTTTAGCAGAACCATTGCCAGTCTGATGATGATTTATTATGATCAACAGTGTGCAAAATATTTTGCAGATCAACAGCTGTTCTAAAACCATGTGGGTCCTACATGACTTTACCTTAAAAGCATACAGCTCACTGTGTACTTGCAAACAACATACCTCCTTCTCTGGGATGAATCTGCTTGGTCCATGTCCCAGTGGTCTAGGAATTCTAATTCCAAGTTCCTAGAAAAGAGAATTACACCATCTCAGTTTTCAGCTATAAACAATTCAGCTGTGGCTTCAGGGAAGAAAAAAATTCACCAAACAAACAGAGCTGTGCTTGTTTTAGTGGTACACTCTGTACACATGCAGTTATTTTTCTACTCATGTTTCATAACTAACCATACTTGTTTACGGTATATCATACTGCTCTGGTTAAAAACAATAAAACCTGCTTCACTGAAAACCTTAATTTTGCATAAAATACTTGGCAGAGTGTCCAGAACAATTTGTTCAGTACACAGCAGCCAGTCATGTGATATGTCACTAATGCAAAATGAGATTGATGCACGTCTGCACATCTGCAGTAAACCAACATACCAATCTCTGTGCATCTGTCAGGAAATGAAACAGCTGTAACCTTAACCCAATTGTTTTTTTCAACCTTAGTGATGTGTGTGAATCGCTAAAGGTATCTGCAAATAAAAAGCAAGCAAACAAAAACTTAAGAGACGTTAATGAGCTATTTAAGTTGACAGAGAGAAAGACAGGTAATTGCATCCAACCTGAAGAAGAACAGTTTACCACAAAACTTTTGCTGAAACGCAGACAATTTATCTCAATACCTAAGAGATTAGAGTTATCCATATCACAACCACTGGTTATTTTTATTCTATCTGCTCAACTGAAGGAAGCTTCATATTAAATCTGTTACACCTGGGAATTTTGAGGCCCAGTTATCCTCTCAGTATCCAGGTAACAACCATGTACTTCAATGGGAATTACTTGGATCTTCTTAGGGGAAAATGGTATCAGGGGGTAGCCGTGTTAGTCTGTATCCACAAAAACAATGAGGAGTCCGGTGGCACCTTAAAGACTAACAGATTTATTTGGGCATAAACTTTCGTGGGTAAAAAACCTGTGTTATTTTAGGGGAGAATGTGGCTCTTAGAAGTCAACTGGTCTTATCTAAAATAAGTTGCTGCCTAAGCTTTCATTTACATGCAATGAATTTACACAAACAGAAATATTATCCAAATACAAGAAAAAAAAAGACCAATAATAAACAAGACTGGTGCTTGTGACTTGTTTATAATAACCTTGATCTGTCTTGAAAAATCTAGTAACTTTATCCATCAATTACAGTTCCTGAACTTTTCCCTAATAGAAAAAAGCTACAAACAAGCTTCAGACTGCAGAGTGAATTAATACTGACCCTTGTCCATGGTACCCATATGTGATCTCAAGATTCTATTTCTCTAATCTGCCTCTTCTGAAATCAGATGTTTTCATTTCTTGAGTTATACTTGGGGAAAGGGTTAACTAAAAGGTGTCCTTACCACTAATGTTTTCAAATCTTACATGGAAGGATAAGGCTTGTGATGGAGCCTTTTCCTACTGCAGGTCACAAGGTTCAAAAACATGTTACACTTGTCAACTAAATCTGTAATACAATGTGTGTCAGAGTTGGGCTGAATTTATATCCTCAAAAGAATCTTACCCCACAGACACCAGCTACTTCTTGTCCTGACCACCATACACTGATAAATTAAAGAAAGATCTTACATCCAAGTGACAATGAGAAAATAAAAAGGTCTTTATGTAACATTTAATTTAACAGATGTCTCCAAACCTAGCTTCCAACTCATACACAACAGGAGAAAAATCTTAGTTAAATTCTTGGACAGCTAAATTTTAGTCTTTTCCCTTCCCAGAACAATTACAGGAAGAAAGCCTCAAAGTTCTACAACCCAAGACTCATAAACTTACTAATTTATTTTGCCCAATACAGTCTAAAATATATCAGCAAGTCCTGACCTTCAACTTTCTTGTCCCCTCATAACATAATGATTATGCTGCAGGAAGAAGGTTTAATTAAAAACAGCTATGTAAATAAAGAGAGAAAACACCTTCATGTCACATAACTTTTTAAAAAGCACTACAACGGAGAGGTAGGATGGCCCGGTGGTTAGGGCTTGGGAGACCTGGGTTCAAATCTGCTCTGGCACAGACTTCTTCTGTGACTATGGGCCACTTAGTGTCTCTGTGCCTCAGATCCCAGCTGTAAAGTAAAAATAGCAGCACCTGCAGGATTTTTTGAGAATACACACACTAGAGACTGTTTCAGAGTAGCAGCCGTGTTAGACTGTGAGGCTCTCAGATACCACACAGGTCACAGCAGAAACTCAGAGTTGCAAACATCTCAGGATTGGAGGTTGTTTGTAACTCTGAACAAAACATTATGGTTGTTCTTTCAAAAGTTTACAACTGAACATTGACTTAATACAGTTTTGAAACTTTACTATGCAGAAGAAAAATGCTGCTTTCCCTTTATTTTTTTAGTACTTTACATTTAACAGTACTGGACTGTATTTGCGCTTTTTTTTTTTTTAAATCTCTGCTACTGCCTGATTGCATACTTCTGGTTCCAAATGAGGTGTGTGGCTGACTGGTCAGTTCGTAATGCTGAGGTTCTACTGTACCTTTAGACCTTAAATTGTGTACTTAAAAAAAAAAATCAGTTTCCATTCTGATATTCATCACCACTTGTATCTAACTCAGATTTTCCCTGTATCCAATGTTTGAAATTGTTACCTTGTCAGTGTAGTATCTGAGTCTCTTACTAACACTTAGAATGATCCCCTTCTCATAAAGGCCTTTCCTGTAGCTCTAACATGTCACTCCAGTCTCAGAAGCTTTTCATTAGGCCTCCATTTCCACCACATTGAGTTCAAGTATCCTGTCCTCACCGCCCCAACTGTCTCCCACCCATATTGTCCTCTTCTCCATAGAAATCCCTCCCGATCTAACTGTAAAGTTACTACTTTCTCCTCCTTCAAATCCCTCCCCAACATGCAATTCTCCTATGATGACTTATGATCCCAGTTACTCTAAACTATTTGGGATATGGACTGTGTTTGTTCAGCATCTAGCACAATATGATACCAACCATGACTGGGGCCTTTCGGTGCTACTTCAATATAAATAAGCAATAGCAAATCTCTTCATCTGTCATGTCTGCTCTATCTTAAAAGCCAGATTAAAAGAATGTTAACGTTGCAAAGTTAAGCACTGAAAGTCACAAAATGCCCAACCTTAGCTTTACCTCCTTGTGCATTACAATATACATCACACAGGAGCCTCACCTCACTCTACCTATGAAATTTACATAGCTCCTGTGACAGTTCTCAGAGTACCTTGGACTGCCTCCAGCATGAAGGAGTCTTGCTTGTGCTTAACTGGGTGTCAGCTCCCTGACACCACCAGCCCATTAGCCACTAGCACAATCTCCTCTTGGCTCTGCCTGTCCTTACTTTGCCTCACAGTTTAACAATAGGTGCACCCTGGTGCCAGAATCCCTTTGAAGCATTTCTCTGTAGTGTCCAGCCCCTTATCAACTGAACACTCACAGAAATACCAGGTCTGCTGTCCCCAAGGGAACAGTGCACACACCAGCTTGTACGATTCAACTCAGGATCAGCACCTAGCTTAATATCACAGCATTTAGATATATGTATAGTGAAAACAAGAATAAAGTTTATCATCAAAGATTTAAGACTCAAGTGACAGTAAAAATATAGGAAACAAACAGTTACATATAAAAATAAAATAACATGCTTTCTAGAGACTAAACTTAACTAAACAGGTTAACCTCATGTTTAAAGACGTTTCTCACCCCGGAAGTCCTCTGCAGCTTTTTTCAGCCAAGGTTGGCTGAGATCCCATTTTCATGAAGGTAAACACATTGTTTACTTTCTTCGTGCAGGATAAGGGGGTATCTTGTGTTCTACTTATACCCCCAAAGTTTATTGCTTGTACTCAGAGACAGCATAGCCACCCCCAGCTACTCTTTGTGTTCTCTCTCTGTTGGCTTCACATCTCTTCAATAACTTTGTATGTAAGTGTGCATCCACTGTGAACAAAACGTCTTGTCTGACAGCAATCTTTTTCATTTCTGCAGTTGACTCCTACCTAGACTCTAAGAACATATTTGCAGTATATATATACACATACATACACACACACATAACTCCTTACACAGTATCTGTGCTTACAATTCACAATGATATTAATGACCAGAGTGACCCTGTCTTTCATTTAACACCTCACATGACATTGTTTGGTGAACCAGAATGTATATTCCAGAATCAGGACATTCCTGTAACTCTCTTGCCAGTTAGCATTAGAGGGTTCTTGGGTCACAGCTTCCATTGCTGTAGTATCTGTGTACATCACATCTAATGAAGGTATCCATTACTTCACTGAGGTGTTGTGTGAAGTCCTATTGTCCTGATTTTACAGACGAAAAACTGAGACAGAGAGACTATGCCTATACTGGTGTCCAAGGTATAAATGCAGCATGGCTAGACATATCCACACTTAACGGCTAAAACTAGCAGTATAGACACAGGGGCATAGGCTGAGGTGCAGGCTAGCAACGTGAGTATGTACCCAGGGTCCCCAGCATATTCATACAGCCCAAACTGAAGTCTATGCCATTGCATCTACAATGCTATTTTTAGCCATGCTAGCATGGGTAAAGCTAGCATGGGTATGTCTACCCATGCTACAATTACACCCTGGATTGCAGCATAGATGTACCTTAAGTGTACTGTACTTGATTTGAATCATCAGAAAGAAAGTAAAAGTGTTTTTATTGTATTTTAAAAACAGATCTTAAAATATTATTAGCTCTACAAGTTAGATGTGAAGTGGAAAGTTCCTTCTGTCTAAAGATTTCAGAATGCTTTTAAAATATTACATTTCTCAACACCCACTCAAAATTGGTTAATGTGATCTGCATTTTACAGATGGAGAAACTGAGCCACAAGGAGCATAAGTGATCTGCCCAAAGACATACATCAGGTTCATGATGGAGGCAGGAGTAAAACCCAGGAGTGCTGACTCCCAAGTCTCTTGTTCACTTATTATTAATAATAAATAATAATAATAAAAACCATTATTATTAGTAGGGGTTTTTGGCTCCTCTAGGATTAAATATTAACATAGACATCTGGAGATATATCTAAATAAAGTTTTAGCCATGGCACTTCTGTTATGCCAGCATGCTCCCCCTCTCTAGTAAAAGGCTGGCACAAGTTTATAAGAAGTTGGGTTTGTGATGGAACTATACCAAGACCACAACCTGTTTCACTTGGTTTCAAATTAACTCAGATCACAAATGGCTTGGATTAAAAACAACCAGTGTCTAAACCTTCTGTGCCATCTCTGTAATATGCATGTTAAAAATAGTTTATAAATATGTATTAAGATCACTGGAGCAGCTCCAAAGGAAAACTTGTAATACCAGTAGCTTTAAGGAAGGGGAAAGGAGACTGGGAGGAAGCAGCATACTTTTGGAAGGCAGTAAACAAAGTTTAAATACTATTAAGACTGCAACACAAATAATAAACCAGAAAACTTAATTCTGAATATGAAGCACCAATCTTTACTATCATATTTTCTGGACAGTGCTGCTTTATGTCATTATCTTAAAGTTATTTAAGTTCAGTATCTTAATATCTAATACATAAACCTACACATGCAAATATGACCCAATTAAGTGTTTTCTTCCCTGGACTGGAACAATATTATTTACTTAGAATTGACAAGACAACAGTCACTGCCCCAAAAAGCTAATAATCTGAGACACATGCAGGAAAGACTGGCACACTGGAAAATCCAAAGGAGGAAATTACCTAGTGGCTTTGTTTGTTTTTAAAGAGCTCTGAGAAGCATTCCACCTGTATATTAACTCTGAAGACTAATGACAAATCTGAATCAACAGCCAGTGTGCTTGTATATCACAGAAAAAGGATAAAGAAGAGCCCTATTACATAACCTAGTCAACCTCCCTGTCAGTGAAGGATGGTTCCCTACAGTGCATCCCCAGGGATTGGCTTTGGGCACTTTTTAATAACTCAAATGATGGGGCTTTCACAACTTCCCTTTGGAAGCCACTCCACAGTGTAATAGGATGTCGGTCCTGGTTTTCCAGCCTCGGTTTTCCAATTCTGAATGTCTTTTTGTTGCACCTAGCTGTAGCCACCCGCCAGTTACACACCAAGCCACTAGGAAACAAGCGGACAGGCGCAAGCAGCACACAACCTGGGAGGCTCTCCCTTCCGCGAGGGAGGGGGCATTGAAAGGACGTGCACACCTAGGCTTGGCGGAGAACAGGCAGAACATGTAGCCCACAAAAGGCAAAGCGAAGCCCACAGGCGAGCCAAGCTGAGGGACTGTCCAGCTACCCCAGCAGCTCAGCACAAACAAAACAAAACAAGTGACGCCAGTCACCCCCCGCGCTTTGGTGCCTGGCCAACCCGAGCACCCCACCTTTACCTTACGACCCCGGCTCGTGCCGTGGTTGCACAGCAGCCCCTGCACTGCGTACGCCTGGTTGTGGCTGGCCGTGGCCGCCAGCCTCATGCCTGCGGGAGGGACAGCGCGGGTCAGGCTGGGAGCGCGCAGCCAGCTCCCCTCTGCTGACAGCGGCGCCCTCTGCCAAAGGCAGCGGCGAGGCCAAGGCTAAAGCGAAGCGCCCGAGGGCGGGGGAGCCGCAGAACGGGCACAAACAAGCCGAGCGGAGCCCGGCCCCCTCTCCCGCCAGCCACCAATGCGCGGGAGGCGGAGCGAAGCTCCCTGGTTGGGAGGAGAGTCGCGGAGGGGAACTGGGGAAGGGGCTGCGGCTGCAGTTCCACGGGGAGTTTGTGCAGCTGCCGCAGGAGCCCGGGCACACGGGACACTCAGCCGTGCCCCCCTGCGACTCGCAGTCTGCCGGTGTCAGTCTGCTCCCCGTGTGGCAGGGAGCCCGGCCGGGAGAGCCGGGTATGCACAGCAGCAACTGGGAACCCCCAGAATTTACAGCTGGGAGCCACATGCGTCAGAGAAACATTTTCTGAAACTACACTGCAAACATCCACTGATGCAACCCTGAGTGTGCTCTACTTGCGCCTCAGTGCTGGCACCCCATAGAAAAATGTTAGATCTTCAGCTGCCCCTTATTGAGGACACTAGTGGTGACGTCTGTTGAGCCCAGGCAGCTGTTTTTAAATTACGAAGTAACTATTAATAACTTCCCAATTCATCAGGCAGATCATTTCAGAGGTCAGTTATACAGATACCGTCACAATGACTACTGGGGACACAGGAGGTGAGGGAAGAGAGATTCCTATTCAGCTCCTGCATCCTCTGCTCCTCTCTGCCAGAAAAAAAAAGCAGTATTTTTGTTTGACAAAAATTACTTTTTCTAGAAAGTCATATATTCCCTCAGTCATCTATCATCTCCGTCCATCCTCACTTAAGAGCCTCTACCTGCTTTTTAAAATAAGAAAGTAATTAAGCCTTTTTAACAGCTAGTTCATGGGAACTTCACATGTAGCAGATGCATGTGTGAGTTTAAATAATGTGCTCTAGCAACTTGGCCAGAAGGCTCCTGTGCAAACGTGTTTTGCAATCTCATCAGCAAAACACAATCTTTGTTTGCAGCAGTCTATATTTCCTTCACCCAACTCCAGTGCTGTTAGATTCCCAGATGCCCCAGTTCTCCCCACCCAATTATAGCTTTCAGTTCTGGTTTGGGGTTTTATGCACAGTTGCCAACTTTCATGCAGTAAATAAGCACCCCGACTTTCACAATAAGCCAAAAATCAAGCTAATCCCATTTCAAAACAAGGCCAAAACAAGCCCTAAGAAGCCCAACACACTATGTGACTAGATCCCCCAGGTGTGCAGTCTGGGACTGTGGTGGGCCCGTTGTGCATCCCTGACTCTCTCCCCCCCTTTCCCGTGCTTGCCCCCCCCTTGCCCCTGCTTGCTGGGAGCCGATAAAAAAAAAGAAGCAACAAGCTACAAGTCAAACAAGCAATAAGCTACTAGCCAACAAGCAACTCATAAGCCAAAAACAAGCCCAATTTCTGTGTTTTTTTCACGGGTTTGGTATGTCTGGTTTTATGCCATTTTCCAAAAGTAAATACAACATCTCCAAGTTCAAGGTCCTGGGTAAAATTTGGTTTACTCTTCAAATCCATATTAAAAGTGTAAAGCTATGTTCTGTTAATTATTTTATATCTTAAATATTTATTTTAAATCAAAAGTCTTCAGGTACCACATACTATGTGAACAAGATGAGAATGCTTGATTCTTCAACCAGCTTTGAGAGGAGGTGGTTAGGTTGCAGCCGCTCAGAACCTCAGAAACTTCCTTAACTAACGGGGAAAACAAAGTTACCAATCTGGGATTTGGACTGCTACAAATCCAGATTACTAGTTCTAACAAGTCTAATAACTGTAAAGAGAGTTACATGACCATGAACTTTGGACTTTAATTAAATATATAACTGAATACTGAAAAACTGTTTATGCTGTTCTTGGAGTGGGTTATGAATCCTGCAGCCAAATGCAGAAATCATTGAGGCCAGAACTGTGTGTGTGGAATGTGAAAACTACTCCAGGCAGTGGCTTTGCACATTTCTAAAGCTGAGTTTTCCATTCTTTCTTTTCCTAATATCATCCCCTCTATGGAGTGCAATTAACTCAGAGAAGACAAGGCACATTTTCTACTTTTGAAGATAGAGTAGCAGCATACCATTACATTGACTAGAGGTGTGAAGGCGCTTTAGGGCCTTACTCTGTTTCCTGGTATAGAACAGGGATTTAGCTTTCCTAAATGGGCGAGATCTTTCCAGATTGTTACTGCTCCATACCTACTTGAACATCAGAAAGGGCTTAGATGACAAATGGAAAAGAGAAGAAAGCAAGATGGTGAGCGTGGTTATATTTTCAGAGCTAGTTTAAATAAACTAGTAAAGAGACCAGTTTAATTCCCACTAACTGCTTCCTTACTTCAGGCCAAAATATAACAAAGGACCAAGGAAGAACTCTCTTGCAACACCACAGACAAAAAACTGGCTTGTGTTCAGAAGAAACTATTGAAAAGAAAATAATTACCTGAAAGACTGAGATGCAAGACGTTATCCCACTATGAGAAATCTTTGTGGTTTCAACTTAAATGTCTATGCCTTCCAATAGAGAGAGACATGGTGGGTGAAGTAATGTCTTTTATTGCATGGTTCTCAATCTGGGGTTCGCAGACTATGTCTAAGGATGGTGGGGGTCATTCCTCCCCCAGCTGTGCTGATCTGGGAGCCCTGCCACTCCCACTCCTTGCAGGGCAGCCTCTTGGTCCCGTTCTGCTCTCTGTCCCTTGCTCCCACTCATCCACCCCCCCTCCCACCGCCACCCTCCTTGGGGCTGTGTGTGCAGAGATGTCCAGGCAGCATGTATTGTGAGGGTGGCGAGTGGGAGCCAGCCCCAAAACTTCCCCACAGCCTCCTGGGGATCCCTTATCCCTGCCTCCCAGGATGCGGTGGGGGCCCAATTCTCAGATTAGATGGTAGTGCAGTATAAAGCCTTCTCAAATTGCAGTCATTATATTGAGACAGCCACCAAAGGAGCTAATTATGCAGTTTATGAACTCATGTGCTCCTGAGTCCCATCAATAGTACTGTCAGTTAGGAAACAAGATGGGCAGTAGAGTTTTCCCACAGTGCAACCCAGTTGTAGGGCTGGAGTGTCAACACTGCGGGGGGCGCACTAGGCACTCTGGGATATGGTTACTTTGACTTTGGTCTGTACACTGCAGATTGGACGCCAGAGCCGTAGCTTCAAGCATGGGTCAGAAAATCTTTAACCTAGGGTTAAAATACAGTGTAGATGCTCAATCCCATGGTTCCCTGACATGGGTCAACTGACGAGTCCCACTAATCCTAGGGCAGGCTTACATTGCTGGGTAGACATATCCAGAGTGTTACAGCTAAATACAAGAGTGAACAGATAGTTTAGCATAAGCAGTTAATACGTATTCTAAGGGACAATTCAAGGTGAAGAGGCCCATTCTTCTTTCAGCAGTATTTCTGGTAAAAATATATGACCCGTTGACAAACCTTGAATGTTATTTAGAAGTCAGGGTTACTTATGTTGTACCTATTTTTTAAATAGAAGTAGAATTTCCTTTTGGGTATTTCTAGTACTTTCACTGTTATGAAGAAAGTTCTCACAATGAGACTTTTCTTAGCAACAGTTCAAAAAATGTATTATATGAAAGCTATAAAGAGGCAGATCAGATATGAAGTTAAAGATCCTGATCCTGCAACACTTATGCACATAGCTTAACTTTAAGTACTTGTGGTCAATAGGACTTCTCATGTGCAAAATTAAGCACATACGTAAACATTTGCAAGATCGGGGCCCAAAATCTTGAATTCTTTCCATAGCCAAAAGCTATCCAAGATCAGCAGAGGTCTCACTCTGGAGCACCTGAAATGCTTATTATAGCTAGCACATCAGGTATCAAATTAAAATCTGGAAGGGTTATCAGAATATTCTCCGCCAGAAAACTTTACAAATAATGTTAAAATAGTTCTTTACTACTCTGAGACACCTGGTTTCCATTAACTCTATAAAAAGTGTGTTTTAGGAGAGGCAGATAATATGTTTTAATATAAAATGCTACAAAACATATCAAACAAGCCTGACCCAAGCATTCAGAAAAATCATGGTGAAATCCTGGCAAAACTCCCATTGACTTCAAAGGCACTGGATTTCATCCCATCAGACAAGCCTCCAAAAATCATGAGATTTTTAAAAATAATAAATGTTAGGTTCTTTTTATTTGCCTTTTTTTTTTTTGGTCATTGAGGTTCACTTTGTCAAGTTTTCCCTCCAGTACCAAGAGGACCAGAAACTAGCTGAGGGCTTGTCTATCCCAGAAAATCTCCATGAGAAGCATCAGACAGGTGAAGTTCTGCAACAGTCTCCAATTAGGAGTTGTGGGGGCAGTCAGCTTAATTAGTTTTAAGGTAACTGCACAAATGTTTGAGTGTAGTTGTATGACAAGATTGCTTGTGATATCCTGGGCAGCACTCAACAGCCCTGCCGCTCACTTACAGTTACGTCTCATATTCCTAAAGCTGATGCTTCAGCATTTCAGCTGGCCACTGGCAGGAATCAGGAAGGGATTTTTCCCTCTAATGTATTGCGCGAAGGTTTGGGGTTGGGGTTAGTTTGGTTTTTTTAGATGTAAGCAGGGTCTGAATGAACTCTCCCCTGACAGTTAGTTGGGGATGAGGAGAGACTTCAGGAGCAAACTGTATTTACGTGAACACACCTACTCTGCATAGGTATCCAGCAGACAGGAGCTGTGTAGCTCCAAGTGATCAAATTTGGCTGGTGTTTAGTTACAAATCACTTTAGTACTGAATGGAGGGGTAGTGAAATGTTATCAATGTTATCTTTTTTATTGTATGAGTAAAGGGGAGCAGAACTCTGCTGAGTCTGTCCCAATTGAGGGGTCACCCTCAGCTGAAAGAGACTTGCTAAGCCAGGGGCTTGACTGCCAGAACCCTGTGAAAATAATAGGAATGGGGACAGGTGTCCCAGACAGGAGTGTGGACTCTCTCTAAGGGTCCTTGGTTTAAAGTGTTCCTCCCCACTGTTCAAAAATAGAGCTAAATAGGTTCCAATAGCAGTTTTTATTATGTAAAGTGCTCACTAGAGCTGAAAACACTTGTGGTGGGACAGTATTTCTGCCCAGCTTGCATCACAAAGAGCTGAAAGTCACTAATCACTGAGAGTTGGGTGGACTCTCAAGAGACTGACCTGCAGAGGTCACAGCAGAGAGGCAGGTGGCGACCGGAGAGTGGAACGAGCGGGTGGCAAGGCAGCCAGTGAAGAAGAACAGTGGCTGGCAGGCAGCCAGCCAAAGCAAGTACTCAGATGGTCAGAGCAAACAGGGTGCTTTCTTCCCCACGTGGGAGGTGAACTCACACAGATGCACCTCTGGACCCTGGGTCCTCACTGACCAAGGACAACCACAGTGAGTGGGGTATGGTGAGGGAGCAGAGCGGGGCACAGAAAAGGAACTTTTGGTTGTAGAACTCAAGAACATGAGGCAGAAGACATGAGGGTGTCCTGCTCACAGTTTTATGATTGTGAGTCCTGCTTGTGGTATTTTCCCTAATTAATGTCAGGTGACTTCCCTCCTTTCATTAAAAGTTTCTTTTCTACACTCAAACTTTGTGCTTGCAAGTGGGGAAGTACTGCCTTTCAGAGGTGCCCAGGGGTGGTGTGTAATTTTCGCAGGTTACTGGGTGGGGGCTTGAGCCGGTTCTGTGTTGTATTGTTGAAAAGGAACCCATAGATATTGAACCCAGCCCTGGTTGCTGCCAGCTCCACCTGGCAGAAGAGTTACATTTTAATCTCCTTCCTCTGAAGCATCAGGGATAGCCATGGCTGGAAATGGGACATTGGGAAGGGTAGGCCAGAGCTCTGAGGTAGCACCGAGCCTTCTCTCTCACAGGTACTTGAATGGCTCTTGCTCACATGTCGGGGAGGAAGGAATTTTCTCCAAGGTCAGATTGGCAGTGACCTTGTCTCTCTTCTGCATGGGAGCATGTGTCACTTGCCAGGATTGTCTGGGTATATCTCACTTTAGCATTTCCCCACCACTGCAGGGGCCTCGAGCACTGGTGCATCTCGGTCCCTCCTATTCTCTGCTTGTGACACATAACAGTCTTAGTCTATTGTGGGCTGTAGCACTTTGGTTTCATTTCAGTGGCTGGGTTTAGCATAAGGGTACTGGATGGTGTTTGTAGTCTGTTACATACAGGAGGTCAAACTAGATGACCTAGTGGTCTCTTCTGGCCTTGGACTCTAACACTCTTACTCCAGAATAAAAGTATCCACATGGGGAGTTATATAATTATAGTGGTATAATTATGCTGGTAAATTTTCCCATGTAGACAAGTCCTGAGAAACTAATAATCCTATTACTTCAGGAGATGGGGTTGTGAGAAAACCACCAAATATTTGTGAGATCTGTGATAAAATTGAGTTGGCAGCACTCATCTATACTATATTAAAGTTAATAAAGATTTCCTATCACTTATTTCAAATAATTTTTAGCAACAGTTTTGTCACAGATCCAAATGAGAGCTGCCCTCTTCCTTCCCTCCCTCCTGGACTGCTGTGAGGGAAATCCAAGCCTCTGCCATTCTGGATCCCCATGGTGTTTCAAGCTCCTGGAGCCTGAATAGAGCCTAGCCACTGCCCCAATCTCTGGGTCCCTAGGCACACTTTCAGGGGACAGACCTATCTGGCAACCCCCTCAGAGAGTTGGAACCGCTGTCCAGCCAACTACGCCCTCGGGGCACCGCACTAAACTTACAGACTCCAAAGTACTTAAACACACCCCTCTTCACCCAAAAAGTCATACTAGCCAATTTTAAGGTTTAAAAAGGGTACTAAATAAGTGTGCTAACTGTAGTATAAATAAACCCAAATATTGCTGTTAAGAAACAGAGGAATAATGCAAACTACATACACAGGAAGAGAATGAAAAATTAAAGTTTACTTTAAAAATTTCAATCAAGTGTGCTCTTTGGGCATAACAGATGTTATTGTAGCATGCCATAATGCTCTACTTTTAGAATACTGATGGCTAAAATAATGGATAAAAATCAGTTTTGGTTATAAACACTTTCTAGACAGTATCAAGTCACTATATTACACTCAGTGGCAAAACTGTTCCGCTTCTCATCTACAGAATTGAAACTGTACTGTGGTGTATGACTAAGGGCAAAATCTAGCCACATTGCTTTCACACTTGTTTAGAAAAAAATGATCTTTTTCTCTCTCATAGAGGTGCAAATGTAAACTGGATCCTTGCTATTTCCGTTTTCCTTGTGGTTTCACAAAGTACCCTTACTTCTGCACTGCTGCTGGTGGCGGTGCTGCCTTCAGAGCTGGGCAGCTGGCCAACAACCGCTACTCTCCGACCACCCAGCTCAGAAGCCAGTGCAGAAGTAAGGGTGACAGTACAGCACCCCCACCCTCCCCAATAACCTTGTGACCCCCCCCCCGCAACTCTTTTGGGTCAGCCCCCCCCAATCTGAGAAATGCTGGTCTCCCCTGTGAAATCTGGATAGTTAGGGTAAAAGCACAGAAGACCATATTTCACATGGGAGATCAGATTTCACGGTCCATGACACATTTTTCATGGCCGTGAATTTCGTAGGGCCCTACTTGTGTACCTTGTTATATGGTAGAAGAGGGATAAGTGACAGAAATTAACAAATGAGCCTACGCAGCTATGTAGTGGGGACCTGGTGGAAAAGTTTGTTAATGTACACTGGGATGTTCCGGGAATCCTGCATAGTGATCTCTAGGAAATTTTCCTGGGGGTATTCTGCAATCCTCTGCCGCAGGTTCCTTGGCAGAGCTGCCTTGTTTCTTCCTCCACTGTAGGAAACTTTGCCGTGCCACCCGGCATTTATTTCTGCAGGGACCAGAACAGCACGCAGGCGAGCAACATATGGACCTGGTCTGAAGCTGCACCCTTGTATCTTGGGTTACCCCCAGGAGTAAGATACAGGCGAGTCTCATCTTACGCTGGGGTTACGTTCCGCTGTCAGCGTGTAAAGCGAAAATCGCGTATAGACAAAATTACATTGAGTGTAATGGCGGGCGGAATCGCCCGCACTACAGGTACAGTATTTAAATTGTTATTTTTATCTTTTTTGTTTTTGTTTTTGCCGACCGCACAAAGCTGAATTCACACATGTTAAATGCGCGTAAGATGAGACTCGCCTGTATTGGCTTTGATTACCTTAGCTTTTGGAAAAGGGTGCCAATATTCAGAATACTGTCCCTAGGCATCTGTAGTGCCCCTCTTTGCAAACCACCCAGACCCTTTGTCCCTTCTTGTCCCATTCCCCCTTCCCTTCCCTCACCCCCGCCAAACTCATCATATTTCAGACTCTCACCAAGCTGTGTGCTAGCAAAGGGACAGTGAGAAAGAGGTGTGTGTCACTTTTGTAATTCACAACTGTGAGCGAATTCACAATACTGTCTGTTCATTGTTTCTTTGGCTTCTGCAGATGTGCCCTTAAAGTTCCACTCCCCCACACCAGCGGAGCGCCTCTGTCAGGTAAGGTGGAGAACCAGGAGGAGTAAAGAGGATATGTTTCACGAAGAGCTGCAATCAACAGATACAGCACATAGTGAAACCAGAGCATGGAGGGAAACAATCAATGAAAGCCTCAGGCTGGATAGCCTGGAAAGGAGGGGCAAGAGCAGATGATAAAGCTGCTGGAGGGCCAGACAGAGATGCTCAGGTGCCTCACCAAGCTGCAGTCTGAGCACATCCATGCATGACTCTCCCTGCAGCCAATACAGAACTTGGTTCCATGCCCTCCCCAAACTCCCCCACCACATTCCTCACATGTTCCCAGTCCCTTGCAGTACCCTGTGCACTCTGTCCTAGGGATTGGTTTCACAATGAAAGCTGGAGTTACACACAGCTGAGAGCGCCATAATTGAGACTGTTCCTCATTACCATGTCCCATTTGACAAAAATGTTTGTGTTTTGTCCTGTTATTGAACTTTAGTCTTTGAAATAAAATGAGTCTTTATTTGTGTTATACACGTTAGTTGGTGCTAACATTCAAACACTGTTATTATAGGCAGGAATATTTGCTCAGTACAATTAACACTCAGGAAGTAAGCGCTACAGGGGTTATTCAAGGCAGCAAGAAAACATTGCATGGCCATATGCATCACAAAGATGCATTACTGGGAATAATTGTCAAAATGCTCCTTTAAAGCCTCCCTAATTTGAATAGCCTCCCTGCTGTGCCCCTCTAATTGCCCTGGTATCTGGCTGCTCAAAATCAGCAGCCAGATCTATCTCAATGCTCTACCTTGGGGAAACTTTTCCCTCTTCGCTTTGCAAATGTTATGCAGGGCACAGCAGGCTGCTACGACCATTGGAATATTTTCCTCATTGAAGTCTAACCTGCCAAAAAGGCAGCACCAGCAACCTTTTAACTGGCCAAAGGCACATTTAATGGTCATTCGGCACCTGCTGAGCCTGTTGTTGAAGTGCTCCTTGCTGCTGTCTAGGTTCCTGGTGTAAGGCTTCATGAGCCACAGGAGCAAAGAGTAGGTGGGGGTCTCCCAGGATCACTATGGGCATTTATGCATCCCCCATTAGAATCTTCTGGTCTGGAAAAAAAGTTCCAGCATGCAGCTTTCTATACAGTCCAGTATTCCTAACGATGCGTGCACCAGGCACCTTCCCTGACCACCCCTAATTGATTTCAGTGAAGTGGCCCCAGCGATCCACCAGTGCCTGCAAGACTATGAAGAAGTAGCCCTTTTAGTTGATGTTCTCTGATGCAAGATGGTCTGGGGCCAAAATTGGGTTATGCATTCCATCTATCGCCTCACCACAGTTAGCTTTGAGGCAATGGAATTCCCTATCAGGTATTTCCTGCACATTACCGAGAGTCACAGTCCTTCGTAGCAGGAGGCGCTTAATGGCCCTGCACAGTTGCACCACCACAGCCCCCACGGTGGATTTTCCAACCCCAAAAACTGTTTCATCACTGACCAGTAGCAGTCTGGAGTCACCAGCTTCCACACAGCAATCAAAATTAGCTTTTTCCACAGTGAGGGCAGCTCTGTCTGGTGTCCTTGCATCGCAGTGTTGGGGTGAGCTTCGCATACAGGTCCAGGAAGGTGGATTTACACATCCAAAAGTTCTGCAGCCACCGTTAGTCATCCCATACGTGCATCACGATGCAATCCCACCACTCAGTGTTTGTTTCCTGAGCCCAATATCAACAGTCCACTGTGTGCGGCTGGTCCATGAATGCCAGCAGCAACCATGAATTATTTCTTTCAGATGAACACAGAAGGGTAAGCACCACTCGTTCACTTTCTGATTCACAGGTCATGAAATACTGCAGGACCAGCCGCATTGTGTTCATAACACTCATCAGACTGGTCAGCAGTTCAGGATCCATGCTTTCAGGCAGAGATGACAGGCGTACAGTTAACAAGAGCTATTGAAAGACAGCGCAAAATGAAGTCAGAAACCCATGGAATGATGGGATGGAAAGAATTGCCTCATTGGACAGTGAGCACCGTGATCTGTTCCCAGAGCTCCCAGTGGCAGTGTGGCAAGTTGCACAGTGGGATACAATACATCACTCTCTCTGTCAGTGCAAGAGCACTGACTGTGGACGTGCTCCGCCGATATAAGGAGTGTTGTATGGATGTGCACAACCAATGTAATTAAAGCAGCATATGATCATCCACATAACTTAAGTCGACTTAACTCTGTAGTGTGGACACTGCCTAACTGACCTTGCTGCTTGCAGAGCTAAGTGTTAAGTCATGTGACTTACATGTGACTTGCTGTGCCAAAGTGATTGCAGAATTAAGTGGTAACTGAGTGCTCTGACTTGCTCTACCACATTAAATATAGAATTGAATGTTCTTAATTAAGTTTTCTCTCTTTTCTTTCTCTCATGTGGTTAGCTAAAGGTAAACAAATGTTTTAGCAGTTGCTCTAATTTATTGTTGCCAGTTTAATGTAACATTAAATACTGAGGGTTATTAAGCATTAGAACAAATTACCAACAGAAGTGGTGGATTCTCCTTTTCTTAGGAATGTTCAAATAAAGACTGGATGCCTTTCTGGAAGATATTGGGTACAATACAGAAGTAACTGGGTCAAATTACACAGAAGTTCAGATGACATGATCTAATGGTCCATTCTGGCCTTAAAACTTGTGAATCTATGCATTTTCATACTTAAAACATGTATGGATTTTCTGTTAAATGTAACCTTAACTCTGAATGTCCTGGGTTTGTAATGCTTAGTTTTGGTGACGAAAACTGACTTGTCGACAAAACTGTGTAGTGTTGACAAGACCTTAGGCTCAAGGGGTTCCAGAGGACAGGGAATAAGAGAATTCTCTCTGCTCCTGCTGCAGTTTTCAGAAGGCTACTTTATCACTGTATATCCCGCTGGTCACAGATTCTGGAAGGAAGAACAATAGGTTCCACAATGCAGTTGGATCTGCTGGGTAAGCACAGGGCACTGCAGCCCAAGGCCTCGTCTAAGAGCAGGACAACTACAGAATTCCGCCTCGGGACAGGTAAAGGCACAAAGCCCAACACCTGAGGGGGTGCACTCAGAGACCAGAAAAGAGAGAGTTGGAGCTAGTCCTGTAACTTTGATGACTACCACAGAAACCTTGTGTGTGTCCATGGCCATGAAGTGGTCAGCTTTTATAGTGTCACTGGAGCTGTCCCTGTGTCCTCGTCTGAACCCTGACTTAGAGGAATGCAGGATGTTGGCTGATGTTCCAAAATGCAACTTGGTGGTTACTATTTTCTCAATTATTTTGCCCATAATCATAACAATTAGATAAACTCAATATCAAAAATAATTGTAACTGTAAGGAAAGAAGAGTATTATTCCACTATTAAGATAATTTGGAACAAAAAAGACTGACAGATGCTAAAACTCTCTAAGAGCTCAGTTTTAAAATTAATTTTAACCCTAGTAGATTAACTTGTCAATTTTCAGAACATTCATTTTGTACTCAAAGAGTAATTGCTATAAGTTTGGAGAGGATACACTATATTTTTCCACACATGACCAAGAGACTGAATACCTGTTTTAAATGCAAAAAGGGACTCTACCTTAACTACACAGAGTTGCAACTGGTGCCTCTATAATAGTTTCGGAGGATGATTTCCACTCATGCATTTCTTTAGGATATTAGTCTGAAATAACCCAAGATGTCCGGGGAAGGCATTTACAACACAGCTGTCCCTGAACACTGTTTAAAATGTTTCCGTCCCAGAGTAGATGGATTCAAACCACAATGTAACCAACATTTGGTTTTACACTATAGACTAGACCTTACACCTACTGTCCATTCTTAAAGCATAATTTGAATTTGAGATCTGTTTTATATTTACCCTTAAGCATTGTTTTCTTTATAGCCATATCTTCATCCTTAAAGGGCAAATGGACTAACTGCCTTGTCACACAACACCCCCCTTTTATTATTCCACCAAAGATAAAGTCAAAGTCATTCTTCAGTGATTCCTGCCTTTACTCAAGATTTCAGTTTTTCACCAAGCATCATTTTACCGAGTTTATCCAAATTTAAAGACCTCCTCCACAATCAAGGAAAAGAATTACTAGACATTAAAAGTACTTTGAAGTTTAATTTATATAGAGTAAGGAGTTGAGATCTGGAGTTTATTTATGCTTTGGCAAGGACACAAAAGAATTTATGGTTTCTAAGACTACTGTAAGGAGGTGGATTAAAGATGTATTTACGAGGGTTATTCTGAAGAAAGAACTCCTTGCCAGATTTTTTTTTTATTACCTTCCCCAGAGGTTGATGGAGAGAAACAGTGAGTTGCATGCCAAAAAACTTGCTTCTTGGCTGCTTGCTTGTGTCCATCACTAAAAAAAAAAAAAAGGAGATTGCAACACGATAGCTCTAGATTACTAGACTACTGTTGCAGAAAGCTACATTCACAGCTATATAGTTATATGAAAACTGCATGTCACTAGAACAGATATTTATTATTATGGTAGCACCCACAGCTAGATGGTAGCTATATGAAGTGAAAGAACGTAAGTCTTTCCTATGAAAAGTTTACAGTTAAAGCTTAGTCACATAAAACTGGCTTCCAATTTTAAAACAAAAACAAGAGGCATGACAACTGACAAAATACAGTCTTCTAAAAATCCAGCATCTTATGACACTTAAGGTAGTAGCCATCTTGGATTCAGAAGGAGAAGGGACAGAACGAAATTCATGTCTCTCTCTCTTTATTTTATTTATGTATTTATTTAATTAATTTAAAAGTCTTATAAGCTCTGTATTCATTAGAATGGGCCTATCTGAACACAAAAATTACCTTTCCACACGTGACAGATTAAGACAGATCTGAAACCAAAGGGGAAAAAAATAAAATTCTGTGTGGATGGCTTCATGCCCCACCCCACATTCTATTTTGTCCTCTGGAGACTATTAATCTTAGGTAGGCTATTAAATTGCCTTGTAAGTTATAACAGTCTCTTAACCAAAGTTTGTCCAAAATGGCATCTCATTACAATTCCCAGCAATCACTGACATGTCAATAATGTTTAATAAACCAATTCATAGGCAACAAAACAATTTTCTCTGCTAGTAGCCACTGGTAGAGAAAGGGAAAAATACATGTAGACTTTTTCAAATAACTAACACACTTTCAAATGGGTTATTTTGACTATTTATATTACAGTAGCACCTAGAGACCTCAGGGATCAGGGATCCATTGCACTAGGCTATGTAAACACCCAATAAAAAATGGGCTTCTGCACCAAAGAGCTTGCAAAATTGTGGCTGTTCATATAAAATACACAGGTATCCAAAATCTCATAACAGTGCAAGGGGTCAAATTTGTTTAAGTACATTTCTAGCACATCCTTGAAAAAAATCTCTCTGGTCCCAAAAACAGAAAGGCAGGAGGACAATTTTTTTTCATGTTGTAATTTTTATTTAGAGCTCTGCTAGATAATTTCTTCTCACCATCAAGCTAAGTTTATAAAACTTCCCCCCACGTGCATCTTGTTTTTATTTAGTCTATCAATTTTTCATTCTAAGTTTCCTTGCCATTATTTTTTGATAAAAACATTTTAACCCTTCTTTGTCTATTCTCTGTACCACCCTAGCTTTCGCTTTTAAATTTGTTCTTTGAATTTTTGAGCCGTCTGCTTACTCCCACCCCAATTTGGAGAAATGTAGCCCAGAAGCCCTTCCTTCTGCCAAAAACACCGTCCTCCTCGTCTTCAAGGCATTCAATGGTCTAGGCCCAGGATACCTAAAAGATAGTCCTTAGCTCAGAACTTCAGACAATTCATAGAATATCAGGGTTGGAAGGGACCTCAGAGGTCATCTAGTCCAACCTCCTGCTCAAAGCAGGACCAATCCCCAGGCAGATTTTTGCCCCAAATCCCTAAATGGCCCCCTCAAGGATTGAACTCACAATCCTAGGTTTAGCAGGCCAATGCTCAAACCACTGAGCTATTCCCCCCCTACTCTGTTCCTGAAGCACAATGATGCTACCCACAAGGGAAAAGCTAGTCTGTGCAAGAGAAAGCTTTCTCTGGGGCTGGTCCCAGACTGTTGAACAAACTTCCAGAGGATCTAAGAACCACCTCAAACATCACCACTTCTCATTCCAAGTGCAAGGCACACTTCTTTAGCTTTGTCCTCAATAATACACATCCCACAGCCATTAAAAGAAAAACAAACCTTTAAAAAATCCTCCTGCTGAGGAGAAAAGAGAATCAATCACCTGTGACAAAAGCTAGTCTGGAAGGCAGTCATACTAAAGTGCATCAAAATGAATTAAATCAAGTGGAATGGAATCGAACTGAATGCGGACAGTGGCTTTACAGCCTCAGGTGCCCTCCGGTCAGCAGTTCCAGACTTTGTGAGCTGTTTTGTAGACTTTCTACTCGCTTACACTTGACAACTCCAAGGGCACAGTTCTATGCCTGAGAGCAACAGAGTGTGAAACCCAAAAGATTTTCAGTTCCTTTAAGTTCAATTTCTATATTTTAACTGTAACCCGAGTTAAATGCCTTCTCCACCCTAACACCGCACTAGAGTGGGGGAGACTGGGAGTGTAGGAAAACTGTACAGAAAATTTAAGAAGTTCCAGTTACCTCCAAACTTGCACTCTTCTCTAGGTCTCCTAGTGTGTCTTATCTTAACTATATGTGTCTCAGATTGAAAACATCTCAAGGCAGGATCTGTCTTCATACATTTCCTGTACACTGCCAAGCACATTGCCAGGACTTAAGCAATAAACAAGTTTCTTTGTAGCCTTGTGATGCAGAGGGTGCAAAACTAGATTTCACTGTTCTGTAACCTCTGCAATTAACTTACATTATTCATTCAGACTATTAAAGCACTCGTCCCATGCTCTGGGTACTGTCCAAAACCTGAACTCAATAGGTTGAAAACACAACTGACCTCCCCATTACAACAACAAAGCCCTATTTCATTCACTTTTAAACTCTGCACACCAGCCCAAAGCCCTTTCCACCAAGAGAAGTCTGGCAGAACAGATGCATCTTGCACATTCTACTTAATCTGCTAGTTATCATTGGTTTTCTGTTCAATTCAACTTAGTGCTGAACTCATTAGCCTTCACCCTTTGAAGGGAGGGGCTAATGTTGCTTAGAAGTTTTGGCCTGTGGCTGAAATCTGCGTTAACTGGTCTCAAAGAGGACCGCTTCAATTTTCTAGAAACTTAAGATTTGATGAAACTGTAACTAACTATACAAGTCTCCGGAGAATTGGTCTGTCTCATATCTAATATCAAAACTAAGTCTTTTTGCAAATTTTAGGGCTTTGACATTTGTATTCAGATTAGTATTAAGACTGAGATTACTGTCAATCAACAAGACACTGAAAAAACATTTACCAAGAAATATACATGGAAGATAGCCTACTTCTACATAGGGAGCATTTGAGCAAATGAAGACTTGTGAATTGTGTTTATATTTACTATTCTTTTAGTGCAATGTGTTTCAGTCTTTTACCATTAATTGAACAGTTTATTCACCATTTCCCCAATTGTTTTTAAAACAACTTCTTTCACATTCCAGATAAAGTATTAACCATTTTAATTCTCTTGATTAACACTGATCAAGTCAATGTTCATTGCTTGCAAAGATAAAAATGTTTAAAAACTTTAAGCAAAAGGCTTAGTAAGCTATTCTGTGATAGAAAAAAGTTGTCAAGTAAAAATATTAAAAGTAAAAAGTTACTAATGCTAGTGCAACCAATGAGGAACTTTTTTTAATTGTCATAATTAAAAATGCATCTGTTAGACCAACTTAGGATACAATAGGAAAGCACAAAAGAGCAAGAGTGAATCAGGAGACTGAAACTGAAAAAAGCAGCAGACAGAGCAGTTCAAACAGGTCACATTCAAATTTCTAACTTTGCCTAAGAACAAAGCAATAAGCCTAGCAACAGCTTCAGCCAATCAGAGACCAGACAAACAAGTACAAGGCTCAATTTCTCAAAATGTCAGTGAAGTCCAACCTCCTCAAGCATGTTTCCTAATTGTGTTCTGTCAAAACTGAATCTAGCAAGTTTTGAAACAGGCCAGACTTGACTGAAAATAAGTTATAATGATATAGTAATTTCCTTACTGTACATAGTTATATTTAATAAAATACATCAGTGTTGACAAAGATTTATTGAACTGCTTCAAAACTATTAGTGTCTTTATGAAAAAGTTAACTTTGAAATACTTCTCCACTTATTGCCTCAAAACGAGAAAGATTATAGGCAAAATTCCAGAGAGGTACAGCACAGAATTCACAGACCAGGGTGATGGTGGGGTATAGTGGCTTTAAGTCTTCTTTGCACCCTCCCTATTCTGGGCTGTTCTGGGGGCTGCAGAGGCTCCCGTCATAATTTACAGAGCTCTGGGGGACCTACATTACAGCAGCCTGCCTGGGTTGCAGTGTTGCAAGGAATCTGTACAGGGCTGTGTTCAGGGGCCCTGGTCCTGACAAACTCCCCCTGGCCCCCACACATGCTCTTCTATTCTTCCATGTCAGGTCTTGGAAGGGTGTACACAGGAGGCAGCCGACGGGCAGGTAGTCTTCTACAATGCCTGTGCAAGGAGACTACTCTGAGTGAAATGGTGAGAGCAGCACTCAATTATGGCCAAGACAGGAACTAGAGGGGGTGGGATGGGGTGAGGATTTCACACATGGAAAGAAGGATTTTTGTAGTACTCTAGTCATGGGCCACTTTCTCCTTTTAAATCTTATTTGTCTGTCCCCACTAACTATATAGCTCCTCTTTTCAATATAATTTGACTATTACTGTTTTTGTTCTCTCCATCATTCAGTTCTGTCCAGCTCAGTATCTTCCAATTCAACTTCAGAAACAGTTGCCCCTATACATTCCTTCATGCCTACTTTCCAAGATCTTTTTAAGATAATACTTAGACACACACACACACACACACACACACAAAACAAAAACAAAAAAACACCAAGGACTTTGCAAAATACCTAGTAGTTTGTCCCCATATTGAGTTTGGAACAATATTTTTTTCAATTCCAACAACAATACATACAGTACTGTAAACTAAAAAGATTTTGGATTCTTGTAATGCAGTTAGTTGTAAGATCATATGAGGATTTCTGTGATTTATTTGTTTGGAATGTTAGTAGAACTACAGAAACTTGAGGTCTTTGCAGTCCAAGTGTCTGCAATTTGATCACACTTTAATAGTACAGGTATTATATGCTCACCCATTTAGTTTCTTGAGTACTTGTCTGTTATTGGAACCAAGTCAAAACATGATTAGAACAATCGCCAGCAGTTTCAGTTCAAAACCTTTAAAGTGGTGTCACACTTTTTTTTTTTTTTTTTTTTAAGTTAAGCATACTACTGAAAAGTTAGCCCTAAAGCCACTGTTCCTTAAAGAACATTATTAAAACAGTTCAGCTTGACTTGCTGCTACAGGGAGAGGAGACCACTTACTATTGGTAGGTCATCCACGCTGTTGCATATTGTACAGCATCTTAAAAATACTATGTTCCAAACACATTGGGAAAGGACAGCACTGCATATACCCATTCAAATTCAAATGTGCTAATGTCACACACAAAATACAAATACAGTACATACATTGCAACAGACAAAATGATCTCTGGTTTCCACAACCAAAAAGCAAAACAAAAACAAAACAAAAACTCAATATTTTCAGAGTTATCCAGTGTGGGCTGATTTGTAGCACCTCTCAAACCTCAGACAGAATAAAGAATCTGTGAAAAAACATTTTTACTAAGGATCAGATTTAATTTTAAAAAGGAACCAATACATCTTTTTAGGAGAGAAAGGGGGTTATAGAATTGGCTCTGATTTGAACTGGTGATAACCTAGAGGTGCAAGAAAGCTTATAATTGTATATTGAGTCCAAACTATGTATTCTATGATCTATGAGAAAAATGCTACTTTGTTCCTGCATTCTAATAGTAATTTCAGTCTTATTCTCTCTTCTTCCCTCACTTGCACGAATACTTCATTTTCCAATAAAAATCAGTTCTCAGATGGACCTATTCTTAACTGTATTGATCTGTATTCATTCTTATGTTGAACTGTAATTAAGATAATATAAAACACACCTGTGCAATCATAAGAACTGCCTGGGTCTACAGGCTGTGTCTGGGGGAAGTGGGCATGTATAATACTATAGCCTAAACAATTGAAAATTATAATCCAAATCATATTTGGGTGGGACAGAACAGGAAGGAGAGTGCCCTGGTGTGCCAGTGGAGCAAACCTGATAAATCAGGGGTGGGCAAACTTTTTGGCCTGAGGGCCACATCTGGATGAGGAAATTCCATGCAAGGCCATGAATGTAGGGCTGGGGCAGGAGGTTGGTGTTGCGGGAGGGAGTGCGGTGTGCAGGAGGGGGCTTGGGTGCGGCAGGGGGCTGCAGTGCAGGAAGGATGCGGCAGGGGGCTCAAGGCAGGGAGTTAGGGTGTAGGAGGGGGTGCGGAGTGTGGGAGGGGGCTCAGGGCAGGGAATTGGGTGCGGCAGGGGGCTGGGGTTCGGTGGGGGTGCGGAGTGTGGGAGGGAGTCAGGGCAGGGGGTCAGGTGCAGGGAGGGGTGCAGAGTGCGGGAGGGGGCTCAGGGCAGAGGGTTGGGGTGCAGGAGGGGTCTCAGGGCAGGGGGTTGGGGTGCAGGAGGGGTGCGGATGCGGGGTCCGGCCCGGTGCCGCTTACCTGGAGCGGCTCTGGGGTGGCAGCAGCGCACAGCGGGCTCCCTGCCTGCCCTGGCCCCACGCCGCTCCCGGCATCACGTCCCTGCGGCCCGGGGGGGGGGGGGGGGGAGCAGAGGACTCCATGCGCTGCCCTCGCCTGCAGGTACCTCCCCCGAAGCTCCCGTTGGCCACTGTTCCCCGTTCTCAGCCAATGGGAGCTGCGGGGGGGTGATGCCTGCAGGCGAGGGTAACACAGGGAGCCCTCTGCTCCCCCCCCCACCCAAAGGGGCTGCAGGGACGTGGTGCCAGCCACTTCCGGGAGCGGTGCAGCGCCAGGGATCCCGCTTTAGCCGCCAAGCACCACAGGGCTGGCAATCCCGTGGACCAGATCCAAAGCCCTGATGGGCCGGATCCGGCCCCCGGGCCGTAGTTTGCCCACCCCTGTGATAAATCCTTAGGAAGGAGGACTTTGCCCCCCTTCATGATGAATGGTAATGTGACTTAGAACTCCACAAATAAGAAGGAGGAGCTTTCTGAAACACAGCATCCTTGAGAGAAAGAGAATATAAAAGACAGAGCCATGATGAAGAGCTGGTGTCAAGAGAGTCTCAGAGGATATGTCTACACTGCAATGTAAGCCCAGGGTTAGAACTTGAGTTAGCAAATTGTTAACCTCTCCTTGGTTTGTTATCCTAGGGCTTGAGCATCTACACACATTTGTAGGTTAGAAGTTGTTGAAGGCTTGGTAATAACCTGGGGTTCCAGCATCTACACTGTATTATGCAGCCTTGAGTCTAACCACCCATATTCCAGACTGTCTAGCGCCCTCCAAAGTTTAGCTGCTCTAGTCCTTTGTTCATGGTGCAGGGTGGGAAAACTTGACTATCCAGGGGACAAAGAAAGTCAGTCCGTGGGATTGTGGGAAACTTGTGGCAGACTCCCAGAGCATAAATCCAGTGAGGCTGTATCTACACTGCAAACCAACAGCACTTGAACCCCAGGTTCCAGCTTGACTCAAACCCTCTGTGGAGTCCTGGAATCCTGGATCAGTGCAATGTGTGTGTAGGCAGAAGGGGAGGGGAAGCTTGAGACTGAGTTTGAACTCTGGACTTACACTGCAATGTAGACATACCCAGAGAGCCGGTGCATGGAGCTAAAAACAGACCAGCAATCTACAAGGTAACTAAAGCAAAAGGACTATGTGACAGTGCAGAAGTTCAGACAGAATGTGTGTTTATGTTGTTTTAAAATATTTTTTCTCTAAACCTTTGTTCCAGCTGCTAAATAAAAACACTTTTAGAAGTCTGCTAGTCAATATCACTGGTCAGAGGTTCCCAAAGGGAGACCCTAACAGGTGCTCAAAGATAGGCCTCCACAGTAAAAAGCAGTTGGTATTCACAGAGGTCCTGCTGTACAAGTGGAAGAATCACAGGATTCCATCCCAAGACAGGTAAAGGGAGGCCAGTGGGCTGCATTCAGGGCAAGTCTACACTACACAACATAAGTTACGTCGACGTACAGCCACTGCAGTAATTGAATCTGCTTTACTTGTCCATACTATGCTCCTTGTGTTGGTGGTTCGCATCCTCACTAGGAGCACTTGCACTGATTTAACTGCCACTGGGGACTGAGGTGCAGCTATCCCCATATAACCATAACATATAGTTGTACCCCTCAGCTTTTTTACACACGTCTATTTAGTAAAAACAACAAAAAGAGAATGCAAAGCTGCCAAAATCAGGGGCACTACTGTATGTAGCAGAGTCCTCTAAATAGTTTTTAAATTCTTTGGAATAACGTATCAGAGTGGCAGAGCACCAAATATGATTTCAATTTGGTGATTGGATTTAATGTGAAAATGCTCATTGTAATAAGCATCTTTGTCACCCAGCACTTTTTTCTCTTAACTTAAACTAGAGCAACCAGTTTCATGGTAGATGGTTGTTGGCTGCAGTTGTGCTTGCCTAGCAACAGCTGAAGACATCCTCAGTCACAAGCACCTAGAACAGGGAAGGGAATGCAGCTTGTTTAAACCTGTTTAATCAGGGAAGTCAACTGTTGCAGGAGAAACAGAACTCTCAACTTGGCAGCTAAAAAAGTCTTTTATATTCTTATTTAAAGTAACCTGTCCTGACGGTAGCTGTCTATTTTAAAGTTACTGGGTTTTATTAAACAATCCATATGCCTTTAGAGAGACTATTAAATTCTTAAATACTCAGTTCTCCACATTTATACTGTTTAAACACATTGTTTCCTGTAAACAGAGTTTTACATCAATATAAACATAAAAATATTTTGTTATGAAAGTCTTGTTAAAATGAGAACATGCTCTCATGAACAGCTTGCTGCAACATCAGAGCCAGAATGCAATAATAAATACTTAGAATTTATATAGTGCTTTCCAAACATTTAATAGGAGCTGCTGCAAAGGCAAGTTTGTTTTGTGTTACCTCTGTCAACTATCAAAATATCAGCTAAATTCAATTTGCAACCCAAATGGAACACTAGTATGGTTATCAAGTGATTTTAAAGGAAAGAGCTGTATCAAGTTCCCCTCCTCCCCCCAATATATGGTATAATTCTCCTATCAATCTCATTACATTTTCTCCCTACACACACACACACACACACACACACACACACACACACACTTCAATGGTTTGAGGAAGACTTATGCTAGTGCGTGTGACATCACTGTGAACCTCCTGATACCACCTATAGCCTCTATCCCACCTTGTTCTCAGTTGTCTCAGGGGGTGGAGGGAGTAGGCAGCTGTCCACAAGATTGCATTAAAAGAACCCCACAATACAAGAAGGGACTACATTAGGGAGTCAGCAATTTGAAGGTAAAAAAATGTAAGTGCACTCCCAGGAAAAACAGATACATTTTCAACCTAGTAACAACTATGACTATTTTATAATGATACTGTATATTTTACTCTGGGATAGAACACAATTTGTTTACAATACAGCCTGCTAACCTCCATGGCTTGCTGCTGTTCAGGGGGTGCAGACCATATCATCGTAGGTATTTACCCTAATTTGAAGGTTGTTTACCAAAGTACTTTTGCTATTGTGTAAGAAGTGGGTAGGGAAAGAGTTAGAAAGAATATTCCAAAGCTCAAGGAGTTTTTGAACACGCTTAAGAATTACAGATTAGTAGACCTAAAGGATTTTTTTCTCCTATGCGATCCTTCTGTTAGTATCTCCATTATTAGCACTGACCAACACAACCAGACAAAAATAAAAATGGTGACCAAATAAATAAATAAATAAATAAATAAATAAATTAGTGAGTTGCACTACGGGTTATTTTAGATAAACCACTGATTTCTGAACTACATTTATGTAATGGAATCTGTTAGTACTTATTCCTATTGGGTTGGGTCAGATTGATTAAGGGACCCTCACCAACTAAGTTAAAAAAAAAAAAAACTATTTATGATCTGCTACATATTTCTCCTTAACTTACCCATATCCATCCCATAACAGCTCACAACCAGACTTGTTAGATCCAGTACTTCATAGGAACCCCTTTTAACTCAGGTTGCCACATACACACAAAGGTCATTCAGTGAAGTGGACAGATGAAGAGACCAGAATGGAGGAAAAGCTTGGAATTTCTTTTAGATTTAGGAATTAATGGGAAAGTGATAGGATGGATGTTGTGCACAAAGTATGATTTCTCCATAAATTATGTACAGCTGACCTCAGCCTCCTCCCAGCTGTCCTCCGTGGTAGCCTCCTACCCTGCCCTATCCCCCCTCCATTTTAAAGACCCTCTCTCCCCTTCTTTAGATAAACCCCTCCTTGCTTAACTTCACTCAAAGCTGAAAAATACTGTGATACTAACCTAGCATTTGCAGACGATCAGTGTTAACTATGCTCATAGGTTATATCCCTTTTCCCTACCATTTGTCTGTCTTGTCTATTTAGAGGTAAATTCTTTGGGACAGGACTAAGTTTGTACAGTGCCTAGCACAATGGGGTCACTTTCTCAGTTGGCCCCTAGAGACTGTCATATAAATTATGATAATAGTCAGTGGTTGGCACAGTCACGCTGGGGTAATCATGATAACTTGGACTTTCTCTCTCTTGATTTTCGCCAGGATGCTGCTGACGCATGGGATCTGGGGAACACGTACACCAGGCTTCCCGCCCAGGACAGGAGGAAGGCATTGGAGAGGGAGCCCTTGCCCAGACCCCATCTGGAGCAGAAGCGGTGGCACTTCCTGTTCTGCCTGGTGGCGAACAGATCCACTTGGAGAGATCCCCACCTCTGGAAGATCATGCCAGCTACCTCTGGGTGGAGCGCCCACTCGTGGTGAGAGAAGTTCCTGCTTAGGTGATCCGCTAATGTGTTCTGACCCCCAGGAGGTGACACGCTTCTAGATGGATTCTGTGGTCGATGCAGAAGTCCCAAAGATGGAGTGCCTTTTGGCATAGGGCCGAGGATTGAACTACCACGTCTGTAGATATAGAACATCGAGACTGTGTTGTCCGTCAAGACTCTGACCACTCTGCTTGACAGGTGAGGAAGGAAACACTGACGCCCTGCGGATCGCCTTGAGCTCTTTGATGTTTATGTGCAACGTCATCTCTTCCCGGGACCACATACCCTGAGTCTGGAGATTGCCGAGGTGCGCCCCCCAACTGAGATCCGAGGCGTCCGAGACTAACTCGACTGAGTGGGGAGTGCTGTTGAAGGGGACTCCTTCCAGGACATCCCCGGGGTCGGACCACCATCGGAGTGAGGTGAGTATCGTTGTGGGAATGGTGACAACCTTTTCCAGGTGCTACCTGGACTGGGAGTAGACAGTCACCAGCCATTGCTGCAGGGATCACATCCAGAGCCTGGCATGGCACACAACATACATGCACGCCGCTATGTGACCTAGGAGACGCAGGCAAACCCTGGCTGTGGTCAGAGGAAACGTGGAGACTTCCGTGATGAGGTCTGCTAATGCCCTGAACCTCTCCAGCGGCAGGAACACTCTGGCGGAGGTTGAGTCGCGCACCGCTCGGATGAACTCTATCTGCTGTACCGGAACTAACGTGGATTTTGTGTTCACCAACAGGCCGAGGTGACGGCATGTGGCCAGCAGCACCGCGACATCCCCTTGGACCTGGAATTGCCCTGGACGAGCCAGTCATTGAGGTACGGGCAAATCTGGATACCGCAACATCTGAGGTAAGCCACCACCACTGACATGCACTTGGTACAGTACAGACCCGTTTACACGCGTACGTCAGGAGTCAAGCCGTCACGACTGCATGTTAACGGACCGCAGGTTAAGAGGGCCACGCTGAAATATCTTAAGGTGTACATACATACATACATACATACATACATACACACACACACACACACACACACACACACGTACGTATAATTATCTAGGATTACATACATATTCACAGCGTCCCAAATGCTGCAGGCCTATCTGTTAACGGCGCTTTGCAAGAATATAAATTCAAATACGTAATCTAATAAAAACATTATTATTACTACACGGGGTGAAAGCAACTCAGGACACTTACCGGTACGGGGTGGGGGCAGCTCTGGCCCCCGGAAGGGGCGGGGCCTCGGGTGGAAGGGGTGGGGCTAGGAGGGTCAGCATCCCCCAGCCAGCCCTTCCAGGCTGCCTGTTCTGTGCCGCCTGGGGTTCCCGTGGTTATTTAAAGGGCCTGGGGCTCCGGACGCCGCTGGAGGGGACCGGGAGAGGGAGGTAGCCGGTCTCTCCGAAGCTCCGGATACCAAGCGGGTGGCCTGGGAGGGCTGAATGAACCCCCATGGGTACCACTGTGCCGGCCATGGAGTCTGAGGCCATGGGGCCGGCTGCAGTGCCATAGACGTTGTCTGCACCATAGGTATCGGAGCTTGTCCCGCAGCTAGGGAACCTCGCTCCGAACCCGAGCTAGAGCCCAAGCAGTCGCTCCCATGCAACCAAGACAGGGTGAGTGGTGGCTCTGTCCCGATTGGTACCGGTCGCTTCTCCTGGAGTTGGATCTGGCTGACCTCGACAAGCACCTGGATCAGGGTCTTGGTGACCGGTGGCGCTCGGTGAATCCGCAACAGCCCCGGTCCAGAGATCTATGCCTCATGCTTCACGAGTGGTACCAGGATGTGGAGCAGGAGCGGGAACCAGAACAGGCGTGGCGAGGATGTAGTCGCACGCAATGCCCCTGCCCTGGGGGATTGGCGACGGTCCGGGGAACGGAACCGTTGGTCCCTTGACCTGTCCCTGGAGCGGAACCGGCGCCGCAGAGGTCCTGGGCACTGACTCCGAAACTCCTGCCAGGGGACGCATGCCTCCAGAGGTCTGTGCCCAGTCACCGGAGAGCCGTGCCGCAAGCCTCTCTTCTCTTGTCCTAGGTCCGGAGACCAGATGGGGCTGGGAAGCTTCTGCCTAGCACAGTCAGAAGCGTGTCGGTTGAGAGAGGGTGATCATTGGTGGGATGTCCCCCGCGACGGGGAGCATTGCTGTAGAGGTGGAGACCGTGCATGTTCAAACTCAGGTTTACCCTGTGACCGGGACCCCACAGGGGCTGGAGTGGGCGACACCCGGAGGGACATAATCTCTTGCACTGCTTGCAGGGCCTCCAGCGTGGATGGTACCCGGAGCTGATGGGACCTCCATTGCTAACCAGGGTAGCCACGGGGAATGGGCTGGGCTACCCCACTAGTGCGGAGCTGGGGCCCGAGATCCCAAAGGGGGTGAAGAGGTACTCAAGACAGAGCCTTGGTCCACCCCAGATTTGTCCTTTCCCTCGCGGAAAGCTGGAGATCTTCCTCGCCCCATCTTCCTGGGCTTCTTGGCTGGAGCCATGGAAGGGGACCGGTGCCGGCTCGCAGACGGTACTGGCGGGGTGCTGCGCACCGAGCTCACGGTGCTCAGTGCCGAATCGGAGTGCTGCTCCAGTATTGGGGTAAGGAGAGACTCCATAAGGAGCGTCTTCAAGTGAATGTCACGCTCCTTCTTCATCCTGGGCTTGAAGGACTTGCAGATTTTGCAAGTATCACTAATGTGACCTTCGTCCAAGCACCATAAACAACTGTTATGTGGGTCGCTAATGGGCATGGGCCTTTTACAGTGATCACAGGGCTTAAAGCCTGTGGACCGATGAAGTGGGTATTCACCCACGAAAGCTCATGCTCCAATACGTCTGTTGGTCTATAAGGTGCCACAGGACTCTTGACTGTAATCACTTTTAACAAAAGCAGCAAACTGAAAAGTCTTTACAGATAGTGGAATAAAAAGAAAATAGGACTCAATTGTACATCATTAGAAAGCAAACAGAAACCTAACGATTTTCCTGGTTGAAAGGTGTTTGAGATGAAACATGGTTAAGATATAAAAGAAGAAATCATATTCAGGATAAGCAGTCATCCATTACCACTGTTTTTAGACCACGTTATTTTAGAACAGACATGTCTTTGTAAGAAAAATTGCCATATTGGAACAGACCAGTGATATAATCTTGGGAAGCAATGTGATCTGGATGGATGAACATGGAACAAAGAGTTGTAAAGTCCTGAGTTTTAATCCCAGCTCCATAAATGTTTCATTGTGTAGCCTTCAGAAAGTTGCTTCATCGCTGTTTCAATTTCCCCATACGTAAAATGGGACAATATTCACTTTCCTTATTTTAGGGGGATGGTATTAGGATTATTTAAGTATTTGTAGAGTCCTTTGGGCATATAAAGCATCCAGGATCACAGTAATCAAGAAAGGGCTCAATGCTGATCCCTGATGCACTCCCATCTGCTAAATATAATCTAGTGTTTTTAGCAGTGGCATATGCTGGGTGCATTAAAGGAGGCAAAAACCAAAGTGTCTGGCTAGTTGGGCAATGCCAATTCCGTTGGGGAGGTGAAAGAGGAAGGGAAATTTTCTTCCTGATTCTATTTTACTGTAGTGCTATGCTTTAATTAGCCATATAATTTTATGCCTATTATGCATCAAGTATAAATAAATTATATTCTTATTCATGCAAGTTTTTATGGGATGGTTGTGTGCAGACTGGTGAACACACGATAGAAGTACCAAAGACATAAAGGAGGTGAGATTCAAAGATGAAACTGGTGGGCGTTGACTGATGATAGCTGCACAAAGGATCTATGGAAAAAGGTGTTTTGAACAGCTTTTAAATGAAGAAAACCCAAGAGAGCAATGCAACTTTAAAAATGATGAATTTTGGTGCAGTGGAGCCTAATCACACCAGATGAAATGGCAAATGCTATAAAAGCAATGAAAAATAATAAGGGCATAGGCCAAGACAGAATCCCTATCGAGGCATGGAAAAAGCTTGGAATAGAGAGCGTCCATCTTCTGACATCCCCTTTCAGTTTAATCATAACAAGTGCATGAAGGAAAACTATCTTGATGTCAATCTAGAAAGGAAAACGTGGCAACTATACAAAGTATAGATGTATGAAGCTGATGGATTATACAATGAAACACAGAGGGTCTTCAATAAGACTAAGAAATTAAGAAGATATTAGTGCAAATCAATATGGCTTCTTGCCAGGAAGGTCAACAATGGATGCTGTCTTTGCACTGAGGCAGCTATTGGAAAAATTTAGATAAAAGGATAAACATTTATATGGTGTTCATCAGGGTGCTGGAACTGGAGGGTGTGGCAACACCCTCTGGCTTGAAGTGGTTTCCATCATATAGAGGGTTTTCAGTTTTGTTCAATGGCTTTCAGCACCCGCACTATAAAAATTGTTCCAACACCACTGGTGTTCATGCATCTGGAAAAGGCCTTTGAAAAGAGTGCCAAGGGAAGACATCTGGTGGGGTATGAGGGAAAAATGATACCAGAATATTATGCGTGGCTTGTTCAAGTCATGTATGTAGGTGCAACGTCAATAGTCAGAACTTCTAGTGGTGAAATACAAACTATTGGTAAAGGTGGGAGTGCATCAGGGATCAGCATTGAGGTCTTTCTTGTTTACTGTGATCCTGGATACCCTAAAGGAACATACAGAATTGTTTGCAGATGGTATCATTCTATACAGCGAGGAGAAAGTCAGTCTAGAAAAGGATCTTGATAAATCAGTAGTTCTCAAACTTTTGTATTGGTGACCCCTTTCACACAGCAAGCCTCCGAGTGTGACTCCCCCTTATAAATTAAAAACACATTTTTTAATATTTGGCTGGAGGAGAAGTGGGATTAAGGAGTAGAGGCTGACAGCTTGTGACCCTCCAAGTAATAACCTCATGACCCCCTGTGGGGGTCACAACCTCCAGTTTGAGAACCCCTGTGATAAATGGAGAGACATGTTAGAAAGGGTTCAAAATAAGCAGAGGAAAAACAGTATATGGTGTATAATTTCAATAAATGTGAACATTGAAGAATTATTCTTGATACTAGATGGCCGACAATACAAATGCTGTAAAGTTTCAAGTATATGGGTTCCAGAATCCAGGAAAATGTTGGACAAAATGAGAGCTAGGATAATAAATGCCTGGCTCAAATGGAGAGAGGTAAGTGGTGTAGTACGAGACAGAAATATACCAGTAAGATTAAAAGGGAGTCTATAAAATAGTGGTCAATCCAGTTTTGATGTATGGCACTGAGCATTAGACAACAAAGAAGAAACATGAGCAAATTATCTGTTCCACAGAAAGGAAAATGTTGAGATGGATGAGTGGTGTAAGCAAAAAAGTTCACCTGAGGAATGTGTATGTCAGACATGCTCAATGTAACACGTATAAGTGAAAAAGTGAGGGAATGTAGGCTCAGTTGATTTGGTTGCATAAGACACAGTACTGACAGCTATGTAGGTCCAACAGATCAAAATTGAAGGAAAAAAGATAGAGACCAATCCAGGAAGAAGAGGCAGGATGTCATAAAGGAAGGCAAGTTAGCATGCGGAGTGAGAGAATATGGCATTAAACAGAGCACTTTAGAGGGAGAGGACTCGTAGAGTGAACCCCATTTGATGGGATTAACGCAAGAAAGATATTGGTTTCACTGAAATACAGTTTAAAAATAGTCTTTTTGCAATGAGATTGGACCAGAAACTGTAAATTGAGTGGTGAAAGGGAAGGATTAACCTAAGAATCTAAATGTCCAAACATGAAGCAATCTTTGTCAAGAATTGATTTTAACCCCATCGCTCAATTCTGTATATTCATATCAAGAATCCTAAACTCCAAACTTCTAAAATTCCTAAGTTAAAGACTTCAACATAGGACTAAGGAATTTGTATGAGTTCTGCCAGTCCTCCACAGCAATAGTAAACAAAGTGCAAAGTCCTATTTAAAATTTGTTAGCTAATAACACAGCTGCAGCAAAATGCTCAGCTAAATATAATCCAGAGTCAAGATTCCACATTGGCACTTACTGCTCCATTCCAGCCTGGCGTCAAAGCTGTTTGCCTGCTTTCATCAGGACAAAGATTTACAGCCAAAGAAACTGAGAGGCTGGAAGAAGCAACTTGGAACTGTGGCTCACTACTTTCTGAAAGCGTTTTAGAAACCCAGAAGTAATCTTCCACATCCTTCCTCCATACTGATGAAATGAAATGCAGTCTACTATATCTTTAATCTGCATCAATATATATGAAGATGGTTTGTAAAAATGTGTATTCAAGGAGTTCAACAAACAGCTACGTTTTTAATTGGGGTGGGGGTGGGTGGGGGAGAGCTTAAAGTAAACATTCACAAAGATTTTCCCACAGTCTGAACCTACAGGGTCAAAACAATGACCACATTCTTAAAGGAAAGTACTAACTGCTATGCAGGGTTTTATTTAAAAAGAAGTATTTTGGAGAGGATTGTGTGTTGTGGGTGGGAAGTGTTTCAGATTAGAACTACAACTTCAATACTCAATTCCAATTAAGATGGAAAAAGGTACATCACATACAAGTTGAAGCAAACACAATTAATGAACATTTTGACATTTATTCAGGGGGTATCAAAAAGCCAACAGCAGTAGATTTTACAATATATAATTAGTATTTTATACTTTTGGTAATGGAAGATACAAGAGCTGATTAAACTCACAGAAGACTAATGCACATCTGGAATGGCCCTAGTCACTACAGTCATTGCCACATTGTGTTACTAAAACAAACTGAACCACAGCAATCTGCAATCTGAACCATACAGAATGCATCCTACAGGAGCAGCAATAGTGAAAGTACCTATGAAGTCTCAGACTTATGTTGTTGAGTGCAAAAGGCAACTTGAGGTAGACTTGTGATAAGAATTTTAGCTTCTTATTTTAAATATAATGAAGGACATTAAATAACACAAATTTGTTTTCACAATTGCTGTATGTATTATATTGTTGATAACGGTGCATGTTCTGTTTTGCTCTGGATAAAAGCACAACAAATGACCTACAGGTAACAAATGCAAGCCTAGATCAATAAATGTAAAATATAATTATTCATAGAGATACAGCAAGATATTTAAACTCGTGTGTCTTAAAAGCACAAAATTGTCTTCACTGATGCCATTTGAGCTATAACAGACTATTGGGGGGGGGGGGAAGAGAGAGAAGAGCAGGAGATTTAAGGACTCTCAGGCCTGGTCCACACTATCCCCCCACTTCAGACTAAGGTAGGCAAATTCAGCTACGTTAATAACGTAGCTGAATTCGAAGTACCTTAGTCCGAACTTACCGCGGGTCCAGATGCGGCAGGAAGGCTCCCCCGTCAATGCCGCGTACTCCTCTCGCCGAGCTGGAGTACCGGCGTCGACGGCGAGCACTTCCGGGATCGATCCGGGATCAATTTATTGCGTCTAAACCAGACGCGATAAATCGATCCCAGAACATCGATTGCCTGCCGCCGGACCCTCCGGTAAGTGTAGACGTACCCTCAGGAACACTGATTCTGCCATAGGGTTTTCAGATACCATAGCAGGGAACAGAGCTACCACTAGGAAAGGCAGCAACAAACAGCCCAGCTGCCCCCAACAACAGTCCCTCAGCTGCTGCAGAGAATGGGGAGCAGCAAGGGTGAGAGACAAGACACAGCTCTTCTTGCTCCCTTTTCAACTGCCCCTGGGAACCATCTATCCAGGGTCTGATCTCACCCGCCACAGAAGACCAGGCAGAGGACATTCTCTGGCATTTCTCTTTCCTCCCAGTGCAGTCCGTAGACGTGCCCTCAGGAAAGGTTTGGAAGCACAGATGGAATCTGGCTAGTCCCTCCAAATTTCTTCCCAAATTCTATCCCTCCTTCAGGGGTAAGAGAAAGAATCCCAATCTTATACCCTGAAAGCATTTTGAGACACCATTTCAAAGAGCTGCCCTGACAAGGTGGCCAGAAGTTAACAGTGGCCACAAAGGAGCAGGTCAAAGTATTCAGACTTCCATCTCCTGAGACAGTGGAACAAATCTGTGCCCTGCCCCTACTCCCCTACCCACCTTTGGCAACAACTCTGGCACTTGTATGAAGTGTTGCTTGTTCCCACCATCATACCTTCCATACAGACTGATCTCAGGGGGAGATGTTATGCAACCACTGTCAGGAGTGGGGTAGTTGTATGCGCCTGTAGTGTGGGGCAGGAAAAAGAGAGCTTGTTTCAGGGTGTTCAGAGTGCCTTCTGCCACAGGGGACCCAGAGGGTTTTTCACAGTCCTCTACAGCATGGGTCACTTGCAGGTTTAAATGAGAGTAAATGGTGGACTTGCTGTAACTTATAGTCTTTATGTTATGATTTGAGGATTTCAGTAACTCAGCCAGAGGTTCTGCGTCTATTATAGGAGTGGGTGGGCGAGGTTCAGTGGCCTGCAACGTGCAGGAAATCAGACTAGATCAGGGGTGGCCAACCTGTGGCTCGGGAGCCACAAGCAGCTCTTCACAAGTTAATATGCAGCTCCTTGTATAGGCACCAACTCCGGGGCTGGAGCTACAGGCACTAACTTTCCAATGTGCTGGGGGGTCCTCACTGCTCAACCCCTGGCTCTGCCACAGACCCTGCCCCCACTCCACCCCTTCCCGTGCCCTCACTCCTCCCCCAGAGCCTCCTGCATGCCATGAAACAGCTGATCGGGAGATGCGGAGAGGGAGGAGGCAGGGCTGCCGGTGGGCAGGAGGCACTGGAAACAGGGTAGGGGAGCTGATGGGGGGCTACTGATGTATTACTGTGGCTCTTTGGCAATGTACATTGGTAAATTCTGGCTCCTTCTCAGGCTCAGGTTGGCCACTCCTGGACTAGATGATCATGATGGTCCCTTTTGGCCTTAATTCTAGGAGTTTAACAGACCCATTGTTCCTCTAGGAGGTCCTTCCTGCTACTAATGTTAACAAAGGAGGAGTGCTTAGAGAGCATTTAATGCCTTTAACTCAGCTGTTCCATGGCCCCCTTCTGTTCTGGCTAGAAACTTGATCCTTACCACTCTCCTCCCAACCAAACAAGTTGTTCCACGGCTGGGAGAGCCCAAACAGCTATTTGTGCTCACAGCAACTTTGTTCATGCACTTGGGGAAACCTCATAATAGAAAGACCTGATCCCCAGAAAGTGTCCCAATGGTGAGAGTGGGGGAGCAAGGGGACATTATCTAGGAGTTCAGATGCCCCCAACAAGATTTCCACATAAGTTTGTGGAGAGAGACACAAAGGAGGATGGGGAGTCCCCAACAACCCTTCAAGGTGGGTGGAGTGGAAGTCTTGGAGAATCCACAATATGAGTGTGAGAAACAGAAAGATAAGTAACCATTTTTTCCAACTGTTGTTCTTCTGTATTGCCATGTCCATTCCACTGTAGGTGTGTGCTTGCCTCGTGTACAGTTATCAGAGAACTTTTTCCATCACTGGCACCTATTGGGGTGGCTTGAGTGCCCTCTGTTTCCTCACATCACTACATGTTGGTATAAGAGGGTGGCTCCACCCCAAAAAGCTTTCAGTTCCTTCATACAGGAGAGACTCCGACAAAGAGGGGAAGGAGGGCAGGTCATAGAATGGACACGTGTAAGAACAACAACAGTTACAGAAAGGTAAGTAACCATCTTTTCTTCAGTGCTTCACATGTCCATTCCACTCACAAACAGACAAATAGGGAGATGGTCTCAGAGTCTTCCTGAACAGTGATTGAAGGACAACCTATCCAGAACTGGCATCCACACTGGACCAATGGGCAATGCCATAATGAGACATAAAAGTATGAACTGATGACCAAGTTGCTGCTTTGCAAATGTCCAATAATCCCTGTCCTTTCTCCTTGGCAGGTCCTGAGACTGGAAAACCCTGGTGTCTGTATGGCTACTGAGAATGGAACTGTTTCCTCTTTGTCACTGGAGTATAGATTCTGAAAGTTTTTAGTATTGTCATCGTATCTTTTAGACTTTGGAGCCTATCATCCGTTTTATTCAAAAACAAAGAGGGACATTCAAAAGGGAGGTCCTGGATGATCTGCTGGACTTCTGGGGGGAGCCCAGACCACTGTAACCACAAACATCTTCTCATGGTAATAGCTGATGCCATAGTTCAAGCCACTGCATCTGCACCATCTATATTGCCCGGAGAACCATTCTGGCAACCAGCATACGTTCATCCATAATTACTGCAAACTCCTACTTACAACCCTTTGGCAGCTTGTCTTTAAATTTTATAAACGATCTCCCAGAGGATGAAATCCTAGTGGTTCGGGAGTGTGTGTTGGTTTGCAATCCTGAGCTGCAGCCTCCCTGTAGAATAAAACTTCTGCTCAAACAAGTACAGCTTCTTCACTTCTTCGCCTTTTGGAGTCTATATTTGGTGACTTTGTGTCTCCCATTCTTTAGCAGCTGCTACCACCAAGGAATCCAAGGGAGGGAATAAAATATTAATATCCCTTAGATATAGTACCTCTTTTCAGCTCACTTTGCTGCAGGAGGTAAGGAGGACGGCCTCTGCCAGAGTGCCTTGCCTCGCGCCATAATGGCTTTGTTAATTGGCAGAGCCACCCTGGTAGGGGCCACCAATATCAGGATGTCCACCAACTTGTGGGAGCTTTCACACACTTCCTCTGCCTGAATATCAAGAACAGAGGCCATCCTTCTCAAACGGTCTTGATTAGCTCGGTGGTCTTCTAGTGGTGTTGAATCGCTTACTGCCTCAACTGTTTTGTCTGGTGACAAGAAAGAGGATGCCACAGGATTCTGAGATGGTAGCTACTCCATGATTTGCAGTTGGGAAGCTGTCTGAATTGGTTCTGGGTCCTCAGTACAAATGTTGGTACTGGGTACCAGAGAATAATGTTCTCAGTGATGATACCCTCAGAGAGGTCTCAATGACCCAGAATGAGATGGATGTAGGGAAGGCCTAGCAGGAGGGAGAAATTCCCCATGGTGTCCAGAATGGCAACTGATATACGCCTGGGACCCAACCTTAAATGGGCTATTGCTACTTGGAAGGAGGAGCAGGCCAGTGTTAAGACCGCTGCACTGCCCACGGTTCCCAGGTCTCTGAGGGAGGGTATGTCCTCTGCCTTGAATGGGACACAGACAATGTACCACTGAATCTGAAGATGAAGAGTCTGAATCATCTGACATTGGGGGAGGGAGGGAGGGAGGGATGCAGAGCTAGTCAGTACCAGGGACTGGCAACAAGCCTGGTACTCAGAAACTTCGTTCAAAAAACTTAAGACTAAAACTATCCATACAAATTAGCTAAAAACTAACTTAACTAATTCCTAACAATTAGAGGGTATATATACAAAAGAGACTAATTATCATAAGTGCTTCCCTCACTCTAAGATTGCTCTGATAACTGTCACTGGCAGTGAGAAAGGAATTGAGAGAGATTGGGTGCGGCACCACCCTCTTATTTCGGCACACAGTGGCATGAGGTGACAGAGGGAGTTCAAGCCACCCCAAAGGGTACCACTGAGGGGAAATGTTCTGATTACTATGCATGAGGCAACCACACCCCTACAGTGAAATGGACATATGCAAACACTCAAAGAAGAAGGTGTGGAAACTCCCTACAAGTTCCTGTGTGGGGATGGGGATGGGAGTAGATAAGGTGGAACTGCACACCCTTGCAAGAATGTGGATGACTGTAGCAGGTTAGGCCCTTTATGGAGGAAGGAGGATGAAAAAAGACTTCTAGCTAGCTCTTTTAGGGGAAGGCAGAAAAAAGAGTAGAGAACCTAAGTGTGACTGAAAGGGAAAACCTCCGAATAATCTGCACATGGAGGGAAGAGGGCAGAAGGCCCCAGTTAGTCTCTATGTTGGAAGGCAGAGGGGCTGAAGGTCCATCTAAATCCTAGCGGAGAAGAGAGGGGCATTTGTGAAAGAGCCCATACCCCCACATTTAAGATGAGGATATAGACAAAGAGAAAGACAACTCCTCACTTGCCTTCATAGGACTTTCACAGATCATTTCTGGTCCTATCCATGCTGCCAGTCAACACCATGGACTCAATTTTCTGCCTACCTCTCAAGACAGAGAACATCACAACCCAGCCACTGTCTTGAACAGACTTATCACCTCATTAAGGCAGTGGTCAGACACATTGCAGCACAGAGGCAACAAGAAAGATCTATGAACCTGATTCAACCATAAAGACTCACTTTCAAAATCTTCACATATTAGGCTTCCTGTCTGCTGTATTTCATCGAAATTATTTCGTATGCCACAAACTCCCACATTAACCTATCTATTCTAACTATAGGTATTTGAACTTCATACATTTACTAATACTGGATCAACAACAAGCTGAATACAAGCAAGATTTAGAATTTGCCCTTTTGCTTCAAACTTAAAAAAGTTATGAACAGTTTAGCAAATTTCATATGCAGAATCCAGACATTTACATAAAAATAATCCATACTATTCTTGTTCCACATATCTTTAGCTGTAATCCAAAACTAACAGTTGTCTAGACCATTATATAGTGATCCAAGATCTTCTGGTTATCACTATACCATTTTACTGTTGAAAATGCTTGTCCACAGAACTAGTATAGAAAGGAACAGGACAGTAATTAGTCAGGCAGCCATTAAGGCATTAAGAGGGTTGTTTGCTGCAAAAATAACCTCCCCATATCTCAGATAGGATAATACAGCCACTCAAAACAAAAGCGCATTGCCTGAACTGTGATATTGTGGTTTGACGGAGGCAAAAGCAAGTATGAAGGGGAAACAGCCTCCCCCACTCTGTGTGATCTGCCAAACTAAGTTCTAGAATTTGACAAATTAAAAGCCTCCAAAAAGGTTAATCTGCCATACAGTCTCAGTACTGTTCATTACTAGCTCAAAATAAAAAGTAAGAGTTTGGTAGAATGCATGTTTAAAGGAATATTTATGATCAAATATTGCAATATTGTGCATATTTATGCACATAACTAACACAAATTGGCAAAGATTTATTTTTAGAAGTTGACTACTGTTTATTAAAGTATTTATATTGTACTACTGGAAGATGAACTGCAAAGTAGTTAAAAATTGGTCTGTGACTAAGATGACAACAAAATCGTGTTCTTATCTCCCCTTTCCACTACTAAAAGGAGGAGGAAAGTTCTGCTTGCTCTTTAAATTAGAAATTCAGGTCTTGTATATCTTGAGAGACTACGGAACAGTGGAAACTGGTAATGGAACATCACAGTACTAAGGAAGTAAAATTTCAATTGTGAATTGTTGTATGGATAGTAAAGAACTGTATGACTGATGTCCCTAGCACTCATAGTATGATTGTGCTTTAAGCTCTTCAGCTCCCTGTCCAATCAAACCAATTCCAGGAATACCACCTTTATTGCATTGGCTTCTTACTGGTTTATGGGGAAATTTAAGGGGTGAGTTTTGACCTATAAAGCTCTAAATGGTTTGGGACCTAACTGAGAAGCCACATCTTTCCTTGGCTGATGCTGAAATCAATAGAGGTACTTGAGCTGGAGCTCCCTTGGTATAAGAGAGGCAGAGTTGTTGGGAGGGTATTCTCAATGAGGTCCCTTCAACTGAGATTCACTCCTCTAGGTCTAAATTTAGCCCACAGGTGTTGACTTTTAGAACTCACTATAAAACTCATATTTGGGCAGGAATCTGGGGAAGGCTGAGGGTGAGGGTTATGGGAGATGAAATGGGAAGAAGTTTTAGATTGGAAGATTGGCTCCTTTTGTAGAATAAATGGTTATTTACTCCTGGGGGCATTCTGTGCCAAAAAATTAAACCATTCAACACACTTCTTTCAGCTCCTCCACCAACTCCTATTCTGCAAGTGTCACAGTGCGGGAGGAGCCAAAGAGACTGACAGGCTAACTGAGGGAAAGGGAGGGAGTAGTCTTTCAGAAGGCACAGAAGCACCAAGCAACAACAGCAAGACAAGTTCTTAAAAGCTCCTTCCCAATTTTGTGAGGTCAACATCTTGGGGAGGGTGAAAACTGGGAGGTGGAAAATGGAAGGTTGATGAGTGAAGATGTCCACAACCTATGAGGGGAAGAAATGGTAAGCTGCCCTCTGAAAAGGAGGCTTTAGAGAGAGAGAAAGAAGGGGAGGGACATTAGGGGAAAAACTCATCTGATCCTTGAAGATCTGAAATGTAAATATACTCCACCACTAGGCTATGAGCACACACTTTTATGCAAATCAAATTCAAGGCTTGTTGATGTCACCGTGTAGGCAAGTCTGTGGTGTTAAAGGGAATGTAGCTAGATATATTGGTTCCCAAATTTCATCACTTCCAGAGAGCTCATATAGTTAAGAGTTGTTAGTATGGGCTTTAGCAATGAAACAAACTTATGTCTAAAGCTATGTTGCACATTATATATGGACACAATTTAATTTTTTTAATTATTTTGTTGCCTATTCCACAAAGAGTATTTCTCCCATCATTATTAGTAGAACAAGAAATTTTTTTTCCAAACAGATTAAGTTCCAAATTGTCATAACAACTTAACCTTCACCCCATCTTGGCGACTATTGCTTATATAAATTCTCCTTTCAGCCAGAAAAAAAATGCCAGATAAAGCCTACTCCAAAATGCTCTCAATGTCACTACTGGATACTAAGCAGCATAACTAAATGGTACTACCTGCCTGGTAAGGAGAATTTGAAAATTGTTACTACAGTGGGGCCTTCTCTATGGCAGCACAATACCATACCGTGCCAGTAGCCACGCTTGTTGTAGGCCTCATCATTTTAAAATTCTGCCATAAAAATTTTGTTTGTGCCAGATAGGATATAAAAATTGCTTTGGCAAAGAGAACAACTTAAAGTCCTACATATAAACCAAATACTTTTGACAAAGGAATTACTTTAAAAAGAACTCTGAAAAATATCTTAATACCACGAGATTTTGTGATGTGACCAACATATCCCGAGATGAGTACTCAACACAAATTGTTTACTTAACAGAGACCAAGCAATACATTTTGTAACTTTTCAGTGGGGTATTTTAGAAAGTAATTAACAGAAAACAAGATTCAAAGAGCTACACATCCAGACATGTGATCTGGCTTGTGGAATAAATGTATTAATATACAGTATACTTGAATAAAGAGGGAAGATAATCTTTAGTTCAACACTCATACAATATGCAAGGGGGCTAACTAACAACATCTGCTATCGATAGTTTAAGGAAAACGTTAGCAATGAGTGTGCTTTAATGAAGTCAACGGCTTAAAATAATGGTGTTTGTTATTAAACTGGCAGCTGTGCAATTCTGGCATCAAAATGAAATTCACATAATCTGAGTATTATTGTTTTGGGATCTTGTTTATTTGCTTCTGTCCTTAGAAGAGGGACAGTGTTTCTTCTTAAAACTAATTGTTGCAACCATCTAATAGACGAACGGAAACCAGCACACAATAACTGAACTGAAGTAAAATAAATAAATAAAATAAAAAATAAAAAGTACTGCAAGTATGCACAGAAGTGCTATAGAGAGATACTTAGGATTATTAATGCCTAACACTAAGTAACTTTTGAAAATGGGACTTACTTTAAGTTACTTAGGATCTTTGAAAATTTTGCCCTACATCAACTGAGGTTTATTTCAAACTTCAGTGGTCTGTAGCAAACTCCAGTTTTGTTTCTTCACCTCTGCAATAGCAACTATTTTACATTCAGGTACAGTGACATTTTCTAAAGTCATGTTCTGACAGGCTCTTTTGGCCTGATGACATTATAGCAGCATATTAACTAACAGCTGTACAAAGATGGGACCTGCTCACCAAAAAGAACAAATGAAACCCTCTAATCCTTAATATTAAAGGTTCCTGTGAGGATTTTAAACCAGAATTCCAAACCTGCTTGGTCCTATGGCAAACTGTAGTTTCTTTTTTTCCCCCCTAGTCAAAGAAGAAGAGAACAGGAACTATTTTTCATAGTGGAAAGATACACTTCTTAAAGGCCTAAAAAAATCAATCTTACCAATTCTGAACAGCTAAACTTTATACTAACTAATTGCAATTAGCCACTTTTAAGTGTACATAACTTGGCTAGTGGTCACGTTCTGGGGTAGCTGAAAGCACTCATGAGACTCAACATACCAAAGACTGTGTACATCAGTAGTCTCAAAGAATACCTTTTGCTATAACTTATTACTGTTATATATTCTGGACATTGCCAGAAATAAATTAATTATATGAACAAAGGAAGGCACAGTCCCTGTCCTGAACAGTTTACAATTTAAAAGACAGACAAACAAAGGGTAGGAGAAAGGGAAACAAACTGGGGTTATTGGCCACATCTTGCCAATACAACTATTTTTTGAGAATTAGAATTATACAACTATTTCCAGTTGCACATCTCTCACCATTATCAGTCAGTTTATTTTATAGGTGTCACAGTAGAAGTGGGTAGTCAGGAGGGATTTAAATGGCAAAAGGGTAAAGGCCTGGGAGACCAGATCTGGAAGGGTGTTCCATGGGATGGCAGGGAAGGAAGCATTGACGTAACTGTGAGAAACAGACAACATGATAAAGCTGGCATTATTGGTGGAGTAGAGGAGATGGGGGTCACAGGTGAGCAGAGACAAGAACCAGTAAGTAGGATGGAGTAGAGAGTATGCAGGGTTGTGATGACAACGACAAAAACTTTGAATTTCATGCAGTGAAGAATAGAGAGCCAGTGGAGAGATTCAAAAGCAGAGTGGGTGACAAGTTAAGAACAAATGGCAAGGAAGACTATCTTAGCAACTCATTTTGTATAGAATGGAGGGGAGTAGTGTGTGTGTGTGTGTGAGTGAGAGGCTAGTTGGGATATTACAGTGATCAAGACAGGAGATGAGGATGCCTGAATGAAAATTTTAGCTATGGAGATTGGGGGCGGGGGGGAGGAAATCATATCTTAGAAATGTTGTGGAAGCAGCAACAGGCTTTGGACACAATCTGGATGTGCGTGGCAAAGAAGAGAGAAAATTAAAAAATGGCCCACAGCTTACAGGCCTGAGTAATAGGGAGGATGATGGTGCTGTCAACAGTGGCACAGAATGGAAGTCATGTGTAGACTCTGGTAGATAAAATATGGAGTTCACTTTGGGCCATGTTAAGTTTAATATGATGGAGACACAGTCAGAAGACAGTTTGGGTTACAGAAATAGAAGACTCCACACACAGCACACAACTAGAACAAAAAATTTGTCTAGTCTGTTTTTAAGAGCACATTTTAAGGTAGATTGTTTGTGTTTTATGTAGGGCTATCGATTAATCACAGTTAACTCTCACGATTAACTCAAAAAAATTAATCGCGATTAATCGCAGTTTTAAATCGCACTGTTAAACAATAGAATACCAACTGAAATTTATTAAATATTTTGGATGTTTTTTTAACATTTTCACATATATTGTATTCTGTGTTGTAACTGAAATCAAAGTGCATATTATTTTTATTACAAATATTTGCACTGTAAAAATGATAAACAAAATAAATAGTATTTTTTCAATTCACCTCATACAAGTACTGTAGTGCAATCTCTCTCTCATGAAAGTGCAACTTACAAAGGTAGATTTTTTTGGTTACATAACTGCACTCAGAAACAAAACAATGTAAAACTTCAGAGCCTATGAGTCCACTCAGTCCTACTTCTTGTTCAGCCAATCGCTATGAGAAACAAGTTTGTTTACATTTACAGGAGATAATGCTGCCCTCTTCTTATTTACAATGTCACCAGAAAGTGAAAACAGGCATTTGCATGGCACTTTTGTAGCCGGCATTTCAAGGTATTTACGTGCGAGCTATGCTAAACATTCCTATGCCCCTTCATGCTTCGGCCACCATTCCAGAGGACATGCTTCCATGCAGATGACGCTCGTTAAAAAAATACATTAAATTTGTGACTGAACTCCTTGGGGGGAGAATTGTATGTCCCCTGCTCTGTTATACCCACATTCTTCCATATATTTCATTTTATAGCAGTCTTGGATGATGACCCAGCACATGTTGTTCATTTTAAGAACACTTTCACTGCAGATTTCACAAAACACAAAGAAGGTAGCAATATAAGATTTCTAAAGATAGCTACAGCACTTGCTCCAGGGTTAAGAATCTGCAGTGCCTTCCAAAATCTGAGAGGGACGAGGTGTGGAGCATGCTTTCAGAAGTCTTAAAAGAGCAACACTCCAATGCGGAAACTACAGAACCCAAACCATCAAAAAAGAAAATCAACCTTCTGCCGGTGGCATCTGACTCAGATAATGAAAATGAACATGCATCAGTCCACACTGCTTTGGATTGTTATCGAGCAGAACCTGTCATCAGCATGGACGCATGTCCCCTGGAATAGTGGTTGAAGCATGAAAGGACATATGAATCTCTAGAGCATCTGGCACGTAAATATCTTGGGTCACCGGCTACAACAGTGCCATGAGAATGCCTGTTCTCACTTTCAGGTGACACTGTAAACAAGAAGCAGGCAGCATTATTTCCTGCAAATGTAACCAAACTTGTTTGTCTGAGCGATTGACTGAACAAGAAGTAGGACTGAATGGACTTGCAGGCTCTAAAATTTTAGATTGTTTTATTTTTGAATGCAAGTTTTTTGTACATAATTCTACATTTGTAAGTTCAACTTTCATGATAAAGAGATTGCACTACAGTACTTGTATTAGGTGAAGTGAAAAATAATATTTCTTTTGTTTTTTTACAGTGCAAATACTTGTAATCAAAAATAAATATAAAGTGAGCATTGTACCACTTTGTATTCTGTGTTGTAATTGAAATCAATATATTTGAAAAATGTAGAAAACATCCAAAATATTTAAATAAATGGTATTCTATTATTAACAATGAGATTAATTGCACAATTAATCACAATTTTTTTTAATTGCTTGACAGCCCTAGTTTTATGTTTTGGTAATTTACAGCTGCTTAAACCAATTGGTAATTTAGCTTATACATTTTTTTTTTTAAAAAGTGTCTTAAGAATGTACTTAAGGAATCTGACTTTGATTTGCAATTATTGCTAATAGAACTTGAATTTAAGAGTTATGCTGTCTCATGAAACCGTACCTCCTGTTGTGAAGTACAATGCTGTATCATTAAAATGGCAGCCTCACTAAGAATGATCACATCCACTGAATGAGATACTAAAACAGTGACTAATATTACTAAAAATGTATTTTGAACATTCATTTTCAATATAGGAATTCTTATTTAGTTATTATTCTGCTCTCTAATGTATTATTGTAAATTATTGTAGTTTTCCTTTACCATTCAAAATAAAACAATCAAGTGCTAATTTAGTACCGTGGGAATGTTTTACTGGCTGTCTGTTCCATCCTGTTATGAACACCTGTTTATCATCTGATTGGAAGTTGTATGCTGGTAAATACCTCATATTCATATGGAAGTTAAAGACACATCCAGCCTACGTAGGAAGAATGACTAAATCTTGCTTAAAGGATTCCCCCTTTTTGCAAAAAGTGTACAGAGTATGATAGTTTAAATAAAATAAATAAATAAATCTATTCCTGTATCTGAACTGGCAGCACTGACATTATAGCTTTGTTTTCTTTTACTGTCAGGCCACTGCAAAAGTCACAGCCAAGACAAGACTACTGGGAGAGATCAGATGTTTAGCCCTCTAGAGCAGTGGTCCCCAACCTTTTTCGTCTGGCGGGCACCAGACGACGAGCCACGGAGAACTGTGGCGGCAGACAAGCATCCGCCGAAATGCGGCCAACAAGCAGCGTCATCCAGAGGCGTCGCTGCCGAAATGCCGCCGAATTTCGGCGGCGACGCCTCTGGATGACGCTGCTTGTCGGCAACATTTCGGCGGATGCTCGTCCACCGGCCAGTACGCGGGCACACTTAGACGCCTCGGCGGGCGCCATGGTGCCTGCGGGCACTGCGTTGGGGACCCCTGGTCTAGAGTTTGGGGTTCTTTGCGAATCTAATGACAGATTTAAAGGCACATAGTGAACGATCATTTTGTGCAATCTTGCAAAGCAAACTCACTTTTCTGTGGCTTAGCTAAGATTAAGAAAAATATATGGACCACAAAGTACGAGACAGAGGAAGACGGATGCTAATCCCCTATTTTAGGCTCTGGTTTTCAATTGTGCAGCATTTCATTCATCGCTCTATAATGCTCTAATTATGCTATGAAAGGATGTGTGATAGCTAAATATGAAGCTATCTGTGAACCACATATTAAAATAAAAAGTTTAATTACAATTTATATTTTTTCTCTATCCTATACAGATACAGTACACAATTTATCACTATATAAATAAAGCTGAAGGAAGCAATTAAAATAGAACAAGCTGTATGTTGCTCTTGACCACGCTGTTTTCTGCAATATCAGCATTTCCAGAACTCACAGGAACGGAGGAATAGACTACAACAATGCAACTGAGCTCCACCAGAGAGCTGAGACAATGTGTGAGAATACAGGGACTTCCCTTTTGCTACTCCGATATTCTGACCTATATTACACATACAAAAATATTACAACTTGAATATTCTTCTAAAGTCAAGCACTTAAAAAGCTAGGAAATGCCAGCTTTTCAGTTGCCCCCTATGTCCGTTCTGTGCATTGAATCCAACAAAGGTCCTGGGGGAAAAAGGTATTTCATTGAGTAATTAAAGGCTGTATCATAATACATATGCACGAGGGGGGGGGGGGGGAGAAACAGACTTAAGGTTGCACAGACAACTGTAAACCTGGCATTTCCTAATTTTGGACTGCTTGACTGTGCAACTTAAATAAACTTCTTCCAATATAGATAGGTTGAGTGTGCATATGCATACATACAATTTCCTAGGGTTTTTTGGTTGCTTTTAAAGGAAAAGGGTAAAGACAAATTATATCATGTGTGACAATTCCACTCATGAGTCAGTGGGATTAGAACCCTGAACCCTACACATCTCAGAGCACACTACTACTACCTTGAGCTATAGGACTAGCCTTTGCTTGCAGCATTAGGACTGGTCACCTGCAGCAGGGTGGGTTGCTGGTTTTAGGGGAAGCCAGCCAGCATCTCCCTCCCATCTCATCTCCCAGAGTTATGAGGCCTTCTGCCCTATATGTTGCCTTTGGAGAGGAAGATAGTGTCAGTGGCCTAAGTTATGGGTCTGGGGATTTACAGGGGGACAGAGCCCATTCTGCCGCTCTTCCACTCCCATTCTGCTACAGTTGGTCCAGGAGCTGCCTGGTATTCCCAGTGCAGTTTGTGATGGGGATGGTGCTGCCGTGGCAACAGTGCAAACCTGGCCTTGGAAAGTTCAGTGATTTTGGCATGTTTCCAAAGTTTTTGTGAAGCCTGCAAGTGAAACAAGGGAAGTCTTATTTTTAATACTTCATATCTTAGCTAAATCTGAATGGTATTTCATGGAACCAGGAAAAAGGCACTTTCTGTAGCTCTGTTGGTTCCCCCCAACAAACATTAAAGGCTTGCTGCAGACACTGGAAGTGTGATAGTGTTTCAAAGAAAAGGTCACAGGAATCCTTTATAAAGAAAAATATTAGGACTTGTCAACAAGAAATTTATGTAGATTTACCACTATATGGAGTCAGACACACAGTTAAAGCAGCTATACCAGTATAAAGGTACTTAATTGGTAAATCTAATTCTATCTACACACGATGTAGGAATTTGTTATGTCTGTATATTGTGATCAACTCGGAAGAATAGGTTGAAAAAGAAAATACAGGCTAGCAGAAAAATTTTCCTGGCAGGTTAAAAATGTATAGTGATGTGGAATAGTCTGCTATGGAATAGCTTATTCCTACCAGTTTCCCGAGGAAACTATCATAGAATAAGCTGTAGTAATGTAAGCATCTTTATGCCAATATAACTATGCCCACACTGGGTTGGTCACAGTTGGAAGCGTAACTGCAACATATGCTTTTATACCCTACTAATTTACGGCTAGTTAGCTCTAGTACTGGTAGCAGTCAAGCTGCAGAAACATGGACTTCAGTACAGGCTAGCCACCCTAGTAATTACCCAGGGTACCTGGCACTGTTCTACAGCTTGATTGCTATTGGTAGCCAAGCTAAGTAGATTAAACCTCACTCAAGTATGCTTTCACATGCTGCCCCCCCCACACACACACACCCCCACACACACCATGCATTGTCAACATACCATTAAAGTGGTACAACCCTCTAGTGGGGATCAGTTTCTAAACGGATCTAGTTATAATAGTACAAAATCTGTTTGCGAGGAACCAGCCCTTTGGCAGCTTAGGTATAGACTTTGCTACCACCTCCCCCCCATATATCCCACCCATCCAAGTTCTGATCAGTAGCAACAAAACCAGCATACTTATCTGTATCCTATATTTCTAGGTCTGAGTATGAAAATGAGTATCAAAACTGAACCAAGACATCACATAGCACAGAAAAGGTTACCTACTGGGTTGATACATGGAAGTTGGAAGCAGTCATACATGGGCAAAGAACCTTAAATTTTAATATACCTATCATAGAAATTAGAGAGGGAAAAAATACTTCTGTGTGGGAGGTGGTTACTTAGTTTCCCCTTAAGGATTTATTTTCATTTTCTCACTTAAAGCACTGAGGGCATCAAGATGTTTCCTGTTCTGAAATTAATCACAGACAACTTATGATTCTTTAACAAGAAATACAGGGATGGAAAAGATGCTACAGAAAGGGAACTGTCCCATTGTACATGGAAATGTGATTCCAACAGAGACAGTTTCCCAACTATTTTGCTTTGGTACGGAAAAATGTAGAATACACTGTCAATGCACATTTACTCCTTATATTGTGCAGGCTGCTGGTATCCAGAGTTACTGGTAAAAATGGATTTTGCTAAAAAAAAATGACTTACAAATGATATAGGTCATAACATTATGCAGACTGCACTGTACAGCATGAGCAGGATTCAATTCCAATTTTGCACCAGATCACCTTGTCACAGAGTACATCAACAGAAATGGCTCTTTTTCTATCATTATGCAAGCAGTGGATCATTAGGGATACTTCTGACACTGTTGGATGGTCAGGGAAGGTGCATGCTGCTTGCATCTTTAAGAACACAGGACTGTTCAGAAATCTACAAGCAGAGACTCTCTTTCCTAACAGGTGGATTACCACTAGTGATGTTGAAATGCCAACAGTTATCCTGGGGGACCCACTCTATCCCTTGTACCCCTGGCTCATGAAGCCGTACACCAGCCACCTGGACAGCACCAACAAAAGATTTAACTAACAGCTTAACAGGTGCAGAATGACAGTTGAATGCACTTTTGGTAGAGTGAAGGGGCACGGACGTTGTTTACTCACAAGATTGGATCTCAGTAAGAAAAATATCTCAATTGTTATAGCTGCCTGCAGTGTCCTGCATAAAATCTGTGAAGTAGGGGGATAAGTTTCTGTGGGGTAGAGACGGAGCAGCTGTCTGCTGAGTTTGAACAGCCAGACAACAAGGGCTATCAGAAGAGCTCAACATATACGGCTCAGGTGGCCTTGAAAGAGCACTGTAACAGCGAGCCACGGTAATGTGTTGTGGTGTACTGTGCTCAACCTGTCCTACAGTTTGGGGGCCTGTTAGGAATTGTTTGGTGGTGCACATCTATGAATAAAACACCAACAATGAAACTATTTATTTTGGGCTGCTTGCTGTACATTTATGATTATTACACTGTTTGTCACTGATCCTGTGAGTTGTATCACAGAGTGCAACAAGAGGGTGCTTTCACTATACCAGGCATTCTTCAGTATATGTTGGGAACTACTAAAAATGAATTATTTTCCAAACAATTTTATTGAGTAACAAAAACACTTCAAAATAAAATTCTGTGCAAGTTCAAAGCAAAACATGAAAACTAATAAATAACCTCAGTCTCTGGTAGCTCCTGCGGCCTAGTGGCAGCAAACCAGACACAGAGTTCAGTCTCTCCCCTCTGGCGGGGTCTCTTCCCCCAAACCTCTGGGGCCCGGAAGGGCTGTACACCCTGTTGGGCAGGGATTCCCCTGCTCTTCACCTCTGTACCCGCGAGATCTCCCTCCCGGTGTCTGTCAGTGTCTGCACCATCTGGCTTTCCAGTAGCCTGCCTGCTCCCCACAGCTCCTACTGCCCAACTATCTGACTGAAAGGGAGGCTTTTAACAGGTTCTGGCAGGCCCTTGATTGGCCCCAGGTGTCCTAATTACCCTGGAGTAACCCCTGTTCAATTACCAGGGGAAATGGGACCTGCTTATCCTGGGGCTAATATACCAACAGGACCCCTGGAATTCCACCCACCCACTTTCTGTATCCCAACAGGACCCCAGGAATTTTCAATAGGACCACTCTCCTATAGTCGTCTGGCCCGACCCCGTCACACCACACATCAATTGGGGCTCTCACAGTTCAGTATGTGAAGCTGTGGTTGTCCTTAATCTCCCCTGGTGTGCAGTGGTAGGGGTAGAGATGCAACGCCTGAAGCCATAATGGAATGCTGAGAGAGGGCATAGGGAGGTACTGTATTGGAGTTCTCCATGGACTCCAAAGGGAGGTGAGACAGAGATTGTTAAACCTGTAGGTCCACAAGAGTTTGCATCATCTGTGTTTGCTGCCGGAGAAATCCCATCATGTCCTGGTGCATCTCCCTCTCCAACTCCTGGGCCTCTCTCCTGTCTGCTCTTTTCTTCTCTATAAAGTCCGCAATATTCATCCTTCAGGGTTCTATTCACAGTCTGATGCAGTACTAACTTGCAGGATCTTGCTGAATGTGTCATCCTGAGTCCTTTTCTTTCTCCTCCTTATCTGGCTCAGGCATTCCATGGGTGTGGAGGGGGAACCCCTCAAGGCTACAACAGCAGCAGCTACAGATAAAATAGAGCTGATCATCAGTATAGTCACAACGGAAAGCAAAAAGTAACAATTCAGAACTCCGTTCCCTTGCTCTCTAACATTTTAAACAAGACATGCTCATTGACCCCTCTGCTTCAGAGTGCTTATGCGCAGCACCACTCACAGCTCCAGCCCTGGTGTGTATGGCCCACCAGGAGTGAAGGAAATGAGGAGGTAATTGCTCGGTTGCATGAAACTGAGTATAGGGCAATGGCACTGTATACATGCACCACTTTCCACAGGCAGTGGTGATTTTAGTTGATCTCTCACTCCTACGGGTAACAAAGGCATAGAGAGCACAGCTGCTCCTGGCAATCCAAAGCCAGCCAGGACAGTACAGTAACTCCTCATTTAACGTTGTCCCACTTAACGTTGTTTCAATGTTACGTCCCTGCTCGTTTAAAGTTGTGCAATGCTCCCTTATGACATTGTCTGGCTGCCTGCTTGTAAGATTCTGTGGAAGAGCAGTGACTTTACAAGGGAGCATTGCACAAGTTCCGCTTCTCCACCTCCTCACCTCCCTCCCAGTGCTTCCCCTACTGCTAAACAGACGCAGGGCTTCCCCATTCCTGCCCCTCCCTCCCAGAAAGTCCTAAGCACTGCCAAACAGCTGTTTGGCAGTGCTTAGGACTTGGGGAGTATGTGGCGTGCTCCGGAGAGGAGGTGGAGTGGGGGTGGGAAGAGGTGGGCCTGGAGTGGAGCAGGGACAGGAAGAGGAGGGCCTGGAGCATTCCCAGCAAAATCCGAGCCTGTTCTCCCGGGAAGCTGCCGCTGCTGCTGCAAAGGTGCTTCCTAGCGTCTTTGCCTGCAGCGGGCTGTGCCTGTGTGGGGATAAGCCAGGGGTACTTCCCAACCACAGTACAGTACAGTATACAGTATAATGCCTTTTGTCTGCCCCCAAAAAATTTCCTTGGAACCTAACCCCCCACATTTATATTAAATCTTATGGGACAATTGGATTCGTTTAACATTGTTTCACTTAAAGTTGCATTTTTCAGGAACATAACTATAACATTAAGTGAAGAGTTACTGTATGCTTTTAGCCCGTTTACTGCAATGGTGCCTGCCAAAGTTATCATGGACTGGTGTGGACAAGTGACCTACCGCAGAGAAAGAAATAAGGGTACCATCCCTAGAAACCTTCAGGAGAGGAATGCAGTGTACCCCCATGAAAGTTTCATTGAGATCTCTCAGAAGGATTCAAGGGACATCTCTGTACATAAACTGCTCCACATGGACCCCCACCTAACTCTACAGAGCATGAAAACCAGATAGCAATATAACAGAGTTATCTTTTCTAGTACAAGTAAATTCATGAAAAGTTGATAGCTGTGTCTTGCTAAACTGGGATCACCAACATTGTAATGGGAGATAAACTTACACACTTACCCAAGGTTCCTTCCCCTGCATTGGCCTCGCCTGTACTCAACTGCCAGGACTCTGGTGGCGACTCAGACAGGTCCTGGCTTGTGGCAGAGCTGGGCCCCACCAGTCACATGTCCCCCATCCTCCTCCCTCTTCGTCCTTGCTGTCTGTGCCAGGGGCCTGTGACTCAGGCTCCTCAGAAGTATCCACAATGGTGTGCAGGCTGGTAGTGGTGATCTCCATAAGCATGGCATGCAGCTCTTTGTAAAAGTGGTAGGTCTGCAGCTCAGCACTGGATTAACAGTTGGCCTCCCTGGCCTTCCGATATGCCTGCCGCAGTTCCTTCGCTTTCACATGCAGCACTGCTGCTGATCCCTATTATACCCCTTCTTAGGCATCCGCTGTGCAATCTGCTCATAGATGTCCTAATTTCTCCAGCTGGTCCATAGCTGTGCTTGCACAGCCTCTTCTCACAGGCCAGGAGATGCATCATCTACTGTCTACTTCAGGTGGGAGCACGTCTGGAACATGTAGCTGGACACGGTCAGCTAGGCAGTTGCACGCAACAATAGAGAGCTATTTGGTGGACTCATTGAGATGGACAATCAGGAAAAGGTGTTTCAAAAATTCGCAAGGTTTAAAGGCAGGCAATTCTAGTCTCTGAGACCCCTAAGCAGTGGAGTTGTCAGCATTGGGCACTGTAGGACAGATGCTGAAGGACTGTTAGGATGAACATAGGTAACGCAGTGTCTACATTTGCACTGCATCAGTCTCAGTACATCAATCCACGCTGCCCAGGGAGGTGGTGTTCCTATGTCTGCCTAATGGAGAGCTTACAATCAGTTGGAGACAAGTAGGTCAACACCAAGGCGGCTTATGTTGACCTAACTTTGTAGTATAAACCAGGCCTCAAACTGCCATTTTTCCCTCAATTATACCAGTTAGCAATTATATACTGTTCCAGTCTCTTGTAGGGTTGCCAACCCTCCAGGTTTCGCCCGGAGTCTCCTGAAAGTCTCCAGGTTCTATCTCCTGGAGGCTACTGAAGCCAAACTGGGAGATTTTAGGCGCTAAAAATCCGGCAGCGCAGCAGGGCTAAGGCAGGCTCCCTGCCTGCCCTGGCCCCACGTCGCTCCCAGAAGCGGCCGGCACACCCCTGTGGCCCCTGGGGGGGGCCAGAGGTCTCCGTGTGCTGCCTGCCGACTCTCCAGCTCCCATTGGCCGGGAACTACGGCCAATGAGAGCTACGGGAGGCGGCGCCCACAGGCCACTTCTTTTACAGACATACCTAAGGCATAAATAAAGTTTAGTGCCATAGATATCTGCTTCACCCCACATAATGAGCCACTGAACTTTAAAATTCACTTTAAAAAATTTGAATGGAATGCATGAAGTGGAACCACAAAGTTCATAGCAGCTCAACTTTGAGAGCTAACCACTGGATATTTACATTACATTAGGGTGATTAAGCAAGCATCTTTCAAACCTCTTTTTAATATAGACTTTCAAATTCTATTCTATATAGGTTGTTATACTGCCCTCATCACCATCATGTCTGAGTGCCTTCAGATACGACTGGCATCTGTTATTCATGGTTCATTTCCTCTCTCTCATCCTCTCCCCATAAATAGTCACTAAGGGCCAGATTTTAAAGGTAATTAGGCCATGGGAGTTGGGCAGTGTAGGTGCTTTTGAAAATCCCTGTAGGCACCTAGATGGATCATTAGGTACCTAAATACCTTTAAACATTTGGTCCTGAGAGATTACTTTACACACATCCATTATAATGAATAATACTTCCCACTGATGTAGATTTTTCCATCCTGGGATCGCAGAACAGCTCAGCATCATAACATCCCTGTGAACTACACCTTTGCACCCGTTTTATAAATAGGGAAGCGGAGACACAAAGAGTACTGACATGCTGAAGGATGGCCAGGTAACCCGTGTTAGAGCAGGGACCAGAAACCAGGTCTTTCAGCTCTTGATGGGTGTATTTCTTAAACAACTGTGTCCAGCACCAAAATGTTACCAACAGCAAATAATTTAAATTAATATGAACTTGCACTTGTGTCTTATACTATTTCTATCTGAATTTTTGATCACCTGATGCTATAGAAGTCCAGTGCTTCCTTTTTGATGTTTGCATAAATTAGATGCAAGTGCAACATTTCATAATCTACTGTAGGCATTACGGTAAACAACTGTTTGCACAGAGACAGGGATGTGAAGTATGATCTCTTCTGAGATAATGCTGTTTAAACAAGCACTGATTCTGTCTATCATATGCTAAAACAGACTAAAGGAAAGTAGTTTTCAAGCCAAGCATGATCTACAAGATTTACTTGCCCCCGCCCCCTTCATATACTGTGTCTCTCTTGTCAGCACAGCAGTTGCTGTGGCAAGTACAAAAGCACAATATTTAAACATTTAAGACTACTGCGCTTTTCTATGAAAACAAAAACCCAATGTATTTTTATTATGACTCGACAAGTTTTACCACATAGGGGAAGAATTTGGACTTAATAGTTCGGGTTTGGAAAGCATGCAGCATTTCAATGTGTTCACTATCATTTTTTCCTGGGTGCTAAAGCAGGAAGTCAAAAATACACTACTTCACCTCAGACTATAAAAAAAAAAAAGAGCCTCTGAATTGAGAGCTAATGCATTATTCCTAAAATAAAATCTGGAGACACTACCTTGTGTACAGGTTTCAGAGTAGCAGCCGTGTTAGTCTGTATCCGCAAAAATAACAGGAGTACTTGTGGCTCTAATAAATTTGTTAGTCTCTAAGGTGCCACAAGTACTCCTGTTATTTTTACCTTGTGTACAGAAATTGGAACGCTTGCCTGCCAGCAATCACCAGTCCCCAAAAAGAAGTTTTCCAGACTTAAGAGATAACATTTCTGTCAACCTACAAATAAAATTAAAGAAAAAGATGCGCACAAATTGATTTTTTTTACATGATACCAGAAGACACCAGCATGGAAACCTTTCCAAGATTTTTACTCAAATTTTAATGCAAGCTGGACAAGTACTATAGCATGAATTATGAAACCTAAGATTTTTTCAAACTGAAGATAAAAGTTCAAATACTGCTTCAGTACGGAACCATGCCCATAAGCATATATTGCCCTTTTGATATTGTTCCTGGCATCACCAGGAGTACTTGGGTCCTTTGGTACTCCACAAGAGGAAAAATATGTAGTAGTAGGGTATAACTAAAGCTGGCTGCCACCACCTCCTTATTGCAGGGGATTAATTCCCCCTCAACCCTCTCCTAGAAGGGAAAGGAAAGGGGTGGAAATGAAGAAAGAACCCATTCCATCAACAAGGTAGCAGCAACAGCAATCTGTACTCATTCCCTATGGCTGGGCTCAATGTTGTAGTGACACATTGGTAACTTCCAATTATCTTCTTTAGTGGCGATTAAAAAGTGAAACACCATCCTTAGTAAAGGCCCTCCTGCCCAAGGGCATTGGCTGGCTCCTCTACATTCCCACAGGCACTGCAGAACCATTGACCTGGGTGAAAGGGAAGGCAAACGTCATCCACACAGTAAACCGTGAACCTGGAAATTCACTTTTAGCACTAGGTTCATAGTGCAAGCTTACTGAAAAGAAATTGATATTGTATTTTACATCAGTTTAAACCCTACTATTCTTTCAAGTAACAGCTATTATCTAACTAAAGGATTGGAGGGAAAGTATTTTTACCTATCATTTCAGTTTGACTTAAAGTGCTATCCAATGCATTGTGTATAGTCAATTTCACTTTGTGCAGGTCTTTCACACAGCAATAGGGAAAAATTAGTTTAAGAAAATGTGATTCTAAACCCACAAAAGTTGGCAGGGGGAGTCACAAGTAGGTACTATACCTGCTTCTAATTTCAAACTCTTTTTTTTCTGAAGTTGAATAGATTTCAAGTTATCCTTTAAGGTCTCATCCCATAAATTAGCCTTTATGACTCTTGGTCTATGCCAGCTGAATGTTAATAAACTGGGGCCCTAAGGGAGATTGATATGAAGGGCTCTCTATGCCCATTCAAACAGAGCTTTCAGCAAAAAGAGAGGAAAGAATCATGTGCAGTTCAGAGAATTCCCCTTCCTTCATGACCACCAATTATCAGGGAAAAGATTGGTTGCATATCCCAGTCACACAATCCTTCCATCCTCACCATTTATTGACAGGAATTCCTGTCCTCTCCTCCATGCCCCTCCCCCTCCCCCCCCCCCAATAGAAAGTGTAACTCCCATTTGGTGTATGGCTATGGGAAGGAATGAAAAAACAACCCCAAGAATTAATACTATAATATTCAATTGCATCAACACTTGGCTGCTCCTTCATACCTATGCCACAACTTGCAGATACAGGATTAGAGTTCTTTTCTTTTGGGACTTCTGTGGCAAGCCAACCATTTTGCTGATTAAGGGAACTTTACAGGGCTTGCAAGATCAGAAGTCTTCATATATTTTTGGCTGAATCATTCCTCCACTCTCCTAAGAATATTACTTCTTCATCACCTCAGTTACAAAAGCAACGAGTCTCAAACTTAAGTAAGGGGGGTTAATTGTTTTTACAAGAAAATGCATGAGATTTTTAGAATAGGAGGTTTATATCAGATAGAAGATAAACAGGGAATTCTTGACCAGTAATAGTATAACTGATCCCCACAAAAAATGTCAATTGCTTCCATATCTAAACAACTGACTTACTACTTCAGTTGATGTAGGAAAAATATGGATGTTTATCCAAAACACAACTTTTTAAATTCACATTTTAAAGAATAATCATTTACTTCCTAAAGTAATTAAGATGTAAATATTCAAGAACAAATTGCAATCTGTTTAAATCCCAATCCAACTAATCTTTTACTTTTTTTAGTGAGTCCATGCTGGTATTTAGTCAGCCTCCATTTGGTCTCTGTTCTCCCTCTGATCCTGTGCTGCTTCTCTCTCATATCCTTCCCTTTTGCCCTTGTTTGTCTTTGTCCCTTCTCCAGCAGGATAATCCCTGTGGCTGCTGTTCTTTTGCACAGTGCTTTCCAGCTGCTAGTTGCCAAATTAAAAAGATGAAAGTTCTTGTTAAAAAAAAAAATACAAAAACCAAAAAAAAAAAAAAACCTAGCAAAATTTCATGAACCTTCTGGCTGTGTGTGTCTGTGTCATTTCTACTACCAAAAAGTCTTTTTTTTTTTCCATACTATTTTCCTCCCTTGGATGGGCAAGGCATTTTTGGAGGGCAAGTAGTTTACTGATTATTTCTACACTAGCACTTTTCTTGGTAAAACAGTTATTAGGAAGAGAGGTATTAGTAATGGGCAATTCGATCATTAGAAACATAGACCGCTGTGTTTGTGATAACCGGGAGAACCGCATAGTGACTTGCCTGCCTGGTGTGAAGGTTGCGGATCTCTCAAGACATCTAGATAGACGTATGTGTAGTGCTGGGGAGGAGCCAGTGGTCATGGTACATGTAGGTACCAATGATATAGGGAAGGATAGTAGAGAGGTCCTGGAGGCCAAATTTAGGCTGCTAGGTAAGAGATTGAAGTCCAGGGGAACTACACACACAAAAAAATGAGGAAGTTAGTTAAACAGAAATTAAAAGGTACAGCACCAAAAGTAAAATCCCTGCAAGTTACATGGAAACTTTTTAAAGACACCATAATAGAGGCTCAACTTAAAATGTATACCCCAAATTAAAAAAAAAAAAAAAACACATAGTAAGAGAACCAAAAAAGAGCCACGGTGGCTAAACAACAAAGTAAAAGAAGCAGTGAGAGGCAAAAAGGCATCTTTTAAAAAGTGGAAGTTAAATCCTAGTGAGGAAAATAGAAAGGAGCATAAATTCTGGCACATGAAGTGTAAAAATGTAAGTAGGAAGGCCAAAAAAAGAATCTGAAGTACAACTAGCCAAACACTCAAAGAGTAATACAGGTCTGTCTCATCTTACGCTGGGGTTACGTTCCGCGGTCAGCGCGTAAAGTGAAAACTGCGTATAGTCAAAATGACCATTAAAAATCCCTTAAATCACCCATAAAGTACAATTTTGTGTATACAACCCTGTACAGTACTATGTCTTGTATACATCAATGTACAGTAAATAAAGACTACATATGCAAAATATAATTTTAAAGTATTTTTAATAACAGACAGAAGAATAAAAAAATGAAAACAGTACAGTACTGTAAACCTGAACAGTCACCAGTCATCCTGGATATTCTTGCTAGTCTTGTACTGTACACACTCCAATGATTAGTCTTCCTCTTCCCCTGACAACACTATTATTGAGTCGTCAGGGCTTGATGTCGATCCAGGAGACGATGGGCCAGGCTTGGGTGACGGAGAGCGAGTCATAGACGAAGTGGTTGGCTCTGGTTCAGCTCGAGAAGTTGATTGTGTAGGCTCTGCTGCTGGTGGTGGTTTTTTTCTTTAAAAACATGGTGATTGGCAACTGTTGCTGTTGTCTCTTGAGCTCCTCAAACATTTCTTGGTACGGTCTCAAATCATCCGTAATACTACGTGTGATTTTGAGGCTTCGTTCCATAGAACGATCATATTCAGAAATTAAATCATTCAAGTGTTTCGGTGCTTGGAACACTTCAGAAAATTTATGAAGATTCCAAGTTGCTGGCTCTTCCTGTTAGTCATCTTCGTCTTCTGTAGACGATTTTATCAGTTCCTCTAACTCTTCGTTAGTCAATGTTTCTCTATGGCCCTCAATTAATTCCTAGAGGATGTCAACGAAGCCATCACCACCCACTTGCCTGGCCACCTGAACAATGAGTTGCACTTTTGTCAATGGTCGGGAAACCCTTAAAATCATTCACACAGTCTTCCCATAGGTTTCGCCAACATGCATTGACTGTTTCAGGCTTGATTGCATCCATTGCCTGTTTAATATAAGTGATGCAATCAGCAATGTTGAAGGACTTCCAACACTCCATCACATTAACATTGGGATCAGCATCCATAGCGGTAAGGATCCGGGAGAATGTAAGCCTTGTGTACATGGCCTTAAAACAGCTAATGACGCCTTGGTCGAGAGGTTGGAGGAGGTATTGGGGAGGAGAGGGGGGAGAAAGACGACTTCAACGTTGTTATGCGCAAACCGGAGTGCCGCAGTGTGGCCAGGAGCATTGTCTAGGATCAGCAACACTTTAAAGTCAAGACCTTTCTCTTCAAGGTACTGCTTGACCTCCAGAATGAAACACTTGTGGAACCAATCCAGAAATAATGCTGCCGTCACCCAAGCCTTTTTATTTGATTGCCAGAACACAGGCAGGAGATTTTTGTTCTTGCCTTTTAGGGCACGGGGATTTGCAGCCCTGTAGAGCAAGCCCGGCTTTATTAAATGCCCAGCCGCATTTCCACAAAGCAACACAGTCACACGGTCTTTAGCTGCTTTGCAGCCAGGGGCTTGTCTTTCTGATTTCGAAATATAAGTGCGGGTGGGCATTTTTTTTTCCAGAAGAGCCCAGTCTCGTCAGCATTAAAAACTTGTTCTGGAAAATAGCCCCTTTCCTCTATGATTTTCTTTAATTGTTCAGGGTAGGCTTTTGCTGCCTCCTCATTGGCAGATGCAGCTTCACCAGTAGTCTGCATGTTTTTGAGGTTGAAGCGGTTCCTAAAACTGTTAAGCCAACCTTGGCTAGCTTTGAATTCCTTCTTATCAGAAGGCTGTTCCTCTTCGGCGGGAGGTTTGAACAGCGCATAGCTGCTAACAGCCTTTTCTCGCAACATGTTGCCATTGATAGGCACATGTTTACAGTTCATGTCTTCCAGCCATAAGTTTAATGCCTTTTCAGTCTTCACTAACGTCTTATCACACACTTGGCTCGTCACCTTAGCAGTTGCTGGAGCACTTGATGACCTGGCTTGACGAATTTCTGTCTCTCGAACCTTGATGGCACGGATGCTAGATTCGTTGCGGCTGTATTTATGCGCCACATTGGTGATAGACATATCGTCTCTCAATAAGTCCAACACAGCCAGTTTTTCCTCCAGCGTTGGAGCACATCGCTGTTTCTTCGGTTGAGTACCAGATGAAGTAGGTGCCTTGCGTTTAGAGGCCATGTTATACAGTACAAAAATACATACTGTCTCTTTAAACAGTACAGGCACAGTAGAATCTCACTCAGCACGGCAAGATGTGCACAGTACGAGAGGCACAGGGGGACTGAGTACTGTAGTGGGAACAGCAGATTCACTTCTCCCATCTCACTCCGGGGCAGACACACTATTTAAACTGTTTTTTTGTTTTGTTTTTGCCAACCCTCCAGGGTTATTATAGGGGAGAACCTTATCACAGGCCTAAAGACATGCTGTTGCTGTCAAGTCCCCCCAAAAAAATATTTTAGTGGGAACAGCAGATTCTTGTCTCACGCTGGTGGAATCGCCCAATTTTTTTTTGTTTTTTTTTCCCCTACTGCGCAAAGCTGAAATCGTGCATGTTAAAGGCGCGTAAGATGCCACAGACCTGTAGCAAAAAAAAATTTAATTACATAAAAGCAGGAAGCCTGCTAAATAACCAATGGGGCCACTGGATGATCGAGATACTAAAGGAGCACTCAAGGACGATAAGGCCATTGCAGAGAAACTAAATGAATTCTTTGCATTGGTCTTCACGGTTGAGGATGTGAGGGATATTCCCAAAACTGAAGCATTCTTTTTAGGTAACAAATCTGAGGAACTGTCCCAGACTGAGGTGTCGTTAGAGAAGGTTTTGGAACAAATTGATAAACTAAACAGTAATAAGTCACCAGGACCAGATGGTATTCACCCAAGAGTTCTGAAGGAACTCAAATGTGAAACTGCAGGACTACTAACTGTAGTCTGTAACCTATCATTTAAATCCACTTCAGTACCAAATGACTGGAGGATAGCTAATGTGACGCCAATATTTTAAAAGGGCTCCAAAGGTGACCCCGGCAATTACAGGCCGGTAAGCCTGACTTCAGTATCAGGCAAACTGGTTGAAACTATAGTAAAGAACAAAATTGTCAGACACATAGATGAACATAAATTGTTGGGGAATAGTCAACGTGTTTTTTGTAAATGGAAATCATGCCTCACAAATCTACTACAATTCTTTGTGGGGGTCAACAAGCATATGGACAAGGGGGATCCAGTGGATATAGTGTATTTAGATTTTCAGAAAGCCTTTGACAAGATCCCTCACAAAAGGCTCTTAAGCAAACTAAGCAGTCATGAGATAAGAGGGAAGGTCCTCTTGTGGATCAGTAATTGGTAAAAATACAGGAAAGAAAAGGCAGTAATAAATGGCCAGTTTTCAGAATGGAGAGAGGTAAATAATGGTGTTCCCCACTTCAGGTGATCCGTTTCAGGAGTCTATACTGGAATCAGTGCTGTTCAATATATTCATAAATGATCTGGAAAAAAGGGGTAAACAGTGAGGTGGCAAAATTTGCAGGTGATACAAAACTATTCAAGATAGTTAAGTTCCAGGCAGACTAAGAAGAGCTACAAAAGGATCTCTCAAAACTGGGTGATTGGGCAAAAAAAAGGCACATGAAATTCCATGTTGACAAATGCAAAGTAATGCATGCTGGAAAACAATCCCAACTACACATATAAAATGATGGGGTCTAAACTAGCTGTTACCACTCAAGAAAGATCTTTGAGTCCTTGTGATTAGTTCTCTGAAAACATCCACTCAATGTGCAGCGGCATTCAAAAAAGCAAACAATGTTGGGAATCATTATGAAAGGGATAGATAATAAGACAGAAAATATCATATTGCTTCTATATAAATCCATGGTATGCCCACATCTTGAACACTGCGTGCAGATGTGGTCGCCCCATCTCAAAAAAGATATATTGGAATTGGAAAAGGTACAGAAACTGGCAACAAAAATGATTATGGGTATGGAATGGCTTCCGTATGAGGAGAAATTAATAAGACTGGGACTTTAAGCTTGGAAAAGAAACTACTAAGGCGGGGGGGGGGATATGATAGAGGTCTATAAAATCATGGCTGGTGTGGAGAAAGTAAATAAAGAAGTGTTATTTACTCCTCCTCATAACATCAGAACTAGGGGCCACCAAATGAAATTAATAGGCAGCAGGTTTAAAACAAACAAAAGGAAGTATTTTTTCCATACAAAGTACAGTCTATTTGTGGAACTCCTTGCCAGAGGATGTTGTGAAGGTCAAGACTATAATAGGGTTCAAAAAATAACTAGATAAGTTCATGGAGGATAGGTCCATCAATGGCTATTAGCCAGGATGGGCAGGGATGGTGTCCCTAGCCTCTGTTTGCCAGAAGCTGGGAATGGGTGACAGGGGATGGATCACTTGATGATTACAGGTTCTGTTCATTCCCTCTGGGGCACCTGGCATTGGCCACTGTTGGAAGACAGGATACTGAGCTAGATGACCCAGTATGGCCATTATGTCAAGGGGTGTGAAAAAAAATATCCTGACCAACATCCATTACACTCACAGAAGCGCCGGTGTGGACAGCACTATATCGACACGAGAGCATCTCTCCTGCCACCATAGCTACCGGTACTCTCTGGGGGTGGTTTAATTATACTGACAGGAGACCTTTCTTCCATTGGCATAGAGTGGTACAGCTGTGCTGCGCTAAGGTCTCTAGTGTCAACACAGAACCCTCAAACCAGCCATGCAAATATCTGCTTAAATAATGCTTCTATAATCTGCTTCTATAAAAATCACACAATGTTGTTAGATGAGTTGTATTTTTTAAATCCCCAATCATAAAAGTAAATATCCAAGAAAACTGAAAATATGCACTGAGGTTATGTTACTAGAGGAAGTAATGCCTTTGGCTTACATGTCTTACCTCACTAGTGCATAATCACAAACAATCAGTGCTTGGCACAAAGAAAAAGGCCATACTGCATCTAAACTACCATGTTGATCATTTTTAATAGAGATCTCATCAGAAAAATAGCTTTAAAGATAAACAGTCAGATACCTAAAGTGGGTTATGTCAATACATTATAAAGTTTGAAAAATAACTTTCATCTTAAGTATAAAATTTGAGAAAACAGGATTCTCTATCATACCACCCACCTACAAAAAACATATCTAGACAACAATAGCCCACATAGGATTCACTGCACTCAAGGGGAGGGGGGTGAGAGAGAATCACAAATTTGTTTCACCCTTTAATTAAGCCACCAAGAGAGCTTCCAAAGAGGTTACGTATCTTTGCTCAGTTCATTTGGATACTAAACGCACCATTAAAGATTTCTACATGAAATACTAAAAATACCTTGTTTATTTTTTAGGAAATAAACAGAGTCCAGTGATGTTCCCGCTCAACCAATCACAAAGCTGTAGCACAATGCTGCCATTTCTCCATGTCCAACCCCAGCTAAGAAGAGACACTTGTTTTGTCTGTTTTTGTCTACAATCCCAGTGATGGATGGCTGCTTGGAGGAAAGATCAGGCTGTGTGGTAAAGCTTCAGAATAGAAAAGCGGATGGAACAAATATGAACAGCAACAGTGATAACAAAAACATCCTATATTAAGTACATCTGAATTTCAGAAAAGAAAAACATTTACAGCTATAAATATGGTTTAGATTCAAGTTTGTCTTTCCAAACCTAAACAAAACTTTGAATCATCTAAAAGTGGCTCCAGGGGACTTATTTCTCATAGAAGTGAATCCAAAATTACAGCAATGAGCTGGAGTGGCATGATTTTCCAGCTTTTGGAAGGTGGGGTTCTGCAGGGATCCCTCACTTTTAAAGAAGTGGTACTACTCAAGTCTTACTCACAACACTAAGCTACCCAGAATCTTCCTACTCTCACATACAGGACAGCATGGGAAATGGTGTGTAGCTGGAGGACCATGAGTTATGGGCTGGAGAAGTGTCTGCATGGTCTGAACCTTCCTCCTCCTCTTCCACGTCCCCGTGTTTCAGTCATCTCTCTATTTGAGGAAGGTGGAGAACGAATTTCCCTTTGGGGTGGGGTCGAGGGCTTAGTGTATTGACCCAGGAGGGCCACTGCATCGGTGGACACATCCAGGGTTGTCTGTACCATTACTGCATCTCACAAGGTTGGCGAGATTTGGTCCTAGCAGCTTCCCATGGTGGTCTTCATCCCGTAGGTGAAGAGTGATGGGAGGAGAAATGGCTTCCACATACTTCCTCCTCTTCATCACTGGAGATGGGCTGGGGAGCAGAAGAAGTGGATAACTGCTTAGTTATTTGGCCCGGACCATCGGTACCGAGCAAGGGTAATTGCAGCACTGAGGTGATTGCTTTATCCTTGTGCTGTAGATACTGCTGCGGCACTGCTTGTTTCTGTGGCGGCAGTGCTGCTGGTATAGATGCAGTTGGTGCCTTTGTTGAAATGGTTGGTGCTGTTCTTGGTCTGTCTGTCGGTGCTGACGACTGAGTCAGTGCCGGTGGGGTGGAGTTTTGTGTTGTAATGATCTCTGTGCCGACTCCCGCACTGGGGCGGTTGGAGCCAAGGAGGAGGAGTGTCTCGACTCCGATCCGGAGTGGCAAGGCTCGGCAGAGGTCCATAGAGGGATGGTGCCGACGTGCCCAGAGCCTCAAAAGTGCTCACTCTACTCGAGCTCGGCACCAAGGAGAGCGACCTCATTGGGAACCTCTTTTTTCTCCGAGTGTCCCTATTTGGGGAGGTCGCAGCTCGCTTTCTGGACAATTTGGAAGACTGAGCACTCCCATTAGCAGAGGTTTTGTTTGGGGAACCATCTGCGGATACTGATTTTGGTCTCTGAGGGGCAGGCTGAAGGGACTTCTCCATTAAAATCATCTTGAGGCGGAGATCTCTGTCACGCCTTGCCCTGGCTTTAAGATTACTTATGGGCACATTTCTGAGGGTCGTGGGTCTCCCCAAACAACAGACACATGAGTGGCCGTCTGACACAGGCATCACCTCACGGCAAGAGTCACATCGTTTAACAGACAAAATGCCTGGCTCGCCCGGGTTTAAAGTTTCCCAACGGGGAAAGAGTGGGGAAAAAAATCTCTTAATTTTTTTATTTTTTTATGATTAAACTAAATTAAACAAAATTTACTAAACTACAACTAATCCAACTCTTTCTATATAGAGAGAAAAAACGAAGAGGCAGCACTGCCACTGAGCTCCGTCTGCAACAGAGAACAGTTGAGAAGGAACTGAAGGGTCAGGTCTTGCGCATGCCACATGAGGCGCCAGCAGCACGGCGAAACGACTACTGTACACGTGCGCCCTGACCAAGCACTGCTACCAAAAATCTCTGATCTGCGGCACAGAAACGCACTGACACCTAAAGTGGAGAACCCACAGGGACACTACTCAAAAAAGAAAGTTTTTGCATGCAAGTTTTCATTTAAAAAAAAAAAAAAAAAATTCTGTTGGTGCCCCGAACAGAATTTACAAACATACATTCAAATGATCCATGTATTGTTAAAGTCAAATTTTGTCTACTCTGGGTTTTTACACATAGTGCAATGGTGTGTAAAGTAAATCGGAGGCACTGGATCTTAAGCAGGAAAAAACTATAACTTAGCATTTACAGCACTTTCAATTGCAGATATCAAAGCACTGTTTTCATTTTACAGTTGGGGAAAAACTGACAAGTTGGGAACCTCACTTGTCTGAGGTCATACTGGAAATCAACAGAGCTCACTAACTCCCAGTCCAGGTGCCTGAAGCCAGAGCTGCCCTGCCATTTTGATGTGCTGTAAGAGGTGGGAGAGAGCACCTACAGGATGGCTTGTCAGTATGCAGAGAAAAAGTCTGAAGCAGTTGTCTGACAGCTCATGTGTTTAAAGTTAAGCACATACAAGTCTTTGCAGGATGAGGGTCTTAATCAATTTCCCCTCTTTGGGTCTCTCAGAGCAAAAGGGAAGAGAAAAGGCTTTTTAAAAAGATAGACATGGAGATAATACCTAAATCTGTTAGGCTACTTAAATGTGAGTTAACTTCCACATTGACAGTTCCTCTTTAATTATTTTGCTATAGCCTTGCATTTGTAATAATAAAGTAAAGCTTATGCAAACACTGGTAGCACTTAAAACACCTATTGCCAACTAATCTAAGTGTCAGTCATTTTTTAAAACCTCAAACTAACTTTTACTGGGAAAGGGGAAGTAAATTAATGTATATTTAAACAATATTTAAAATTTCATATTAAACAGATAAGATTCTGTACTGAACAATTTAAAGCAAGGGCTAAAACTAGTAATACTTCATAAAAAGAAAAAAGTGAATTTGAGGGCAAAAACTCATCTTATGTTCGCATAGCACCCAATAAAATGGGGCCTTAATTGGGACTTTTGGGTGCTACCACAATGTCTGAATATCAACCATAAGTAGTTAAATTTGTCTCTCTCTAACAAGACATTAATTTAATAATTAAATTAATATACTGGAGTCTGCAGTGGTATACTGATAAAGACACTCTTAGGTGTTAAAATGAAAGTGTTTAAACATCTAGAAGAAAACAAAATTCTATTACCACATTTGTATGCTTTCAGCCTTTTCAGCTACATCTTAAATCTAAGCAGCTACTACTAAATCATGTATGTATTTTCTACTAAGTAACAGTTACACTAAATAGTGTCTTCCCATAGACTGAGTTTTTCTACATTCGTAATTTCAGATAGTTAGAAGTGGTTTGTCTCATTTCCTCCCACTGACTCCTGCCCTACCACTATTTTTCCTTCCTAAAATATTGTGCATTAACATAATATATCAATTACTTCAAAGTTCTTTGATGAACTAGCAACACTGCACAGAGTCATAGAACTAGAATGGACCTCGAGAGGTCATCTTGTCCAATCCCCTTCACTCATGGCAGGACTAAGTTGCGATGTTGCACCCCATAATGCTTTATAGAAATAGGCTTATGGGTGTATATATGCTTCATGCTAGATTGCAAAGATACGTTACATGGCATAAGGTTATGTTCTACTGCATGTATTCATCCTATTCGTATGCATGTATCGTTTTTATATCTGAAGTTATGAGCATTGGTCTATGCTTGTATTTAAAGTGTTTGCCGTAGAAAGCAGCTAAGGCAGATTTGGTCAACATAGTGTGAAAGGGTTATTCAAGTAATTGGGAGTACTTGACTAACAATGGGCCTTGACAGACGCCAATCCACATCTGAGCTTTCCTGAGAACGTTCAGGTTAACATGTGGGCAATGGCGTCGGCCTGTAAAGAACTGAGTCATGCATGGACATATGACTTGCCCATGTGACTCCAAAACTCCATCTTGTAGCTGTGATTCTACACAGGGGGAGAGAGGGGTTTCCACCCACAAGAGAGAAACTATACAAGCCCCTGGAAACCCCTCCATTTTGTCTTCAGCTGTCTCAAGAGATAGCCTCTCCACCCCAAAGAGATGCCTGAAAGAAACTGGAACAAAGGACAGTAACTACAGGGGTGTAAGTGATTGCTGGACCCAGGCTAGGAAGGAGTCTAGTCTGTCAAAGAAGCTTATTGGAACATCTCTGAGGGTGAGATTTACCTGCATTTAGTTTCTTACTGTATTAAGCTTAGACTTGCGTGTTTTTGTTTTATTTTGCTTGGTAATTTACTTTGTTCCATCTGTTATTACTTGGAACCACTTAAATCCTACTTTTTATATTTAATAAAATCACTTTTCACTCATTAATTAACCCACAGCAAGTATTAATACCTGAGGGAGCAAACAGCTGTGCATCTCTCTCTATCAGTGTTATAGAGGGCGAACAATTTATGCGTTTACCCTGTATAAGCTTTACACAGAGTAAAACAGATTTATTTGGGGTTTGGAGCCCATTGGGAGCTGGGTACCTGGATGCTGGAGACAGGGGCACTTCTTAAGCTGTTTTCAGTTAAGCCTGCAGCTTGTGGGGGATGTGGTTCAGTCCTGGATCTGTTTTTGCAGCAGGCAAGCATGTCTGGCTCAAACAAGACAAGGTACTGAAGTCCCAAGCTGCCAGGGAAAACGGGTTCAGAGGTAGTCCCAGCACATCAGGTGGCAGTCGCAAAGGCGTTTCTGTGACCCAACCCATCACATAAGTATTATCTATACCGTCCCTGACAGGTGTTTATCTAAACAGCTATTAAAAATCTCCAATGACGGAGATTCCACAATCTCCCTGAGCAATTTATTCCAGTGCTTAACCTCCCTGACAGTTGGGAAGTTTTTCCTAATGTCCAACCTAAATCGCCCTTGCTGCAACTTAAGCCCATTGCTTCTTGTCCTATCCTCAGAGGTTAAAGAGAACAATTTTTCTCTCTCCTACTTGTAACAACCTTTTATATACACCTCTACCCCAATATAATGCGGCCCAATATAACACGAATTCGGATATAACGCGGTAAAGCAGGACTCCGGGAGGCGGGGCTGCACGCTCCGGCAGATCAAAGCAAGTTCAATATAACGCGGTTTCACCTATAACACGGTAAGGTTTTTTGGCTCCCGAGGACAGCGTTATATTGGGGTAGAGGTGTACTTGAAAACTGTTACGTTCCTCCTGAGTCTTCTCTTCTCCAGACTAAACAAACCCATTTTCCCCCCCCCAAATCTTCCCTCAGAGGTCATGTTTTCTAGACCTTTAATCATTTTTGTTGCTCTTCTCTGGACTTTCTCCAATTTGTCCACATCTTTCTTAAAATGTGGCACCCAGAACTGCACACAATACTGCAGTTGAAGACTAATCAGTGCAGAGTACAGGGGAAGAATTACTTCTTGTGTCTTGTTTACACCACTCCTGCTAGTACAGCCCAGAATAATGTTTGCTTTTTTTACAACAGTGTTATACTGTTGAATTATATTTAGCTTGTGATACCCTATGACTCCCAGGTCCCTTTCTGCAGTACTCCTTCCTAGGCAGTCATTTCCCATTTTGTATACGTGCAACTGATTGTTCCTTCCTAAGTAGAGCACTTTGCATTTGTCCTTATTGAATTTCATCCTATTTACCATTTCTTCAGTTTGTCTAGATCATTTTGATCCTATCCTCCAAAGCAGTGGTCTCCAAACCTTTTCGATTGCGCACCCCTATCAGTAAAAAAATTTTGAGCACGCACCCCCTGCCACGGCGGCTCTACCATTTTTGCCAAATCAAAAAAAAAAAAAAAAAAAAAAAAAAAACCATAAACTCCCCCCCGAACAAACAAAGCCAAAAAAAAAAAAAGAGCGCCGCTCCTCTTCCTGTGCCACGCACCCCCAAGGATCCACTGCTCCAAAGCACTTGCACTTTCTTCCAGCTTGGTATCGTCCACATACTTTATGCCATTATCTAAATCATTAATTAAGCTATTGAACAGAACTGAATCCAGAACTGATCCCTGTGGGACCCCACTTGATATGTTCTTCCAGCTTGATTGTGAAACACTGATAAACTATTCTCTGGGAATGGTTTTCCAACCAGTTATACACCCACCTTATAATAGCTCACTGATTTGTAATTCCCTGGGTTACCCTTATTTCACTTTTTATAGATGGGCACTATATTTGCCCCTTTTCCAGTCCTCTGGAATCTCACCCATCTTCCATGACTTTTCAGAGATAAATGCTAATAGCTCAGATATCTCCTCAGATATAATGTAAAGCACGTGCAAGCTAAGTGGAGTATTGCTTATATAGTGCCAATGTTATATGCCCTTTACAGATCACATAGGAAGATAAGATCAATCTCCAGTATTGCCAACTCTTACAAACTGATTGAGATTCACAGGATTCTGGGGACTGCTGGAGGAGTCCTTGATAATGCAAGAAGCTCCTCCATTCCTGTGATTTTCAGGCTTGGACACATGAGCAGAGAACTGCATGACAGCCTCAAGGCTAAGCACACAGACCCTGCCATGCCAGTGAGCCCTGCCTTTATGTACTACTAGGCTTTAGCAGAGAGGGAGAGAGTGTTGGGGGACAGGACCCAGCCACACTACTAACAACTCTCTCTTTGCCCCTTCGCCCCTCCCCATGCTGCTTCTCTTCTGCCCAGGACCTGGATAAGAGGGGGAAGTCAGGGAAGATATGCTACTGATTCTGAGCAGAAGAAAACCTCAGAGGACCGGGGGGGGGGGGGGGGAGGGCGCGCAGGAGGAAGAGGACACGGACGGAATGACACACAACAAACACGCCCCCAAAATTTTGGCTTAGAGGGGATGCAAAGTCAGCTGTAAAAATAGTTATATATATAATAAACAAATGAAACAAAAGAATTCGATAGTAATGAATATAAAACAGAAGCTAGGAATTGCATAAAATTGATAAGGGAAGCAAAGGGAAACAAATCTATGGCCAGCAGAGTTAAGGACAATAACGAGTATATTAAGAACAAAAAGAATCTTAACTGTTGTCTTTGGTCCATTATTAGATAGAAACAGCAGAAATAATCAATAATAACGCAGAAAATGCAGAAGTATTCAATAAATATTTATATTCTGTATTTGGAGGAAAGTCAGATAATGACACTTTCCATTCCAACAGTAATTCATGAGGATGTTCAATCAGTAGGTACGGATAACCTGCATCCAAGAGGGGTGTTTTTTGTTTTGTTTTTCCATTGGACCATTAATGTTGAATTTTCAATAAATCTTGGAACAATAGGGAAGTTTCAGAAGAATGGGAGAAAGCTAAATGGGATGACCTGGGTAATTATAGACCTGTCAGTCTGATTATCACTCCCAGGCAAAACAATGGAGTGGAGGACACAAGACTACATTAATAAAGACTTCAAGGAGGTTAACATAATTAATGCTAATAAACATGGGTTTATGGAAAATAGATCCTGTCTAACTTGATTTTTTGAGATTACAAGTTTGATAAACGTAATAGTGTTGATGTAACATACTTAGATTTCTGTAAAGCATTTGAATTTGCATGACATTTTGATTAAAAAACTAGAATACAACAGAATTAATATGGCGCACATTAAATGGATGAAAAGCTGGCTAACTGATAGGTTTCAAAATGTAATTGTAAATGGGGAAGCATCAAACAGGTGTGTTCTAGACTCTAGAGGGTCCTACAGAGATCGGTTCTTGGCTGCTGGTTCAAGCTCTATGTGTCTGGCTGACCTCCTTGGTCAGACTCCAGGTGAGAGCCCTTCCCACAGCCAACACTTATACCCCAACATCATACCTTCCCAGTCCTTTATTCTCCAGGGGGGGGAATGTTGTTCAGCCTCTCTGCTGACAGGTGGGAAAAATCCAAATCCCCCTGGGTCATTGGTTCTTAGGCGTCAATGTCAGAGCAATTTGATTTGCCATTGTCTTTTCAAATGTTCCACTGATATGGGGACAAGCCCCAGACAGATAGGGGACACCCACACCCATATCTCATAGCCTTCCGTGAGAGCAGTCTCCTTCCACCCACTAACAATGCAGCAGAAAGGGGAAACTGAGGCACAAACAGGCCTCAAATATATTACAAAGTATTCCCACTTTGTCACAGCCATCTTCAAACATATTCACCACTTTGCAAATAACCTTCAGGATGAACTAAAACCCTAATCCTATCCTGCAGGGAAGAAGGGGAATGAACTATCCTGGACATTGCTGGTAGATTAACCCAGCAATAACTGGCTGCAGCGCCAATTTACAAACATGGTGGTCTGGCTTATTTTTTTTATTTCTTCCTTTTCAGCGTTAGTGAAGAAAAAAAATACTTCTTTAAGGAACAGACGGTGGGAACATATGCAAGGGCACGCAACTTATTCCCTAATATGTGCTCTGCCTTCCACATAAGACTATGAATGTAAGACAAAAGACTGTTAAAAAAATAAAATAAAATAAAAAATAAAAGGGTTACAGCATAGTCTTTTGCTCTTTCTACATGACAGATCTCAATACTTTGCCAAGTTAACTAACTTTACAGTATTATAAACAGAACTTTCTAGAACACAGTATTTTGCAGGAATCAGATTGAAAATCTAAAATTATGGCAAACATTTAGCAGACGACCACCACCAATATGGTTCACTAGTGCTCAAGACTAATGAGCTTGAATCAAATGCTATCAAAAGAACTAAGATGAAGCACAGTGAAACTTGATTGACATATATTATTGGATACAGTGTATTTGTCAACCTGACAATAAGAGTGAGAAAACAAGAAGTATTTGCACATTTAGTATACTGTATTACATCACTTAACTGTCCTTTTGCAAAAGCTTACCACATCTGGCCTGAATATACACTTGGAAGCATTTATGTTCCTTTTGATGGTAATGATCTAGTTCCTGTATGACCCACTAGAGTGAAAAAAAATGGAGTTACTTCACTGTCTTTCAAAGAATTGTGTTAATACCAACACTTCCTATTACTATTTGTGGAAAACTTCTGGGCTTCATCCTATGTTTACTCATCAGGATATGGACTACTTTTTTTATTTTTTTGTTTTCGTTTTTTTTTTTTTTTTTTTTTTTTTTGAGCAATTCCTCCAGCCTTGTTTGCTGGTTCTATTTCACCTCAGAAGACAGTTATGAGGATTAGACATTTGCATCTTGTTACACCTTGCATTTAAAATCAAGTTATAATTCTGTCTGAGTCAGGCTAATAACTTCCTTTCAGGATAGCAACTTCTATCACAGGGGTCAGCAACCTTTCAAAAGTGGTGTGCCGAGTCTTCATTTATTCACTTTAATTTAAGGTTTCGAGTGCCAGTTTATACATGTTAACGTTTTTAGAAGGTCTCACTATAAGTCTACATTATGTAACCAAACTATGGTTGTATGTAAAGTAAATAAGGTTTTAAAAATGTTTAAGAAGCTTCATTTAAAATTAAATTTGAAATGCAGAGCCCCCCAGACTGGTGGCCAGGACCCAGGCAGTGTGAGTGCCACTGAAAATCAGCTTGCGTGCCACCTTTGACACACGTGCCATAGGTTGCCTACCCCTGTTCTATCATTTGAATTATAGAGCTGTCTGCACTAGATTTTAAAGACAATGTTGGCTTTCTTATTCCATTCATGAGGAGTTCTACATGTGTCGCTAAATCATCCTCTCTCTGTAAGTGGGGAGAAGGGAGAAATTAGGGGGGCGGGGGGAAATCTTTAAAATAACCAGTTTAGTCTATATCTCCAAGAAGCGTTTGTGGAAACACCAGAGTACTTTACTTCCTCAATAATGAATTTATACTGCCCTCAAGTGTGAGGGGATGTGAAGTGTAGGGGAGGAAATCTGGAGGTGGTACAGAGAAAGATCCTAAGGCTCCAAAAAGAGATGTAAAAGACCAACTAGAGAAAACCATGCTACCTTTTACCAGCAAATAGGCAGAGAATGTAGCAACATGGTTAAGACTACACAACTGTCATTTTCAAATGCTTTTGATTCCTTTGGGAGCTGAAATTTTGCATGTTTGTTCTTAGCCCAGGAACCAGGTTTTGGAAAAATCTGAGCAAAAATGTTTCACCTGTTTGATAACAGAGTGTGATTTTTTTTTTAATTGTGATAAAAACATACCTATCAACTCAGTAGGAGGTGAAACTTGAAGTTTGGAAGGGAATCCTTAGGTTGTGGACATATCTTTCAATAGTCCAATGAAAATCAGTTTTGATTTGACAAAAGTTTAAAAAAAAAAGCCATATTCCATGCATGCACACTGGTTTCTGTTAAGTGATGTGCCACTGTTTTATTGGGTCTGTTCAGATACATGTAAGAATACTATGGGGAACTTTATTGTTTAATGATTAGGCGCATATAATGCCATCTGTAAGGGTATGCACAGAAAGAGAATAAAATTTTGAACCTATAAAGGCAGGACTCCACTTAAGCCCTTAACTCACCGAGTTTAAACACTGTACAAGGCAGAACATTCTAATTCGGTCTAGTGATGAGTTCCACATGATCAACTTTTGATTTATCAAAAACAACGAGGAGTCCTTGTGGCACCTTAGAGAGACTAACAAATTTATTTGGGCATAAGTTTTTGTGGGCTAAAACCCACTTCATCAGATGCATGGAGTGAAAAATACAGTAAGCAGTATATTACATTACAGCACATGAAAAGATTGGCGTTGCCTTACCAAGTGGGGTATCGGTGCTAACGAGGCCAATTCAATTAAAGTGGACATCCCCCATTCCCAACAATTGACAAGAAGGTGCGAGTATCGTTTTACTTCTACAAATTGACGACTGTTAAAAGAATGTTTACTTTGAATGGGGAAGCATTCAAAAAGGGAAAGTCAAAATTAAGATTGTCCATGGGACCTATAACTCTTTCCCCTTGTAGTACGCATTATAATAGTCTTTATGTGATCACCTTATTCTTTCCTTAAGATTGCATCTGCATTCAGCTTGTAGGTTGGACAGTGAATGAGGTAAGAATCTCTGCCCCATTTATTTCAGTTCAATGGTATGCAGCAAGAACCATAAACTGAACATCAATGACAAAAATCTGAATAGCCAACCCCTTGATAAGCACCATCCAAACAGCATATTGAATGCAGAAAAAGTAACGTGATCATGTAGTTGAGTATCTGAATGCACATGTGCACACACAAAGTAGCAGGAGAGTTATGTGAGCAAATTTAACATTAGCACTCATGAATTCTTAAATAGAGTATGTTGTTCAAAACAAAGTTAAATTTTTAATTGCAGCTGTATAGTGAACAACTCAAATAGCATTGTGGAGGATTCCATGTAATTAAGAAACTTCGAGATCAGTTTGCTCCAACAAGTAAAAGAAGCAGGGCTTTTTCTGACTTTTGTATCAATACAAAATTATGAATATTTTTGCAATTGAAACTCAGCAAAAAAAAAAAAAAAAAAAAAAATCTAGTTTTATGTGAGCCAGAAAATAATCAAGTTCACACTCCAATAGGTACATTTGTGCTGCTACACATCTACAGAGAGCAGCCAATCAACTGTTGGTACAAATCAAAAGTCTCTTCCATTATTATGAAGACAAAATTAAAAAACTACTTAAAGCAAAATGTAGTATTTTAAACCCCCCCCCTTTTTTTTTTAAATCAGCTTTAGGCAGAGAACAAACATGAAAAGCATCAGCCAAAAGGTGAGTGTTTAATAAAGTTGGGTGACTGAAAACTAGGAATTAGAATGGAAACAAAATATGCAGCTCCAGAGCAAAGATTAGACTGAAAAGTAGACTGAAATCTCATCCTTCTCTTACCACACTCCCAAGATGAAAAATGCAACCCCCTCTTCAGTTTCAAGTCTCAGATAAAAACCAAGATACATCTACATCTTAAGACTCTTAGGGGAAAATGTAATGGGATGGTATCACCAATAAGATATTTTAAATGTGATATAAACCATATCATGATGCCATAAGAGGGGTATAGCAAAGTCAGTGAAAATACTATTCAACTGTAGCTGTAAATAGCACCAAGAACAGTTGTTTAATTATGTTTACATTGAGCTGTATTATAAAGCTAATGAAATATGAAATTAATCAAATAAACCAGCAGTTTTCAAACTGTGGCTCGGGACCCCAAAGTTGGTCACGACCCCATTTTAATGGCATTGCCAGGGCCAGCGTTAGACTTGCTGAAGCTTGAGGCCACAACCCTGGGTTGAAGCCGAAGCCTGTGGACTTCAGCCGGGGGCAGTGGGACTCCAGCTCTGCCTCCATCCCCCACCCAGGGTCATGTAGTAATAAGGCGGTGGCGGTGCAATCAAGTTTGAGAACTGCTGAAATAAACTGAAGGTAAAACTGACAATCCTCCCCCTCAAGTATACCTAAGTATTTTTATTTTAGCGTAAAGTTCTCCATCTCATACATATACTAGAAGTTGGCTACAAATAGTGTTTTAACTTTGCAACGAAATGAATGTACACGGATAATATCTAAGACCCCAATCCTGCAGACACGTATGTGCTTATCGTTAGTACTGCAAGTATTCCCAAATCAATGGGACTGCTCAGAGTTAAGCACATTTAAGTATTTACAGGATCAGGGTGTGACACTTTCTCAGCATGCCCAAAACTGCAGGTTACCATGTAAACCCCCTGCCTCAGTGAAAAAGATTTGCTGTTGCCAAACTGGATGATGGCTCCCTGGCACACTTCTCAGGACTCTGATAGCCCTTTTATTTTGTCTTGCAGGTAACACTTGGTGCACCCTAATTCCCAGCATTCCCCTGGAGTTACCAACCCTTGTCACTGGACACTCACAGGAAAACTACCAAATTCACTATCTCCAGTCACAATGTACACACCAACTTGTTTGAGCCAACTAAAGAGTTCACACTTTGCTTAATCTATTTATGATAAAACAGAAGTTTATTGAAAGAGATGAGATTTAAGTCAGTGGTTCTCAAACTTTTGTACTGGTGATCCCTTTCACATAGCAAGCCTCGGAGTGTGACCCCCCCTTATAAATTAAAAACACTTTTTTATATATTTAACACCATTATAAATACCAAAGGCAAAGCAGGGTTTGGGGTGGAGGCGGACAGCTCACGACCTCCCATGTAATAACCTCGTGACCCCCAGTTTGAGAACCCCTGACTTAAATGATACTGAGTAAGAATAATGGAAAATATATGGTTAAAATTAAAAATAGAAGTATTCCACACTAAGAAACTAAACCAAACTTTAACACGCTAAAATTGGTCTCAGACAAGTTTCTCACCTAAAGCAACCTCACAGCATCATCAATTTCAGAGCCAGGATCCAGTTTTCAGGGATACAAAAAGCTCTGTTCTTTTTGTTGCCTCAGTGATGAACAAAGTTTTGTGTCTCCTTATATTTCCTGAAAGCTTGTTTTTATTTTTATTTTTATTTTTTAAAGACCAGAAATAAGACAACCCCTCTGTCCCCATGTTTTCAGTTTCCAATATCTCCCCATGCTGATTTCATATTCCCCTCAGCCCCCAGGCTTTTTCTGTTGACTCACATGCGATTGCAGCTCCCATTGGTTTTGGCATTTACAATGCTTGCTTTTACATCAGAGACCTACGCAGACAGGTAAATTAACATTCCATTGTCTGGGAGACCCTTGTTTATCAACCCTGCCTGGTTACATAATTTAAACATAAACAAACATAACTTGAACTTCTTGTTGTGGAATCTCCATCTCTGGAGATATTTAAGAGTAGGTTAGATAATGTCTATGCGGGATGGTCTAGACAATATTGGGTCCTGGACTCGATGACCTCTCAAGGTCCCTTCCAGTCCTAGAATCTATGACCACCATTACCTATACCTCACAATGCTTATGATGACCAACAGGATGTAAGCTTTAATTTGATCTCACACAACATTCTTTATAAATAAAGATAATGTTAAAAAAAAATAGCTAATACGTAGGTTGAGAATAGAGTGTCTGTACATCTGGGTATAGTGCTTAGATTATCCACAAATACGAAGTTTGTTTTTAAAAGTCATATGATACTTAGAGTACATAATCAGCAATAACCCAAATTTCAGTGAATAGATTTAACAATACAGTTTAGATATTAGAATCCAAATACTCGGGCACATCACTCATGAAAAGTTGTACAGAGATTTGTTTGTGGAAAGCAAAATATATCAATGAGTAGAGATCGTCCCTCAGTAATTGAGAATTAGGTAGGTTGTCCATGTATACTGAAGTGTACATGGAATGAACTATACATGAAGTAACTGAAATACAATCCATGAGGAAAGTATTTCAGTTACTTTCCTGACTGCGCTTCTCATCAGCACTCCAGCTCATCCCTCCTGGTATTGCCGATGTCCAGTGATGTGTTCTATGTAGATGTGCCTTGACCACCTGATGGCGTCTGACACCATGAGTTGCTGCATCAGCCGAGCGTAGGGTTGACTGATTCCGCATTTTCTCAGCACTCGTTCATTAGGTAGAGAAATATGCCCCTCTGGCCGAAACCTTGAGAGTTTAGGGTTACCAAGTCCAAACACACGCACTGCGCCCAAGGCTCCGACGATCCGTGCGTGTGTCTGGACCTGATAACCCTTAGCTCTCAAGGTTTTGGCCAGAGGGGCATATTTCTCTACCTTTCGAGCTCGGGCATTGTGGAAGGTCGGGGACCTGTTCTCGAACAGCAATGTGTTCAGTGTAGTGAGTTTGTCAGGCCTGATAGGAATTGCTGATACATACCACCAATGGGCCTCTGACACATGGGGGCCTAAATTACTTTGTACTTTTGTTTTTGAAATGAGCTCCTTAGTTTTATTTACCATTTATAGTTCTTAGCAGTACTTTGGCCACTGTTTACTGACAGTAATATTTTTTGTAACTACAGTCTGGTAATTGTTAGAGAACAAATGCTTTAATGCATAACACTGAACACCAAATCAATCATGCTAGTTTTGCTTAGTTCAAAGTGACAAACTTAAGCACCAAAAACTCTTCATTACAGTGTTCTCAATCTAGAATAAAGAGCTCCGAATTAAACAGATACACATATGGTTTACTTTTTTTTTTTTAAATAAATAAAGAGGACCACAAACTCCAGATGAGGGAGAAAGAAATGAATGCAAATACTCCTGTACTTGTACCACAGAAGCAGTGCAAAATTGTTTGATCACAGTTTGAGAGAATAGTTTTTGTTTTTTAAAAAGCACCCACAGAAATTAGAGTTTACACAGGCTAACTATAGTCATTTTTAGTTTCAGAAAACCAGAACAGAACTAAAAATAAGCTTACTAAAAATGACAGATTTTATAAACACTAAGATTATCAAGGCGATTCTCAAAGAATATCTTAATTGTGTACATTTTAGCTAATCTGTTAGTTTAAAATACACTAGAAGGTACAGACCAACTCATTGCTGCAGACCTTGTTAATCTAGAAACTGTTTTCCTACTCAGGCTGGGCAAAGTTCACTACAATGCAGAGGGCCTACTGATGGACTTTTGTACCACTTAAACCCTTAAATCCAGACCCTGCATTGAAGTGAATTTCACCTGTGATGCTGATGGGCTATTGCTCTGACCTGAGCTGGCCTGAGCAATAGCCCAATTAACTTGTGCATGAATATCAAAAGACTGTTAGGTGTACTAATTCACTCAAGTGTTAATTTAGTTCAAAGGAAATGTGAATGACAGCAATCAACAGGTTACAAAAAAGTGAAGACTATTTACATTATGTATATTCCTGTACTTAATTAACCCTAGATCAAAAGGGTGTTTTAGTATTAAAATGAGAATTTACTTGGTGTGTAAACTTCATGAAAACTAATGAAGGATTGTTATATGCTGTTACATTACAATTTACATACCATATATCCCAGTAATTATGTTTACCCATTAAACATGATTGGAGCCTGGGAAATGTAAATGAAGATTACTAACTTAGAGGCAAGGGCCATTAAGTTCACAATGAAAATTCACAAACTCCTGTGGGCATTCCTCACACACAGCAAACAAAGGAAAACCCACTTGGGCGAGTACGCTGTTCAAATTATCTTCTGTGAACAGGATCTAAGAGGCAGTTACTCACCTATGCAGTAACTGATGTTCAAGATGAGTGTCCCTGTGGGTACTCCACTCCAGGTGTTGATGCACCCCTGCACCTTCGCTCGGAGATTTTGACAGCAGTACTTGTACTGGTCGTGCACGTGCAGAGCCTGCTCCATGCGCTGAGCATGCCTCAATAGTACATATGCGCGACTGGTCTTCTCAGTTCCTTCTCTACAACAGAGGCTACCCCAACTCCGAAGTAGAGGGGAGGAGAGTGGAGCACAGGCGAGTAACCTCCTCTTCTTCGAGAGAGATGTCCCTGTGGGTGCTCCACTCTAGGTGACTTAAAAGCAATGTATCTCAAGGAGGTAGGGACTTCGGATCTGGTAGGAATACGGTAGATAATACAGCTCTGCCCAACTGTGTATCAGTGAGAGGGCCTTGAATAAGGGCATAATGCTTAAATGTATGTTCAGAAGCCCATGCGGCTGCTTTACAAATGTCAGCCAGAGGAACTTTGCGTAGAAAAGCCACGGCGGTAGTTACAGCTCTAGCGGAGTGAGTTCTGATGGAGGCAGGAGTTGCATCCTTTATTTGATAGCACAGTCAGATACAATTCGAGATCCAGTTGGAAAGTCTCTGGGTAGAAATAGGTGTTCCTTTGGATTGCTCCACAATGGAGACAGAGTCTGGAAGAGTTGCTAAAAGGTTTGGTTCTATCCAAATAAAAGGACAGAGCCCTGCGTACATCCAACGTATGCATCGTGGATTCGAAGGAGTTTGCATGCAGTTTGGGGAAGAAGGTTGGTAGGTGCATCGGTTCATTGATGTGAAAGGATGAATGCACTTTTGGAAGAAATTTGGGGTGTAGTCAGAGAGTAACTTTGTCCCTAAAAAATATTGTGTAAGGTGGGTCCGCCATGAGAGTTGCTATTTCTCCTGCACGTCTGGCAGAGGTAATTGCCACTAAAAATGCTGTTTTCATGAAGAGGTGTAAGAGAGCATGTCGCTAGTGGCTCGAAAGGTTGAGTCAAGCACGTTAATACTAAATGGAGGCCCCACGGCGAGGTGGGAGGTTTAATGTCCGGGTATGGGGATTGGAGCCCTTTGAAAAAAATGCTTGGTCATTGGATGGGCAAAAACAGAGGTATCGTCGATCTTGTGGTTGTAATAGCAGCTAAGTGGACTTTCACGGAGCTGAAAGAAAGGCCAGATTGCTTAAGGTCTAAGAGATAGTCAAGTATCAGTGGAAGAGGTGTGGAAGTGGGAGGAGTTTGTTTGGTTGAGCACCATTGTGTGAATTACTTCCACTTTCAGAGATAGGTGGTGTGAGTAGATTGTGTTCTGCTGTGTAAGAGTACTCTTTGAACCTGTTCTGAGCATGCTAGTTCATTTTGTGATAACCATGTGGGAACCAAACTTTGAGGTAAAGCATGGATAGGTTGGAGTGGAGAAATCTCCCGTGTTGCTGTGATAAGAGGTTTTGATTGAGGGGCTGTGGAATCAGTGGGCGAACTGACATTCTGGTGAGGAACGGTTACCATGGTTGTCTGGGCCACGACGGGGCAATCAGAATTACCGTGGCACGATCTGTCCGTATCTTTGTCAGAACCCTGTGGAGAAGTGGTATCAGGGGAAATGTTTATTTGTAGGCCAAGGGACAGGAAGCATTCGATGGTCAGCTGTGTGGATCGAAGAGCTTCGTTGAGCGTTGAGGCTCTGAGGAGGCAGTCATCGAGGTAAGGGAATATTATAACCCCCCCCCCCCCCTTTTCCTGAGGTAGGCAGTGATGACAGTGAGGAATTTGGAAAAAACACGGGGGGGAGGGGGAGAGTGGATATGCCGAAGGGCAGCACTCTGTATTGAAAATGTGTTGAACCTAGGGTAAAGCAAAGAAAACGTCTGTGGGCCGGATGTATAGTCACATGAAAATAGACGTCCTGTAGGTCGAGGGCTGAAAACCAATCGCCCTGCTCCAGCACTGGGATTATGGTGGTGAGGGTAACCATTTTGAACTTTTGCTTTTTGATGAATTTGTTGAGCTGTCTGAGGTCGAGAATCAGTCGCCATCCTCGTTTTTCCTGTTAAAAAGTAATGGGAGTAGAAACCTTTTCCTCTGTGATGTTGGGGCACAATTTCCACTGCTCCCAATTGAAGGAGATGTTGTACCTCTTGGAGGAGCAGTTGCTCATGAGAGGGGTCCCTGAAGAGGAACGTGGCGGGGGAGTGGGGGGGGATGTGTGGGAGGCAAGGATAGGAAAGGGATGGAATAGCCAATTGTGACGACCTCTATAGCCCATTTGTCGGTGGTAATGTTCTGCCATTGATGGGAGAATGGGCATAGGCAGTGTCCAAAAATAGAGGCAGGCAGTGTCAGCGCTGAAGTGGGAATATAGTGTTTTCTAAACTCTCGACCAAGGCTTCAAATTTGCTTATTAGTCGGAGGGGATTTAGATGCTGCTGATGAGTTGAGACAGCAGCGTTGATACCTGGGTCTCTAGCATTGCTGTTGTTACTCATGTGGTCTATGAGATTGATGGGAATATGTGGAGTAACGTGGACACTGGTAAGGTTGGTATCTACATAGTCTCCTTCTGGTTGCAGAGGTTTGCATTCCTAGAGACCGGAGCATTGCCCTTGAGTCCTTCGTGGAATGAAGTACATCATTCGTTGTGGAAGCAAAGAGTTTGTCGCCATCGAAGGGGAGATCCTCAATGGTATTTTGGACTTCCCGAGGAAAGGAAGAGGACAAGAGCCATGAATCTTGGCGCATGACAACTGCTGTGGCAGTGGATCTTGCTGCATTATTGGCTGCATCAAGGGCAGCCGGAAGAGCAGTACGGGAGATGGATTTGTCCCTCAGAAACTATGGCTGTAAATTGTTGCTTTTTTCCTCTCTGGAATGTCAGCAATAAATTCCATCAATTTACCATAGTTTGTGGTCATATTTTGCCAGAACGGCTGTATAATTAGCTATGCGGAATTGTAATGTGGAAGACGCATATACCTTACACCCGAGCAGATCTAATTTGCTTACTATCCTTGTCAGATGGGGTGGAGTGGGGGAAACTGGTGCTTGTTTTTTTGGTTAACTGCTTCTTCTACCAGTGAATTTGGCACTGGATGAGTGAAAAAGAATTCAGAACCCTTGGAAAGGATAAAATATTTCCCATCTGCTCTCTTGCAGGTAGGTAGGCTTGCTGACGGTGTTTGCCAGATGGCTTTGGCAGGTTCCACAATGGCTGCGTTTATAGGTAATGCAATCCTGGAAGAAGTAGATGGTTGCAGGATGTCGGTTAGCTCATGTTGTTGTTCAGGAATTTCTTCCAGGTTAATCCTTAGCTCATTAGCAACTCTTTTAAAGAGGTCCTGAAATTTTGAAAATCATTTAAGGACGTCAGAGAAGGATGAAGTATTGCTTCGTCTGGTGTAACTACTGGGTCTATTGGGTTGGAGGAGGTAGACTGTGATTGTTCCTGCAGGTGTGAAGCGGCTGCCTGATGTTGTGACTCAGTGGCAGATTTGTCTACTGGCAGTACCAAGCAGGTCTCGTTCCTGCCTCTGGTGGCATATAGAGCGGGATCCCGAGTATAAGGTGCTCATGGAGCCCAATACTGCAACTGTGGTGGGAAGGGCATGGGTGGTGCCATCCATGGGGCAGGAGAAGTGTGAAGTTAGCAGGAGAAAGCTGTCCAGAACCTGTGTGAGTGCCCGGAGAGGAGGAGGTGTCAAGTAGGGCTGACTGCAGTATAGGTGACACCTGCAGGTCCCTTGACTGGGTAAATTGCAGTGCTGCAGCGCCTCTTTGTGGTTAGGGCTGCATGAGAGGCATTTGCTGTGCATGAGGGTTCATCTGCACCGGTGTCCTGAGTGGTTTGCTGGAGTGGGCCCATTTTTGGGCGGGGGGGGGGGGGGGGGTGGGGGCCCCCCCCCCCCGCAAGCATTTTATGCATTGGGAGTGGCCATCGGAGATGGGAATGGCATTGCGGCAGGTAGAGCAGCGCTTAAAGCCTGGGAAGCCAGGCATGTCGGAAGCGGCTGCCGCTGACAGGAAAAAGAAAAAGGATTTTGTTTTTTTGTTTTTTGTTTTTAATAGAGAGAAGGAGATAGGGGAAGTTGTATCAAACTACTATTGGGAAGCTAAGCTAACAAGGACATTTTAAAACAAGGTGAGAGAAAATTCTCTGTCAAGTCTGCTAAGCGCCATCTCAGGCCGGGGACAGTAGAGAAGGAACTGAGGAGACCAATTGCGCACGCATACTATTGAGGCATGCTCAGCGCGTGGGGCAGGCTCTGCGCATGCACAACCAGTACGAGTACTGCTGTCAAAATCTCTGAGCGAAGGCGCAGGGGCGCACCAACACCTGGAGTGGAGCACCCACAGGGATCTCTCTTGAAGAAAAATACTGGTTTAAGGGAATGATCCTACATCTCTGAACTGTTTTAGATTCTAAACAAGGTAGAATACCAAACAAGTGGACAGAGATCCCCAGAATTACTTTGGATAACCCTGAGGAACTTTTGGAAATCTAGCAGATTACTACAACTCTGTTAACATTTTGGACTTACAAACTTTGACTCACCTGTTAATGTATTTTACCTGTTTTAACCTCACAACAACTTATTTCTTTTCTTAGCTAATAGACCTTGTTTACTAGATAAATTTGCTGCCAGCATTGTCTTTGGTGTGAGACTGAGAGTATCCACTGACCTAAGGTAAGTGACTGGCCCTTTGGGTTTGGGAGTAACCTAATGTAATGTGATATTTGGTATAAAGGGCCATCATCACAAAGTCCAGTTTGTCTGAGTGGCAAATGGGCTGGAGAGCCTAAGGGGGACTGCCTGGGACTCCATGGTAAGGCTAATATAGTGATCCACGAGTTCACATTTGTTACTGACTTAGTAAAAATCTAATTATAAAATATACTACCAGTTTGGGGTGTCTGCCCTGTTTTCTGACAGTTTGACCTGAGACTGGCACTCACAGTTGTGAGCTACTCCAAACAGCGAGGCACACACACTTTAAGAATTAGTTGCAACATATACAAGAATCAGACAAATTCTGGACATTCTGCCTCTCACTCAAATTGTCATGCACAAGTTTCTTTGCAGCAGAAGTGAGTTAGTTTTCCTTAAGAACTGACAGGTCTATTGAAGCAATTTCCTGAAGCTCAGTCGTTTGCTTGAACACTGACTTTTCACTTGTAGGACAGTTTTTCTTGTCTGGCACTCAACTTGCAGATTGGCCTTTCCAATCAGAGAGCTTGCTCTGAAAAGACTGTCTTCCAAATAAAGTGGTCTCCAATCAGATGCTATAACTGTTTCCCCTCCCTCCCAGCTTTATAGTATACCACCACAGCAACATGAACGGAATTTAGCAGCATGACCTGACTCCATTAGTTCAAGCCTTCAGAACCTTAACATGCAGAGTTTCAGCAAGTTCATATACAGTCTTCTCTCTATCATCTCAAAGCAATGGGTTGTAATATATCCCCATAAGCACAGAATTCAGAAGTCTGATCTGAGACCCAGTATGTTCTCACAACTACTCACTCCAGTTTTAAGAAAGGATAATCCGAACTACTGTTTTTAAATGCAAAAATTCTCGCAGCCCCCCATTGGACTGGAACGGTGAACCGCAGCCAGTGAGAGCTGCGATCAGCCAAACCTGCGGACACTGCAGGTAAACAAACCGTCCCAGCCCGCCGCGGATTTCCCTGACGGGTCATGTGCCAAAGGTTGCAGATCCCCAGTGTAGACATCGCCTCAGTCTGCCTCAGGCTCCTGTGTGGGAGAAGAGATCTTGGCTTTCAGGGAAGATCTCCTTCTCTTTCTCAAAGTTGTGGATGATCTTAGGGTCCACAGCCTCACTACCTTCGGTGCTGTCCACAAGAAACTGAGCTTCAATTATGGCCTCCCAGGAAATATGCTCTCCCAACTCCTTGAAGTAGGGACGGGTAGTTGGAGTGTTGCTAGACATCCTGTTACTGTCTTTTACTTTTGTAAGCCTGACAGAGGTCCTTGCTTTGGCGTAGTATTGACACTGTTCCAGAAGTGACCATTCACAGGCATCTGCTAAGCAGTAAGGGCATATGTATGCTTAGTATGATGGCTGTCATTGATTAAGGCAAGCTACACCATCTCTTTCCCCCAAATGCAGAGAAAATCCAGTACATCTGCATGACTCCAGGCAGCTGCATATGGCATGGCCACTCTAACAGTGTTACATGATGTGATATGCAACTCCAGGAGTTTGCAATCACATACAGAGATGATCTTGCCTGCAAACAAGCGTTTAAATGAGGGAGGTGACATCCTGTCAAGGTGACCCCAGAACAGTAGAAGGTGCCTGTTTCCTTGTGTAAGACAGTCCTGGCATGAAAAGATGCTGGGTGGGATAATTGGAATATCAAGTCATGGTGAAATAAAATGCACCAACAAATCTTTACTCTGCACTAACTCATTCCACAATTAACTTAATCCACTTCCAAAGTAGATTATACTATTTGCAATAATTGGCCATATAATTCATAGGATGGGATGGTATTGTGTGTACAGTGGTAATTTTTTATTAAAAAGAACAGAACCAAGACACTTCACGAAAACCTCCCTGTGTAGACAAGTCCTAAGGAAAACTGTTCAAAGACAGACACATGCCTGACATACTTTTCTTATGCAAGCAAACACTCCATACACAAGCATAATAAAAGAGGCTTTTATGACCTCCTTGATGCCAATGAATTTGCTTCATCTAGTAAATGAGAAACTTTAGGTATCTCACGAAGCAGACTGTTTGATGTTGGTTAAGAGGTTTAGAAGCTTCTCTCCACCTGGAAGACTAAGATCAATACCCATATAATACTTGTAGCCTCTGCCAGCCTCAGAAACAGGAGCTCTCGTTTAGGCAAGTCATAGTTGGTCTTCAATACTTTTTTCAGTACTGATAGTACCAAGAGCACCTAACAAAGCAAAGATTGCTGCAACTTGGATAGAATGGATAGAATGGCAACAGGACTTTTTAGGAGAGGCTCTAATAGCAGACCACTAATTCCCTTCCCTGGCCACTTTGAATGACTGGGAAGACACAGAAAATACATTCAAACTGGTTTGGTAGAAGAAAATGCAGGGAAAAAAATCAAAATACATATGTTCATTTACTAAACAGTGGAGTACTAAGTGAACAGAAGCTGTGCTGGATTTTTTCATGTTTGATCTGTAAAGAGATTAGCATTTACCAGTTGGGTTTGTTTTTTAGCCTAGAAAGAGAGGATATGTAAACAAATCCTTCCTGAACAGATTATTAATGTAATCTGAGGGAAGCTTCCGCTATTACTGAATGACTGCAAGCAACGTACGGAAACATGAAAATATTTGACAGTACCATCAGTGCCCCGGCATCTCTAGGCTTGGCAGTACATGGCCCCAGCACCTCTGGGCTTGCCACGCCAGTTATGAAAGAAAAAAAAATTGCTTGAGCCCGGGCACCTCTTTCATTACAAATTAAGCATTAAATATCATACAGTAGCAGGGTCAATTTAAACTACCCAAATAATATACTGAAATATCCTGAAGGAAAATCCTGTTATCCAGCAACACCACTTAACTTTTTTCTACCACTTTTCATTAAAGCTCAGTGGCTAACAAAGGAAAGCATCATTACCCTCATCTTGAATAGGGGAAACTGAGGCAGAGTGGTTTGTCTAAGGTTACACAGTAAGTAAATGAAGGAGTTTGGAACAGCATCAAGGTCTGCTCAATCCTGTTCTAGCACCACATTCACTGAGCTAAACTGCCTTGACAACCAAAGACCCAGTCCAGAAATGTTATTCACTCCCTGTAAGACAAGCTTAATCATGTGCAATGAGTGGCCAGCACATCTGAACTGCTCAAAGTAAATGAGAATGACATCTGTTTACCTTGGCACCACAGGAGAAATCTAGCAACGGGTAAGGTGAACACTTCTTCTTCTGATGTTCAACAGAACCTGAGAGGTAACATCCTTCCTGATCAACCACCTAAGGCAATGGCTCTCAACTTTTCCAGACTACTGTACCCCTTTCACAAGTCTGATTTGTCTTATGTACTTCCAAGTTACACCTCATTTAAAAAAGTACTTGCTTACAAAATCAGGAATAAATATACAAAGGTGTCACAGCACATTACTGAAAAATTGCTTACTTTCTCATTTTTATCATGTAATTATAAAATAAAATTAGAACATATTGTTCCTACATTTCAGTGTATAGTATATAGAGCAGTATAAACAAGTCACTGTCTGTACAAAATTTTAGTTTATACTGACTTTGCTAGTGCTTTTTATATAGCCTGTCGCAAAATTAGACAAGTATCTGGGTGAGCTGATGTACCCCTGGAAGACCTCTGCGTAGGCCCAGGAGTACACATACCCCTGGCTGAGAACCACTTACCTAAGGTATGTCTACACAGCTCATGGAAACAAGCCTCCCAGCCCAGGTCAACAGACTCTGGGCTAGCACTCTAAAAATCAGTGTGAAAACATCACTTTAAAGTTGTGGCTCAGGCTGGAAGCTCAGCCTCTGAAACCTACTGAAGGGGGGGATAGGTTTCAGAGCCCAAGCTGCAACTTCAAAGCACTGTCTACATATTTTTAGAGCACCCCACAACCAAAATCTGTTGAGCCAAATTGGGGAGCTTGCAGAAGCAAGCTATCTATCCCAGGTGCTGTGGAGGAAGGAAAGGGCCTGACATCTACTCCAGCTGCAGCCAGATGCTCCCAGACCTATGCATGGGTCTGAATTAAGGGAGCTTCCCAGCTTCCCATGCAGGGGCTTAGGGAGAGACGGACATACTCCTCCCCATTTCCTGGCTCCATGCAGGAGCCTGGGGAAATCATGAGGTGTCTCTTCAGCAGTCACCCACATTATCAGTTCCTGTTATCATGAACTATACAGAAGTCTGGGTGAGTAACAGAGACTCCCTCATCTTCCCAGTCCACTAGCTCCCCCCCTCCCCCCCATTCAGTGGGCTGAGAAGCAGAAGCAAAGGCTTGCCTAGACCTCCCCCACAGTTTCTTTCTCTACTCCCCAGGCCTATGCAGCGGTCCCAGAAAGAGAAGATATCCTCCTGGCCCCAAACTCAGAAAAAAACCAACAGGTCTGTTGCTAAGTTACAAGTAAATACTGGGGAAAACCATGCATGTGAGCTCCCCCCAAAAACAGTTCATAGAGCAATGCAAATAATCACAAACAATACAGTGCAATTGACTATATGCAAAGAACTACAAATGCATAAAGTAACATTGAAAAAAATTCTTTCAGATATATTAATCTTAGGTGTTTCTTGTAGTAATAGTATGTAAATCATTCAGATGCAAATGTAATTCAAGGTCATGTTGTCCCTCTAATATTTTTATTTAAACAGCAACATTTTAATAGAAGTATTCCAGTTGGGTTGAAATTATTTCCTGTTATGTTATACATTATATCTGGCTTCTGACTAGTCAGTTTCAAAGCAGAAAGAAAAGTGGTTCAGTTTGCTAGTATTTTCCAGGTGACATGTCAATTCTCAGCAAGAACAAGCACTCAAATTAAGTTTGTTTGCACTAAAAGTTTGCGTGTCAAAAAAAGGGCTTCTTCTGAGTTTTCAGATTGCTGAAGTAAGCAAAATAGGTGGAGCTGTCTGATTAAGTACAAAAAGTACGTTCTCGTGTTACAACGTCTTCTACAACAACATACAAGAAAAATTAAGATACTGCAAATGAATATTTAAAACTAATTAGTAGGAATTTAAATTAAACATAGTAACTTCTTTAACAGACTGTCACAGACAAGAACATTAATGAAGCAAAAGATAAAAGTTTTAAATAACTCCGAATTCATTTGTATTTGAAAGCAATTCTTTATAAAGAATGACTTCCATATTGTGTAATACTATATTACTAGAGTTTAATAGAGAAATTAAGAACAGAGATCAGTATCATTTCATGTCCTATAATATGATTAATAGACCTTTAGAATTAAAAGTTCAGATGTTATTCCTATAAAACGCCAAACCATTTTTAATTTCACGGAGCTATTTACTCCTCTGTTAATCTAAAAATAGCAAGTTTCACAGGTAAACTGAATGTTTCATAAAGCATTTATTTTTATCTTCATTGCAAAATGTAGCTGATGGGGGACTTGGGCCAAAATGGTGCTTGATGATGGGTATGTAATATTTTCCTTAGTTTCACAGCCAGCAAACCACAGTCTACAAAATGGAAGAAATAATCCAGTCCTGATCTCCCAGCAATACTGTTCCAAAACAACCACAAAGGCAATGTTTTCCTATGAGTATTATACAATTTTGATGCAAAACTCATTATGGGTCATTCAGGGAGGCTGTTGTGGCCTCCCACACATACTTATTGACAACAAAGGCCATTTAGTGGAATTTACTCTGGAGTTTTATTAACATCTACAGGTACTGCCACCAAATTCAACTTTTAGTTTTAGATGAAAATAAGAGCATCTCCGCAAGACTCTCCTCTAAAATATTAGTGGCTTCTTTAAGGGACTGACAAACTAATTCAATTTTCCACCGCACTTCCCCAAATTACTGCTTCAAAGATTAGAGACAATAATATTCAAATAGAAAAAGAACAAAAAGGTCCCATGTTTGTTGAAATCTAACAAAATTATGGATTGATTTATAGGCATAAAAAATGAATCAGAACACCAGGCTTCCAAGGTAATTACCAAAACACTGAAAAGAAACACACTTGTAGAATAAGTGAGAACAAAGAAGTGGGTATTAGTTTGTGTGAGATTTCACTTTCTCCTAACTAAGTTCGCTATGAGATCTTTATTGTAGCCTCTTTCTTTAGGAGCCAGCAGTCTGCTGTCTTGTAGCCCTTTCATCTATCATCCATTATCTATTTTTTTTTAATCACAATAGCTTATATATGATCATGTGACTTCTTGATTTGGATCAATTACATCCAAACTCTTAGCAAACTGATAACATTCTGCCAGATAGTTTCTTGGCTTTTTAAAGGCCCATAGCAAAATCCCCAAACAGGGTTTAAATTTTCAAACACTTCAGAATCTTTCATAGTTCCATAAGTTTTAAAGCCAGAAAGGACCATTAGATCATCTAGTCTAACCTCCTGTATATCTCAGACCATAGAACTTCACCCAGTCAACCCTGTATTGTGCCCAATAATTTGTGTTTCAGTAAAACGTATCTTTCAGAAAGTCATCTAGTCAGGTTTCTTTCAATGGTTAATTACCCTCAGTGTTAAAAGGTTGGGCCTTATTCCAAAATTTTTTTACTGGAGAAAAATACTGATCTAACAATATTTCAATCTTACATCTTTGGATCTAATTTAGCTTATCATTAACAAATTAAACAAATAAGTGTTAATATGAGGATATCTGAAAGTGATTCCTCATGCACCATCTTGGATTTATCATTTTGATTCCCAAAATGTTGCTTTGATATGCATATCAGCATGAGTTAGTCTATATACAAAAGAGATCACCTGGTCATATAATTACACACCATTGAAAAACTTTTCAAGGGTAAGAGAAAACTTTCCTCTTCCCTCAATCTGCAAACCAAGATTACATTTGTACTTAGTTTAAACTGTAATAAAAACAAAACAAGAACCAACTGAAGATAAAATATAATTTCAAAAACATTTTCTTAGGTTATTTTGCAACTAAATTAATAAAAGTCTATGAATGCAATGAGAGAAAGGAGAACAGCACAACTCTGAGAGCCAGGAGATCTAGGTTCTAAGTCCGGCTCTGCCACAGATTTCCTTTGTAGCCTAGTTCATGCCACCTAAACATTTGTGCCTCAATTTTCTCATCTGTAAAAAGTTAATAACTATTGCATAAAGGTAGTGTTTCTAAAGTACTGTGATATCCTTTGGTGGAAGGATAACAATATTTATTAGCCATTTGTGAAGGTTTCAGAAGAGTCAAAACAAAGAAACTATGAAAGTTTCTATTCTTAACATGTCAGTTTTAGAGCTCAATACTGCCAGGTACTGCGAGACCATAACTTTAATGATAGAGGTTTAATTTAGTTCTTCTCAGGATCAAACCCTTGAGTCTTTGTGAATTTGTTTATCACCAACAATTATGATTATTTCTATTTGATTTGGGATTTATATTTTCATTTGTAACAGACTGACCTTATCAAACAACAGGGCCATCCCTAGACATTCTGGTGCCCTACGCAGCCCCCCCATGGGTGGCTGGCCTCAGCGCGGTGGGGCTGCACCCAAAGTCTGTGGGGGACAGGAGCAGGCTTGAGGTACAGGGGGGAACAGTCCAACAGCATGAGCGGGCGGAGCAGGTTGGGGCCAGGTCACTCCACTTCCTGACGCCTGGTGATTGCAGGGCGGGCCCGACCCCACACTCACGGGGCCGCAGGAAGTGGAGTGACCCGGTCCCAGCCCACTCCGCTCCCCTGGCTCCCAGACTTGGGGGTCTGGGGGAATCGCCCCCAACACTCACCAGCGGCGCGGCTGGGAGCCGGCAGAGCAGAGTGGGCTGGGGCCAATCGCTCCACTTCCCACCGCCCCAGGAGCTCAGGGGAAGGGGTGGAGTGGGGGCAGGGCTGGGGCGGAGCAGGGGTGGAAAGAGGCAGGGTGGTGCCCCAAATGTCCTGGTGCCCTACGCAGCTGCATATTTTGCATATGGGTAAGGATGGCCCTGTTAATCAAGATTATAGTTCAAAAATAAGCTTCAGAGGAGAAAGCATATTTTAAAAGATCTTGATATTTTCTAACAATCTTAAATCTGATTTTTTCCCATACTAATCTTGTTTATTTTTAGTTGGCAAACATGTGAATGATGCTTGATTTTGTATTAACAAGACTGGCATAATCACAGCCCTTGTAACATCTGACAAATATATTAAAATAATATTTCAGGCATATATTGAGTCCCAGAGGTACTTGTGTCCCAACAATAAACCCACTTTTCATTGTGAAAGCTTGCACTGGAATTCATTTGCAAAAGGAGCTGATTATGTTCAAGAGACAGCACTTCTCCCCATGTAAAAACGTTAAGTTCTTAGTAGATAACTTCCTTTATCAGTGTTATATACTCGTTTGATACAACTAAACTGTGCCGGTATTTTGGTTATGTCAAATTATATAAAGTTATTCAGAAGTTAATACTATTTTGCAGCTAATAATCTTAAGAACTTAACATAGTCATTCTATTAACGGACTGAACATCACAACAGTCTAGAGAGTCAAAAACGAAAGCTTTCCTGTGTTTAACAGATGAAGATGCACTACAGCCTTATGGGGTTTTTTTCCTGCATCACGATAACGCCAGTTACAAATGTGAGGCATTCTAAGACGCTTTAAAGATAAGAAGTTGGAGAGGTGTTTGCTGAAAGGGGCATTGACTCTTACCTGAACATTGCTTAGGATAGACGCACTCTTCTCTCTCACGTCTCTAAAGGGGCATCTCTTGGAAAGCATGAGCAGGCGAGCCAGCATCTCATTCAATCTTTCCAGAGCTGTAGCAGAAGCCAAGTGTCCTTCCGATGACTCAGGAGGAGGATCCTCCTTTACAGGAGAAATTTGTGTTGTTCTCCTCAAAACAGCTTGCCGGATGTTTTCCAAGGCAGCGTCTCTGGTGCTGGCATCCCTGCTGCACAGCCCATCCCACCTCACTTCTCCCTCCTCCATCCTCCCTCGCTCTCTGATCGGCTCCAGGCCGCCCAAACCTTCACCAGCTTCGCCTCGTGTAGAAGTAACACCACCAGTTCGCGAAGAAAAATAAAGTGCGGGCCCAGCCCATGGATGTCACCACCAGCCCGCGGATGTCCCCCACTTTGTCAGTTCTCGCCCTCAGAGCCGTCAAGCGTCTCGCCTCCCCGGGCAGATGCTGCTCTCGGCGCAGGGGGCCCGGCCTCCCCTCACCATGGCAGAGCGGGGGCGGGAGCCGGCAGGTGAGGAGGGCTGCGGAGCTTTGTTCTTGCTGGAGCCTGGGCAGCCCCCCGCGTCCCGGGCAGCGAAGGTCCAGGCAGGGACGAGGGAGATTTCCAATCAGCGCGCAAGGCTCGGCCGCCGCTGCTGCTGCAGAGCCAGGAAGCTTCCCATAGGGAGAAGCGGGGGGGGGGGGGGAAGAGACGCTGCTACCACCCAGGGCCCAGAGGACACGTCCCGGCTCCGGCGGTTCAGCCCCAGGGTGAGGGCGGCTCCCGGCCTCAGGGCAGGGTGCAGGCAGCGACGCAGTCCTATCCCGGGAACCGCTGGGCGCTCGGGCCAGCTCCCCCTCGACGGCGGCGGCAGCCGGAGCGATCTACGCGGACCCCGCCCCCTTGTGCTCCGGGCTCCGCTAAGAGAACAGCGAGCGCACGCCCCGCCCGGCCCGGCCTCCCGCAAGGACAGCACCCTTGTCTAACTAACTGTAAAATCCCAACCCGTCCCGTTGCCGCTTGGTGACAGACAAGCCCTTTCAGCCAATCACGGTTCAGAGGCATAACTCGGAGCCAATCACGATGACGAAGAGACGGAGAATCGTGCTAGGGAGCCGCTCTCTGTTGCGAGGGCTACTGGGATTTGTAGTCCAGCCGAACTCCTGCGCCTGTTGAATAAAACTACAACTCCCAGCAGGCAATGTGCCTAGCCCATTGCGAGGAAGAGGGCTGGGTATTGGGTAATAGTTGCCCTGATTCTGTTGTGTCAGGGAGATCACAAGGATCAACGCAAATCCATTTCCAGTGCTCCTACCTCCTCTATACCCAGTGTCATGGCAAGGGTCAGGTAGACAGGGCTTTATCACATTGGACAAGACACTTTACCTTTCTATGCCTGTGTCCTCATCTCCACCTCCGCTCCCCCCCCCCCAAAAAAACAAACCTCTTGTGTGTCTGATTGGTTTGTAAACAATTCAGGGTAGAGAATGCCTCTTACTGTGTATTTATAGAGTATTGTCCACTCCTGCAATTTTTGTTGTTTTCTTGAAGCCCAAACTCCTGGAATCATGTGATTATGTAAGGCTCTCAGCTTTCATTAAAAAAGAAAAGATTCTAACCCACATGGTTAGGGAGGAAAGCTTGGAAACATTAATTCTAAATATTTAAAAACTAGAAGGTGAATAACCTAATATATATATATTTAAAAACGTGATTTATAAACCAATTTCATGATTTTTGGGTCCCGACTCAGGATTATGAATGCTTAGGATTGGCAATACACTACAGTTTTACAATGGGATAAACCTTGTTATTGTTATCTGAATTAAAATCTTGTTAAGATTGATGTGTGAATGTGCCCTTCATTTAAGATTGCTATAAGGAACAGTTAAAGGGCCCACATAAAATGCAAAATGGAGTCTGCCTAGAAAGTAGGACCATATGGCCAGAAGATTCTATGTATTGTTCTGACCAAGTAGGGATACGTGTGGGAAAAAGTATAGCTGGGAGGGCAAACAAGGAACTGGCAGAGACTCAGAGGCAGCAAGAAAGCCAAGCAGCAGCCTGTAAGTATGGCCCTAGGAGAAGCCTAGAGAAAGATGCCTTGGCTGTAAACTGCCTTGGATGTTTGTTTGTTGCCATGATTGAAACTGGTCTTGCATGTTTTGTTTCTGATTTTTCTTCTCAAAAGTCCAGTATACAAAAGGAGAATGTGGTTCCTGTTATCCAAAGGTTGCTGAATCTTCAACAGTGGGATGATCATGGGGGGGAAATTGGTGGTGAGTCTTTAAAATTATGTATTTCTATACAATCCCATTTCATGGTCTCTTAGTTACATGATAGAAAATCTACCCCATCTACTGGATAGCTTAAGAAGTATCCAGGGGAGCATGTTCTATGAGAAAACTTTTGGGGGGAAAGTAGTCTGTTTTAGAAACAAATTCTAAAGAAATAGTGAGGCCATCAGAAAGCAAAATAAAGCTGTTTCACCTGCCTGTAGCAGCAAGTTGCAACATCTAGACTCATCTTCCAATAGTCTCATTAAATATTTGAGACTTCAAAGGCAAAAACTATGCTGCTCTAAAAGATCTTATCATAGAAGTGTAGGGCTGGCAGGGCCCTGCATTAGGGAGGACCAAATATACCTAGACCCTCCCTGCTAGGTGTTTGTCTAGCCTGTTCTTAAAAACCCCAAATGATGGGGATTCCACAACCTCCCTTAGAAGCCTATTCCAGAGTTTAACTATCCTTATAGTTAGAAAGTTTTTCCTCTTATATATGACATTCCTATTAATATACCTCAGAATAAGTCAGTACTAGGAATAACTAGTCCCTAACTCATTAGTTCTTCATTATAATTGTCTTTACAAACCACCTACTCTTAGGGGCTTCTCTTCATTGGCAATTTACAGCACTTCAACTTTCTAGCTCGGGGTGTGGAAAGAACACCCGCTTGAGCACAGCAAGTTTCAGCGCTGTAAAGCGCCAGTGTAGACAGTGCCCCAGCACTGGGAGCTACGCCCCTCGTGGAGGTGGTTTTATTAGAGCGCTGCACTGCAACCACACAAGGCATGTTAAAGCGCTGCCATGGCAGCGCTTTAGCATTACTAGTGTAGACTAGCCCCAATATGTCTTTCTGTTTGCTATTGCACTTCTGATTAATATAATTGTTTAACCCTTTTGTTATTACCACAGCCCTCCCACATGAAGATGGTTTCTCTCTTATTTTGAATGAGAACTGATTCCCATCCCCCCTAACATAGAATATTAGGGTTGGAAGGGATCTCAGGAGATCATCTAGTCTAACCCCCTGCTCAAAGCAGGACCAATCCCCAGACAGATTTTTGTCCCGGATCCCTAAATGGCCCCCTCAAGGATTGAACTCACAACCCTAGGTTTAGCAGGCCAATGCTCAAACCACTGAGCTACCCCCCCCCCAACATGTGAGCCTTAATTTACTAATGAGGCTCAGGAGCTCCCAAGCCTAATTATTTTCTCCTGCTTACCAATCTGCCAGGATACTCAGACTTTCCTCACACTCCAGAAGGCTTCCAGTACTGCTTCTGCTCTAATTGGCAAATGCAAATTATTGTGGGGTGAAATAGAAGAGGGCCAGGTGAGTAAACAGCAGATGGAAGATAGCATGGTGATATCAGTAGCACAGCAGGCCTGAATGCTAGAAAACAAACACAGTAGGAAAGGAGATATTTATATTTTTCTGCTGGGGGTGATGTGTGTGCTTAAATGCCAATCAGCTTTAAGAGTATACAGCACCTCTTAGGAGTGGGCCCTAAGTATTAGAGGAAGAAATTAAATAGAGCTTCTAATGAGTGGGAAGAAACTGCTCCTTTATTTCATTGCAAATAACATTTTGTTGCTAGTGAATGCAGAACAAGATATGCAAAAAAAGGGGATTGGAAGAAGAAGAAAAAATAATTGAGAGAGGAGGATGAGAGAGAACAACGGGGAAAATAGATGATGGAAATGGGAGTGATTGGAGGGAGGAGTTATGAGAAGGATTTATTAGGAAGAAGAAACATGGTATTTTATTAATGTATATGCTTGTTCTTTGTAGACAACTCTTATTTCCTCATTGAGTGGGGTTATATTTAATTATTGAGTGATTTAAGGAAATTTAACTGTGGATAATGTATCCTAGTCTATCCTATGTCTGTCTAGTTGCATGCTAATATGGCAATTGCTAATAAATCTAAGTTTGTAACCTAGTCCCTGTAACTGCTAAACTCAACTCTTAGCTGTGTAGAAGAGTTTCACTTAATTTACTTGAATGCTATTTTCCTACAGCCCCTAGGACCTGATTTTATGAAGTACTTATGACTGAAAAACCATACTAGATGTGGAATTGGGCCTATTGACTTCAATTACATAGCAAAACTCTAACTTAAATGGGTGGAGGATTTGGCTCAATGGATACCTCATTGGATATCTCACAGGATTGGGACCTTAGTTCCAAAAAGATTACTTTACAAAATATTTGGTTTCCTCAACATTAGTTATTTCCCAGCCTTATTTCAATATATCTAATGGTAATTCACTCTTTCCCCCTCCCCCTTAACTTTCTTTCTACTAAGAGAAAATTGTAAATCTAATTATCTTTTTTTTCTCCCCAAGAGAAGTTTTGCATGAGTCTTTTGGCTTAAGAATGAAGGGGTTTTGGTACAACTTCCACAGTAGCGTGATCAAAGAAGTGGGGTCCTGAAAGCTCTGTGTGTTTATCCAATCCTGAGTCTATCATCAAGCATGCACCTTGCAGACAAAAAGGTGACTACTCCTATAGGTCCTTTCTGTTTTTTTTTATTTTTATTTTTTCATTCTCTTCTGTCACTGAGTCACTATTTACTAAATCATTTAGTCACCTGCTTAAGACCCATTTAGAGTGGGACTTCATTAGGACTTAAACACATGGTTAAAGTTAAATATGTGCTTAAGTGTTGTCAACTCAGGGCTAGCACTGATTTAGCCCCATGACTGTTAGCAACAGTGGGCATGCCTCCCAATGGTCCTGAGTTTTGTGTGACTGTCCCACTTTGATGCCCAACACTCCTGTCCTGGTTGAAGTAGAATGCTTCCTGCATTCAGTGGTGCCTGATGCTGTATACACGTTGTTTACAATTGGCAGGGGAAAGGATAGGGAGGGCAGCAGCTTCAACTGCTCCTGGGTATACTCAGACTCCTCGGGTATGCTCACTAGCTGTGAGGGAGATCAGGAATGGGGAGTGATGCTGCTCCCGAGCAGGCTGGGCTGGATGATGGGGACTGAGCATGGCACAGGTGTGCAAGGTGCTGGGGCCAATGGCTACAGTGGGGATGGCCCCACAGGAATTGACTATGACCAGTTGTCCCGCTTTAGCCACTTGAAACACTGGGAGGTGCAACAGTGGGTGCCCTACCATAGATAGGCAGCCACTGCTGCTGCCACCACCACCACGTTTCTAGCTTGTCTAGATTAGGGAAAGTTCCCCTTTTGTCCTGGAGTTAAATTACACTGGTGCAAAATCCTTAGATTTGCTCTGAGCAGCGTTCTAGTACCTGCTAATTAAAATGGTGGTGGCAGGGTTTAATGACTGCGCATACCCGTGAGTTTAGATCTCAGCCTTCAATGTGTCCGGGGTGAGGTTTGCCTATGATATGTTTTCCAAGTGGGAGAGGGCAGTTCTTTGCTCTTGCATATCAGCATGGTATTGGTTTTAAAATAACTTATTAGGATAGACTATGCAGCTGTTTAACCTTTCTCTTAGTTCCTGGTGGAAAAGAAAGTGTGTGGGGGGGAGGAGGATGGACAATTGAGACCTATTTGGATTGTGTCACGAAACAGACATCTAAGGAGTCTCTTGCCAGCCACAGTTGTCTCAAGGGGATAAAGCAGCAGCCAACATACTGGGAGATTCTTGGTACTGCCTATGTTGTTGTAATTAAACTGAATTGCTGTTTTAATGTGTCAGATAAACAGTGAGTCATTCCTTCAGTACATCTGAGGTTTTAGTGTGTTCAAAGTTGAATAAAACAATGTACTGTGCATATCCAATAGGTCAGTTTTGAAGATGGATAGCTTTGTTTCCCAAAAAACAAATCAGTAGTTTTGATTTTCACACTCTTTTCTCTTAGAAATAAAGCTATCATCAAAATAGAACGCCTTACATTTTTAAGTTTGCATCACAGAAGCCATCACGGTTTGCACAATTGGTACCTTTGAAGACCAAATCAGATTTGAAACACAGTTACAAAACTGGGTGGAGGATGTCTATATTGCCAATGTTGTGGTCTCCCTATGACTATAGGCCTGTGCTATCCAGCGGTATTAAAGTTCACACAAACAAAACCATTAGAATGTAATGTTTTTCAATAAACCAGAACTACATGTTGTCCAATGTTGCCAAACATTTTCAGGCTCCCACCCTTATAACATTTTTGTGAAAGTTATAATTACTTGATTATAAGAGGTCGTAACTAGACTTTGTCCTTCTGTAGTGTTGATCACATTAGTTGTATCTAATAATTCAGGTATCATTGACATGGTAATTTGTGCTAAAGATCTATAATCACTTCCTCAAAAACAAGGAGGAGTCCGGTGGCACCTTAAGACTAACAGATTTATTTGGGCATAAGCTTTTGTGGGTAAAAACCCCACTTCTTCAGATGCATCTGTTTTTGTGGATACAGACTGTAGCAGGGTGCTAGTGCAAAAGCATCTAATTAGCCCCTGCCCGGTCAGCTCCAATCAAGGGAAGCAGATTGGGACTGATGGAAAAGGCTTGATACTGGCCTGAGGATTGGCAACACCTGCTGACAAGCCAAGGGCTATAAAGTCTGGGAGGAAGCCAGAAGGTAGGGGGCAGCAAGAGAGAAGTCAGTTAAGTGAGCTGAAGGCTGACTCTGTAAAGCTGGTCTATAGATGGACACGGGTGGTGGGACAACCGTAAGTAAATAAAGACACGAGTGTTGCACAACCCTGAAGCCTCTCTGAGACTTATTGGGGAGAGCAAGCAGGCCCTGGGAAAAGGGGTGGGTTGTGCACCCTGTTACAAAAGACTAATAGGGCTACCCCTCTGATACATAATCAATACCTGTACTTGACAATACAGCTATTCTACATTCTCCACTACATTTAAAATAAGGTAGTGTTACTGAACTATGCAGTTTTTATGGATCACCAGCTATCTGTATGTCCCAAAAATGAGAGCAATATGGGCCACACTGTAATCAGAGATTGACAATACACTTTTGGATCCCTATGACCAAAAAGTGAACTAAACTTTTACTGGAAATCTGACCTTGTTCCACTATCAGTGCTGAAACTCCACTGTGCTAGTGCAGATGAGGCACTACCCAGTTATCTAATCCCTACTCAGCGCAGGGCAAGATGAGTTGTGGTAAAATCTCTGTTGGCCTCCTGACTTCTGCAGAGAAGCAATGGAAGCAAACTTCCCAAAGAGCAAGTCCAGACAGGGCTAGAGGTTGTTGTTGCGAATATCTGAGGTGGGGCTGAAAACAGTTTAGTTTTGTCTACACTAGGAGATTAGCCGTTTGTTGAGGGGCATGTGTGTTGGCAGCAAAGGGACAGTTAGCTAATACGGGACACAGGCAGGGGCCGAGTCCGCTCTACACGAGGGAAATGCTAGGGAGCTGAACAAGCTGAGGAACCCTTGTGCCGCAGGCGACTGGAAAAGGGTATCGACTAGCTCCGCTCTAAGCAGGGCTAGAGGACACCGCTAACAGCGCCGCAGGGGCTCTGATCGCTCCCAGCTAGTGGGGCTGCGAGCCCCGCTGGAGGGGAGGAGCCCCAGCCGCCTGCTGCGGCTGCACGCCAGTCACTGAGCGAGCTGAGGGGAGGGTCCGGGCCGCCTCTCTGGGCGCGGCTCGGAGAGCGGGAGGGAAGGCGGCACATTTAAAGCTGGGCCGGGCAACAAGCAGCGCCTGCCTATAGCAGCAGGAGTGAGTCTAGTGCAGGCAGGAGCAGGTAACGCGGCGCTGCGGGAAGGTTGGTCCCTGTCACCCCCCTTCTTCTCTCTCCCGGCTCGTGCTGCCTTTCCCCTCAGCTAGGGGCCCCCGCGCAATCCGCCTGCGGTAGCTGCAGCCCGCTCTCTAGCGCCGGTGCCCGGGTCTCGCTCTCGCAGTGACCCTCCCCAGGGGCTCGGGCAGGTGGATCTAGGGACCAGCAGCGGCAGAGCCAAGGCACGGCGCTGCGCTTCGCCTGCTCCGACGGGCGCTCGGGCCTCCGCTGCGTTAGGAGACCCGGCGGCTGACTGGCTGTCCCAACTCCCCGTCTCATCGGTGCGTCCCCGCCGCGGTTCGAGTTAGTGACCCAGGGAAAGGGGCCTCTCAAGGGAGAGCGGAGCTGTCTGGAAGAAATGGACGCGGGTGGTAGAGCGGGTCATCGGGCTGCTGCTAACGGCCCCCGCGTACAAAAGCGGGAGCTTGGCTTGGCGGGTTGTTTTTGTACTGCAGGTGTGGTGAAGGGACATGGAAACCTCGCTAATGGAGGTGAGCAGCGTCTCTCTCTCTCTCTCTCTCTCTCTCTCTCTCGGCTTTAGGAGCAAACAGCTCAAACAACAAGTCGGTTAAAGAGTGCCCCGCAAAGGGAAAAATGGGTTTGTGATCTATTTAGATGGCCTGAAAGGTTGCTTCAAAATCCTTCTCCCCCTCCCCCCGCGCCTTGTCTTTTATCTTCTAGAAATATCAGGAATGTCAAGTCTGGGTGGTGGGATTGTTCTTCCTTTGGGGAATTTTCCAGGCATTCTTTGAAAGGGTGGAGGTGATTGCATCTTTTAAAAAACTCTCATATTTCAGTTGAATAGTTGTAAAGAATCCAAATTTTTATAGTCCGAGGAAAACATTATTTCCTCTCTTAATGAACTAGGTTTCAGTTGCTTGATACCTGTGCTTCCCTTATATATTCATAATGAAGTTAAAAATACATTAATTTTCCACCATTGTTTATTTGTATTACAAATACACCTCTACCCCGATATAACACTGTCCTTGGGAGCCAAAAAATCTTACCACGTTACAGGTGAAACTACGTTATATTGAACTTGCTTTGATTTGCCGGAGTGCACAGCCCCGCTCCCCCCCCAGAGCACTGCTTTACTGCGTTATATCCGAATTTGTGTTATATCGGGTTGCGTTATATCGGGGTAGAGGTGTTCAAAGGCCCCCCACTGAGATGGGGCATCATCATGGTGCTAGGCCCTGTAAAACTTATAGTTAGAGAGAGTTCTGTGCCTACATAATGAGACAGACCCAGAGGGGGAGACAGGATGTATCGCTGACTAGAAGGTCACATGTTTTGTAACTTCAGTCCAAGTGCATTGGACACACCAAGGGTTCCTTGTATCCCTCCACAAGCGCCATTTGTACCAATCTCCTGTACCCCTCTTACAAGAACTTCCTGCAACCACCCATGCTAGAGAGGTTGTGTGCGCCCCATCCAATAGCCCTATTCCTCATCCTATTGGTTGTGTGCCCCTCCATTCTCCCTTCCCATATGCCAAGGTCCTCTGTTCTGCCCCTTTATGCACAGGGTCTGTGGTCTATGAAGTTTTTGCTACTTCAGTTATACTGGTATAGTTAAAGTGGCAAACCTCCCTAGTGCGTGTGAAGTTATAACAGTACAAAAGTTCTAGCTGGAAAGCAAAATTAGCTAGAACAGTAAAAGGCACCTTTTAGAATGGTATAGCTGTGTCCACGCTAAGGTATAACTATTGCTAAAAATTACACTCCTCACCAACAGTTATACTGGTGTGTAAGAATGTTTTCAGGACTACCAACCAGGCCTGTGATGGGATCCCTAGGGTACAACCTGGAACTGGGGTACCACTGTGCCCCCTTAACTCTCCAGCCTGCTGTCTCTCTCTCAAAGCTTTGCTAGTAACAAGCAGCAAACCCCTTGCTACCACTCAGCACAACAGCATGTGGGGTGGCACACCTAGCTAAATTGCATAAATGTTCTCTGAGCCACTCACAAATCACACAGAGAAAGGCACCAACCAATTCTCCCCAGCCTTGCACTGCCGGAATATACTGTCTTGCCACTGTCAGAAACCTGACCAGTGTAAGTTTATTATCCAGTCTGCCCCTCCCTCAATGTGGAGAGGACACACACTAGCCTTTGTAATCTGAGCTGAGATTTCCCAAGCACTTCAAGCAAAACACACTGTTTTAGGTGAAATATAACACAGATTTATTAACTACAGAAAGATTATAAGTGGCAGGCACAAAAGGTCAGAGATAGGCACACAGTTTAAATCTTAAACCTTATTAGACTAGGCAGTATTTGGATCAAGCAAATCAGTTTTTCTCACCCCACTGGATGTTGCAGATAGGTTATAGTTCTTAGTACACAGGCTTTCCCTTCAAGCCTGGGACCAGTCTCCTCAGTTCAGGTCTTTCTCTTCCCAGCATTCTTGTTGCTACCAGTGTAGGCAGGGGAGAAGAAAGGTTAAAAACATGATGCCATTGTCCTCTATTCTATTTTATATCCTCAGTCCGTGTGCCTGGAAAACACTAGCCCAGACATGTCCTGGTGGACTTTGCTGAGTCAGAGTTGAGCAATCCCCCATTGTGTGATGCTTGCGCAGCCCTCTTACAGCATTGTAAATCCCTTGATTATAACTCCCCTGCTGATTAATGGTTATTTAACACCGTCCTGGGAATGGGTCACCTCTTTTGTCACTGGAGACCTAGCAGTGGAGACTCTCAAACTTACAACATATTTCAGTAACAACCATAAAGCAAAATCTCATAACTTCATACATACTAACGATATACATATTTTGACAGAACAATGGGTTTCAGAAGATCATGACTTTTCATATATCTTCTTATATGGCATGCTTTGTATGAAATATATCATAATTATATGATGGGTGAATATGGGGGTTCCAGGGTGTTGCTTTGAGGTACAGTGTGCAACACTGGTGTGTAAGGGTATGTCTACACTACGAAATTAGGTCGATTTAATATAAGTTGATTTTTTTAGAAACTGATTTGATACAATCGATTGTGTGTTCCCCCACTTAAGACCATTAAGTCGGCGGAGTGCGTCCACAGTACTGAGGCTAGCGTCAACTTTCAGAGCATTGCACTGTGGGTAGCTATCCCACAGTTCCTGCAGTCTCTGCCGCCCATTGGAATTCTGGGTTGAGCTTCCAATGCCTGACGGGGCAAAAACATTGTCGCGGGTGGTTCTGGGTACATGTCGTCAGGCCCCCCTCCTCCCTCTCTCTGTGAGAGCAACGGCAAAAAATCGTTTCTTGCCATTTTTCCTGGGTTACCCGTACAGATGACATAGCACAGCAAGCACGTACGTCTCCTGGGTGCTGCTGGCAGACGCAGTACTGCAGTGCTACACAGCAGCAGCTCCTTGCCTTTGCAAGTTAGCAAAGACGGTTAGCAGCCGTATTGTACCGTCTGCTGCTGTCTCCTGGTTCCTCCTGGCCGGCCTCGGTGAGTTCGGTCGGGGGCTCCTGGGCAGACATGGGTGCTCCTGGCCGGCCTCGGTGAGGTCTGACGGGGGCACTTGGACATAAATGGGAGTGACTCCAGGTCATTCCCTTCTTTAAGTTTCATCTAATGGAGATTCAGTCCTGCCTGGAATATCAGGCAAGCCTACCAAAGAACTAGAGAGGCACACAGCCGCTCCGGGTCAGAGCCCCAGACATCCCGCTTCTATGCTGAGCTGCATGCCATTCTAGGGGGTGCCCCTACAACTACCCCACCCCTGTGCTTCCCTTCTCCCCCACCCCTCCCGGGCTACCTTGGCAGTTATCCCCCAATTTGTGTGATGAATTAAGAATGCATAAATTTGAAACAATGACTTTATTGCCTCTGCAAGCGGAGATCAAAGCGGGGATGGGAGGGCGGTTGGCTTACAGAGAAGTAGTAAACCAAGGGGGTGGGTTTTCATCAAGGAGAAACAAATAGAACTTTCACACCATAGCCTGGCCAATCATGAAACTGGTTTTCAAAGCTTCTCTGATGCGCAGCGCGCCCTGCTGCGCTCTTCTAACGGCCCTGGTGTCTGTCTGCGCTTAATCATTTCATCTTTTAGAACGGAGTTCTGATGGCATGGATTCGTCTTCCCATACAGCGATCAAATCCAGTACCTCCCATTCGGTCCATGCTGGAGCTCTTTTGCGATTCTGGGACTCCATGGTCACCTGTGCTGATGAGCTCTGCATGGTCACCTGTGCTGATCAGCTCTCTACGGTGTCCAAACAGGAAATGAAATTCAAAAGTTCGCGGGGCTTTTCCTGTCTACCTGGCCAGTGCATCTGAATTGAGAGTGCTGTCCAGAGCAGTCACAATGGAGCACTCTGGGATAGCTCCCGAAGGCCAATACTGTCGAATTGTGTCCACGCTACCCCAAATTCAATCCAGCAGGGTCGATTTCAGCGCTAATCCCCTTGTCGGGGAGGAGTACAGAAATCTATTTTAAGAGCCCTTTAAGTCGACAAAAATGGCTTCGTTGTGTGGATGGGTACAGGGTTAAATCGATCTAATGCTGCTAAATTCGACCTAAACTTGTAGTGTAGACCAGGGCTAAGTTTGTTTTCAGGACCACCAACCAGGCCCACAGGTTATTTTACAAACCCAGCAAAGCAGACGACTGCTGCTTGCTGTAGCAGACAAAACCACTGCTAACTCCAGAGTTCAGATTCAAGGAACAGGTTTATATCCGTAGCGGAACAAAGTACCACACCCCTGTGATCAGTTGAGCGTGACCTGCCAGTGATCTGGCTTAGTACATACAGACAAGGTTGTGCACAAACAAAGGCAAAGACTTAAGTTTCAGTACGCTTTTATGCCCAAGATGACACCATATTTTTATCAACACCCCCTCCTCTGATTCGTTACATAACGAGGAGTAATGTTCTATGACCAAATACAAGATTCTGCATTACACCCTAAATTATATAACTTGATTAACTACTTATTAATAGTTTTCTTATTGTTAATCTTATATTTGACAGGGACTTTCTTTATTTACCCTGATCCTATTTGGTGGGGTCATCACAACTTCTCATTGTTCCTTCATCCTTGTTATTTATCTAAATATCAAGGATATTTCAAGAAGTGAGATAACCGGTACTTAATTAGCCAAAAAGTTGTCTTGCACTCCTTCCAAAAATGGGTTATTCAAAGGTCCTTACATGGTGTAACTTTTCTAGTGTAGACTAGCACTTAGGGTATGTCTACACCTACCTTGGATTGACGCTGTGGCGATCGATCCACTGGGGTCAATTTAGCGGGTCTAGTGAAGACCCACTAAATAGATCGCAGATCGCTCTCCAATCTACTCCACCGGAATGAGAAGCGTAAGGTAAGTCGACAGGAGAATTTCTCCCATCGACCCAGTACAGTGTATACCCCACAATAAGTCGACCTAAGCTATGTCGACTCCAGCTACGTTATTTAGGTCAACTTAGCCCTGTAGTGTAGACCTGCCCTCAGTGTTGGACAGAGACTTCATGCAAACAATGTAGGGTAAAAGTGGAAAAAATGGAACGGATCATACCTGAGTTTACGCTGGCTACTTACTTATTTCTTGATAAATATTTCTTGTCACATTGGGCTGAATACAGTAGGTTTCCTGGAGAGTCATTTGTTGATGGTTCAGGCTTTATTCAGATGTCTGCATGGGAACCTCAGTGCTGTAGCTGAGTAGTTAAATACACATATAGAGAATGTTTAATTGTCCATTATAAGCTATGGTACATTCCTGAAAAGAAAGAAATTTGGGTGTTAAACTAATCACCCTACAAATATTAAGCAAACTAAATATAAATATTAGTATAAAATAATATTCATGGCTTAGAAAGGCCTCCCAAAAGGGAGAATTCACTGATGGGTGTTGTGGGGACATAAGACATCCTTTTCAAAACTTAAACTACCATTTAAAAACAAAGTTTATAGCCATTATGTTGCAAAGATAACAACATTGAATAGCTGATCTGAATGTAAACTGATGCTATTTTGTCTGGTCTAAACTAGAATGTTGGGAAAAGAAGTGGAGGAAGAAAATCTACTGGTGTAAAAAATAATGGAGGCAATAGTGTGGCATCTAAATCAAGAATTCTCAAACATTTTTGTGGGCCACTCCTTTCAAATCATGATATCTGAGATAATCTTCCCTCCTAATCATGATAATAAAATAGCCCCCTGGCAACTCTGGACATTGCTTACATGGAAGAGTTATACTATGAAAATATTAAAAATTGGCTACAAGCACATTAAATTAAATTTTTAGCAGCTGGAAATGTGGAGGTGAGCCAGCTCCACGTGAGCAGCCAGCTTCCTGCAGAGTACCAGTGGTCTACAAACTGCAGCCTGCGACTCTCTGCTTTTATCTGGGTTAGATTACACAGATAAAAATGATGCCCTTTTTTACACTCAGGTTCTCAATCTTACTATCACTGGTGGAACTGCAATTGGATGGAAGACTTAGCACCAAAAAGTCTAGTATGACACAGCCTCTGAGTCTAAAGACAGATGGTTGAAATGACACTAAAAATGACCCTAATGTTTCCAGATGACTGTCCCAGAGGCATTGGTGAAACTGATCAATAATCTTGCCAATTTCATGCTGCTGCAGATGTTTTATTGAGCATCAGCAGCCACTATTCCCTGAGGAGTAAGAGCTCCCCCCGGCTCCCTAAAAAAGAGGCTGGAAGAAGGGGTTGGCTAACAGGCCTTTCTGCATTTCCCTTGAAACAGTGAGATGCTTGTAGGGTGGGGAGGAAGAGAAGAGACAAAGCTGCTATCCTTTCCATGTGTTCAAGCTTCTTGTTGACAGGATACTGGTAGTCAGAGGCTCATAGAGGACTGGACTGGCACTCTGGCAGGGTCCAGGAAGAGCACTCTGCTGAAATCTTAGCATGCTCTCTCTTCTTGGCAGGTGGGGTGACTGAAACTTGGCTTCTTAATAGGGTATTGCTCTTTGACTTGCTGGTGGGAACACCTCTTTATTCTTCTCTTTGTATCTAGTTGTGGCTAGTAGGCATATGGGGCTGGATTCACAAAGGTACTTTGTGCTAAGTCCTGTTGTTAGGCACCACTGCCGTTTACAAAACACTTTCAGTCTCTCCTGTTTGAAGCTGTTCCACTTTGGATAAATGAATATTAATTGAGGCAAAAGGAAAGTAAGAAACTCAATAGCCTGCTCCTTAGTGCACTCCCCTTGGAAGTGGAAGACCCATGTTCCACTCCTCTTGCTCTAATTATTTACCCATAGTGAGATCGCTTCAACAGGAGATATAGAGGGAGACCCATATCAGAATATCCCATAGCGCCCCCCCGCCATCAGCATCTTCCATTGGCTAAGTTAGGCAGCTCTCTATGCATGCTATCTTTTGTGGATCATATTCTAATGTGCCTGTCTCTCTCCATTTGTTGTATAGAGAGCCTAGGTGCCTAACTCAGGCTTTGTGGATTGCATTGTTGTTCCTGTGACTTTTTTCTAGGTGCCTGAAAGTTAGGTGTTGTGATTCTGAATGTGAATATAAGCCCCTGGTAAATTGTTCAACTACCGAATTATATCCATCGGGTATTAAACTCCTATAAACTGGAAAGAAAGGATCACGATGTAATGAAAGCTTGCTTTTGTGTTCCTGTACTTTCTGCCCCATGCAAGTACTTATCTACTGTATTTTATCCTCTGCTGCATGGTAATCAAGATTGCATATGGTCTCCTGTCTTGGTGAAGAAGGTTTTCTCATCAGTAAGAGCTACTGTGGCAGGGTTCAATTTGGATAACGTGGCTTGTAATCTATAGTAGATATGATGTAGCAGTGTTCTGTATGACAGCCTAGAATACAGTGGTTGTCAGTAGCAATAAAACTGCATTGGAATGTTATGGGTTGAAGTACTCTCCAGGAAAGTACTCTATTTTGAACAAATTATTTGTTCGTTAAAACTAGTTAACAAAAGTTGTCAGAGTGGACTGTGACAGTTTGGCTGTGTCCCAGGTCTTAGGGAAACCTCTGAACTCTAGTTCATCTGAAGGGTTAGCTGTAAGAGTGTCTTGAAATCAGGTATGTACTGCCCAGCAGATTTCTGAGCTTGATAGCATCTATTTAATAGCAATTTAGAACATGAGGAAGGTATCTGACCGAGAATCTCCAATTTCATGAGTAGCTTGAAGATGCTGCATACCAGGATGTTGGCTCTTTTTCTGTTTTAAATGCCCTCTGAAACATCAACACTATGACCGCTTTTTCTGGAAAAACTTTTGTTTTGAATATTTTTTCAAATTGACTCTCTTCTGGGATCTAACTTTAATTAGATAAATGCTGCAGTTTGTTCTTGTTGTGGGTTGCTGCTTCTTCCTGTTAGATGGTTTCTTTTGTGACTTCACCAAATGAGTGGTGTAAATTATTTTGTCTAAACCGAAACCACATTGACGCTGTGCTGAGTAGACATTGGAGTTTATGCTGGAAGAGGTACAGCAAATACCCTCTTTCTGCGACTTTGGGAAGAAAAGGTGAGTCTGCTGCAGTATTTTAATCTGCTGTATGATACCACAGTTTTACTGTATTACTGGGCCTTCAAGTAAGTGTCTTTTCTGTAATGAGAGTTGTCTTTCACTGAGCTGTGATGGTATGATTAACATTTGCCTAATTTGGTATTGTATTCACTCTTTTTGAGTTTAATTATTTAGGTTTGTTAAAGGAATCTTGCATGTGTCTGATGTGTTGTGATAAAAGTTGTCATCTTCTGTGGCTATTATAACTTTTGAAATACAGCACAGAACCAAGTTCCTGGGACCCAAGTTAAAACCAAAGAGGTTGAATTTGAAATAAGAAATTCTGTATAAGGCCTTGGAAATTCACAACTTAATTTGTGAATAATAGTAAAGAAAAATAATAAGGAATGTGAATAAAAAAGGGGCTTAAGCATTTGGGCTGACTTTGAGATAACATGGAGTCCAGAATGGATGGTAGTAACTGTTATGTTACAAGGATTGTCTACAGACTCTCCAAACAATCCATAGTTATAGTAGCAGGGCAGTTTTATGAATTCATCATTAAAACTCTATTTCAGTAAGACTGAATAGAGGTGAACTTGAGCTGCAAAGTTCCGACTGAGAGTTTTGATGTTAGGCCTATCTATACCCAACAGATATATTTAAATAAAGCACCATAAGAAATGGTCGGGTTAAGAAACCATGAAACAACTGACAAATATAGTCTTAAAACTTGTTTCTAATTTGTCTTGAGCATCATTAAGGTCAAATTAGAAGTAACTTAATGCAGTAAGCAAAATATTGTTTAGACATGATCAATAATCCAACACGTCTGAAAAACACTTAAGAAATGCATTTCTTTCATGTTCTTATTGTCACATTTTTTCCTCCATTTGGGTGGAATACATAACTAATATTCAATGCTTGAATATTTAATTTCTAATATAAATATCTGACTGGAACTTGAGTTAGTTATCCTGGAATAAACATTTTTGGCTGAGCTCTGAGGGTCAACTTTACTAAATCACCTAGTCCAAACTTCATTGTCTGTATCTCAAATACAGTTAAACTGTCTTATTTTAGGCAGAGTAAACATGCCCTTGAAAATCTGCTTCTGAGAAAATGAGGAATGTGGAAGGGGGGACTCTTTACTAGGTTGTATTAATGGGAATACAGCATATTTAAATCAAGAAAAGAAAGGTTCTTTTTTGCTTGGCCATTATTAGGTTTCAGCTGTATTAAATTTTGAACACCACATGTTTGTTTAAAAAACACCTACATTGGTGCATTCAGAGGTTGGGGGTGGGGTAAAGTATACGTGGGGAAAAGGGCATGCTCATTCTACATTAAAAATAAGACATAACTGTCCTGTAAATATATGAGGATGTTAGGAAAGGGGTCCATTATTCCCCAGTCAAAAAGTTTAAAAAACAGAATAAATGTGTTTAGAAAGCAAGAAGGAAACATTTAAGAATGTTTTTGGTAATAAAACAAGATGCCAAGGGAATCTGTAGCATTTCTCTCATTGGTGATTTTTTTTTGTAAGGCATTTGTTGGGAGCTATTTAAACTACAGTATTCTTGACAGAATGTAGAGGGAAGGACCAGCTCACTTGCTCAGTGTTCTTTCCAACCCAATTGATTTAATTTGATACAAACTTTTGTCCAATACCCTGTCTTGAACTAGTTGTCAGTGTTATAATAATAGTCCATTTAGGAAATAATGGCATTATGTACATCTTTCCTTCTACAGACCATGGGTTCTGAATCAAAGCAAAGTTTCATAGGAAGCTTTCTGCAGCCTCCAGATAGAATGTTTGTTCCTACCTTTGGTCAGAGCAAGTCAAAGAAGGTAACAGCTACCACTGGTGACATGCTTCCTGCCCCAAACAACCAAGGTAAAGCCACAAAAAATAAGTGTTCGTTTAACAGAGTTAAACAAATTGCCTTGTCTGTTCTACTTCTGACTGTTAGTCATTCAGATCATTGGACTGGAGGCTTGTGTGGAGAGTGAGTAGTATCCAGACTTGGGGATGTATCATAGAAGCTGGTTGCCACCTCTCCTAACTTTGGCTGTGAAATCTGTTTTGCTTGAAAATTGGAGATGTCCTCTGAAGGCAAAGGAAAATGCTGCTGTAGAGTTTGAAGTTCATCACTTTTTTTTTAGCATTACTTTGATTTGAAACTTTTGATTTTTGTGTGACATTGTTTGCTTCCTGCTAGCTTTAAACTTTCTGTATAAGATGACCCCTGGAAAACTTGAGAAGAAAATGCATCGTAAAGAACCAAAGTTATAAACTACTTTGGTTATGGATAGTTTTGAACCCAGTCTTGTTCCCATTGCTGTTAATGTGAATTATTTGCTAGTAATTTTGGTGGGAGCAATGTTGGGTACTATATATGTATGTGAACATGTTTCTTTCTAGTGTGGCTTAATCATAGGAAGAACCTAAGGCTCCTTGTGTAGTTGACTCCTAATAGAGTTCTTACACAAGCTTCTGCTACTTGAGAGTGAGTGTGTGGTGTTCCTTTTTTTTAAACTATGAGACTACAGTTCCGGGGCTTAGGCTTCAGGTACACTGGAACAGTGCCTCGTACACCTAGGGGAAGATCTAAGGTGGCTTTTTACCACATTTCTGCCTTCCAGTCCCTGATCTTGGGGACAGTATTGCTCCAAGTTTAAGGCCCCTGTACATTAGGGACAGGGCTGGCTCCAGCTTTTTTGCCGCCCCAAGCAGCGAAGCGGCGGGGGGATAAAGCCAATCGGCGGCACTTCGGCAGCAGCTCAATCACACCGCTTCATTCTTCAGCAGCGGTTCCTTCACTCCCTCTCTTCCTCTTCGGCGGCAGCTCAAAGAGGAAGAGGGACTGAGGGACCCGCCACTGAATTGCCGCCGAAGACCCGGACGTGCTGCCCCTTTCCATTGGCCACCCCAAGCACCTGCTTCCTTCGCTGGTGCCTGGAGCCGGCTCTGATTAGGGGCCATTGTGCCAGCTGGGGGTCACTGCAACATGATCCAGCCAACCACTGTGCTCTGAGGAAAATGGGGGTAGCTGGCGGGGAGGAGGGGGACATTATTTCCCCCTCACCAAGAGAATCCTCTGTGTATGGGAAACCTTTAGGCTTGTGTGTGCTATTGGAATGTCACCGAGTGCTTAGTTTGTGTCAGAATCTGGCCCTTTCACTGTAGGTGTGTGACTATGGAGAGGCAATAGCATCTTCATAGTAAAAGCTGTAGCTGTGGTGATGCTTCATCATAAACATTTGAAAGCACAGTTTTAACCACACATTACGTTAGGGAACAAATACTTTTTTGAAATGTAAAAATTCCTTGACATTTTTCCAAAGTGTCTAACTTTCCCTTCGATCTGTCCAAAACAATCACATGATGCCACAATAAGTGAATCCTAAATAGATGTTGAGGTTGACTCATCCAAGAAGCTTTTTTTCAAGGGCAAGAATGGCAATTTCTTGAATGTTAAGCTATTGTTTAACAGTAGAAGCAGTTCTCTGTCAATAAAGCAGATATTGGGGAGAGAAAAAAGGGCAATAGAGAATATCTGTTGTCACTCAAACTGCCTTTCAGAAGTGAGAGAAAAATCTAGGATCTGTTAAAACATACTCCTCCTCTTTCCTGCCATCCCTATGAAAATGCCCCTTCGACCTAGAAGGAATGTGCAGGTTTTGAGATTGGGGTAACTGAAGAGCAGAGCATAAATAAAGTGCAGAAGTTACACAGAAAATACTACTGAGCCAGAAACAACACTTAATTTCTAATCTCAATAGCAAACCTATGTTGTATCCAGTAGATCACTCTGCTTCTGATGCAAATCTCTGTATTTAGGCTAGTTGTAAAACTGGGCAAACAATGCTTACCCCTTTCTGCAAAGTTCTCTGAAATCTAGAAATTAAAAAGTATTACTCACTCTTCTCCAGGAGGCATTGCAAGTTAGGCATTGGCTGTTTAACTTAGAGACCTGGGTTCTAGTCTTTAGTCTGATATTTAATTTGCTATAACTTGCTGGCACTCCTTACTAGCATTTGGAGTGAAGATGGCCATGCATGTATACACAGCACACACTCACTTAGCTACATGCAAAATGCATTTGTTTTATCAGGTGTACATTGAATGTGCTGGGTCTCCGTAGGACCCACTGTTAACTTTTCCAGTGGGTGCTGTGGCTCTTCTAATAATTTGGTGAGTTATTTATCCCATGTACTCTTTCTTTTCTTTTTTTAAAAAATGGTCTTTTCTACTCCATTTAAAAAGGAAAATGGAGTATATGGCTTTAAAAAACACATACACCACTTGGGGAAGCAAAACAATTGTTTCAAATATCAGTTAAGGTTGTTATGTAAAAAGTACACTGTCATTTCATAACCCTTATTGTTTTTTTAAACATTTCTGTTTGTTTTTTGGGAATCAATACAATTTTTTTAATGGCTAACACTATATTGCAATGCAGTAAAACATTTTTTTAAAATCCACTATAAAGACTTAACTTGTAATTGTTCACCAGCTCTGATGTCAGCCCTCAAAACTCTTCAAGAAAAGATCCGTCGTCTAGAGTTGGAGAGGTCGCAGGCTGAAGATAACCTGAGCTGCCTTTCCATTGAGGCTGCCCAGTATAAAAAGACCTTGCAGCATGAAACAAATGCGAAAGATCTAGCACATGAGGAATTGATACAACAGAAAAAAGGTCTCTCTCCAATGGTGATAATTAGAGTTGCAGACATGTCATACTTTTTTTTTTTTTTAATCAAAAATCCTGGAGCAGTCGCAATAAATTTAGTAAAAGTCATGGCTTTAGGAGGAAGTGGTGTGTAATGTTATAGGTGTGTCATTTAAAATGTAGGGGAGGGATTTACGTGCGGGGGGGGAGTTAGGTCCTGACCCTGAGAGGAAAGAGGCCTTGGGGGTGGGAGTGTTGCAGAGTGAATCCACCCTGCACTCACCTCACAGCAATGGCTCCTGTCCCACAGGGCTAGCCCAGTTCCCTGCTATAGACTGCAGGCAGGGGCCACCCCCTGTGATGACCCTACCCCGTCCTTCCTGGCCCTGGCGTGGCTGGATTGCCTGTCCCAAATTGGGCTGTAGAAGCATAAGTGGTCTGGCCATGACCCAGGTGGGCTGCTTTTCCCCCCCCCCACCCCCACCCCGTAGCTCTACAGTCTGTGAAACTGGACTCAAAGAAAAGTCATGGTATTCATGACATCTTTACCTCTGTGACAAACCTGTCACTGTATTAATAATAGAAATAGTTAATACAGCTGTTAGTTCTCTCAACTGAAGGAGTACTCGTTTGTTTTGACGAGCTGCTATTGAATATAGTCCTATCCAATCATCATAATTTGTTAATTTTTTATAAAAAAAATTAACCAAATATTGCCTTACCAATTATAGAAGATTAGGGTTGGAAGAGACCTCAGGTGGTCATCTAGTCCAACCCCTGCTCAAAGCAGGACCAACCCCAACTAAATAATCCCAGCAAGGGCTTTATCAAGACAGGCCTTAAAAACCTCTAAGGATGGAGATTCCACCACCTCCCTAGATAACCCATTCCAGTGCTTCACCACCCTCCTAGTGAAATAGTGTTTCCTAATATCCAACCTAGACCTCCCCCAGTGCAACTTGAGACCATTGCTCCTTGTTCTGTCATCTGCCACCACTGAGAACAGCTCAGCTCCATTCTCTTTGGAACCCCCTTCAGGTAGTTGAAGGCTGCTATCAAATCCCCCCTCACTCTTCTCTTCTCTTTAGACTAAACCCCAGTTCTTTCAGCCTCTCCTCATAAGTCATGTGCCCCAGCCCCTTAATCATTTTCGTTGCCCTCCGCTGGACTCTCTCCAATGTGTCCACATCCTTTCTGTAGTGGGGGGACCAAAACTGGACACACTACTCCAGGTGTGGCCTCACCAGTGCCGAATAGAGGGGAATAATCACTTCCCTTGATTTGCTGGCAATGCTCCTACTAATGCAGCCCAATGTGCTGTTAGCCTTCTTGGCAACAAGGGCACACTGTTGAGTCATATCCAGCTTCTCATCCACTGTAATCCCCAGGTCCTTTTCTGCAGAACAGCTGCTTAGCCAGTCGGTCTCCAGCCTGTAGCAGTGCATGGGATTCTTCTGTCCTAAGTGCAGGATTCTGCACTTGTCCTTGTTGAACCTCATCAATTTGTCTAGGTCTCTCTGGATCCTATCCCTACCCTCCAGCATATCTACCTCTCCCCCCAGCTTAGTGTCATCTGCGAACTTGCTGAGGGTGCAATCCATCCCATCATCCAGATCATTAATGAAGATGTTGAACAAATCTGGCCCCAGCACTGACCCCTGTAGCACTTCACTTGATACTGGCTGCCAGATAGACATCAAGCCATTGATCACTACCTGTTGAACCTGACGATCTAGCCAGCTTTCTATCCACCTTGTAGTCCATTCATCCAATCCATACGTTTTTAACTTTGCTGGCAAGAATACTGTGGGAAACCGTATTAAAAGGTTTGCTAAAGTCGAAGTATATCACATCCACCGCTTTCCCCATATCCACAGAGCCAGCTATCTCATCATAAAAGGCAATCAGGTTGGTCAGGCATGACTTGCCCTTGGTGAATCCATATTGATGTTCCTGATCACCTTCCTCTCCTCCAAGTGCTTCAAAATGGATTCCTTGAGGACCTGCTCCATGATTTTTTTTCAGGGACGGAGGTGAGGCTGACCCCGGTCTGTAGTTCCCCAGATTCTCCTTCCCTTTTTTTTTGAACATGGGCACTATATTTGCCTTTTTCCAATTGTCCAGGATCACTCCCGATATCCACGAGTTTTCAAAGATGATGGCCAATGGCTCTGCAATCACATCAGCCAACTCCCTCAGCACCCTTGGATGTATTGCATCTGGCCCCATGGACTCGTGCATGTCCAGCTTTTCTAAATAGTCCTTAACCTATTCTTTCATCACTGAGGGCTGCTCATCTCCTCCCCATACTGGGCTGCCCAGTGCAGCAGTCTGGGAGCTGACCTTGTCTGTGAAGACCGAGGCAAAAAAAGCATTGAGTACTTCAGCTTTTTCCACATCATCTGTCACTAGATTGCCTCCCCCATTCAGTAAGGGTCCCACAGTTTCCCTGACCACCTTCTTGTGGCTAACATGCCAGTAGAAACCCTTCTTGTTACCCTTCACATCCCTTGCTAGCTGCAATTCCAATTGTGCTTTGGCCTTCCTGATTACACCCCTGCATGCTCGAGCAATATTTTTATACTCCTCCCTAATCATCTGTCCAAGTTTCCACTTCTTGTAAGTTTCCTTTTTGTGTTTAAGCTCACCAAAGATTTCTCTGTGAAGCCAAGCTGGTCGCCTGCCATATTTTCTATTCTTTCTGCACATCAGGATGGTTTGTTCCTGCGCCCTCAATAAGGCTTCTTTAAAATACAGCCAGTTCTCCTGTACTCCTTTCCCCCTCATATTAGCCTCCCAGGGGATCCTGCCCATCACTTCCCTAAGGGAGTTAGTCTGCTTTTCTGAAGTCCAGGGTCTGTATTCTGCAGCTCTCCTTTCTTCCGTTTGTCAGGATCCTGAACTCGACCATCTCCTGGTCACTGCTGCCCAGGCTGCCACCCACTTCTACTTCCCCTACCAATTTTTCCCTGTTTGTGAGCAGCAGGTCAAGAGGAGTATGCCCTCTAAGTTAGTTCCTCCAGCACTTGCATCAGGAAGTTGTCTCCAACACTCTCTTAAAAACTTTCTGGATTGTCTATGCACTGCTGTATTGCTCTCCCAGCAGATGTCAGGGTGATTGAAGTCCCCCATGAGAACCAGGGCCTGTGATCTGGAAACTTCTGTTAGTTGTCCGAAGAAAGCCTCGTCTACCTCATCCTCCTGGTCTGGTCTGGTCAATCGAGTGACTTTTCAGCTTGGTGCTAAATAAACTGGCTTTAGGTACTGTATGTAATAAAACCTATCAAGTAGCTCTTTCTGTGAGAAGTATAGCTATTTCATATGAGACCATGAGGGCTTCAGGCCCTCAAGACAGGGAGCAGGCCCTCAATCGGTCTTTGCTTGCTGAGGTTGGCTGGATGAGATGTCCATTGGTGGCACTCCTAAAAGAACCAGAACATCACTACAGGTCAGAACTCAGTGCTATCTATCTGGCACTCCAAATCTGACGAAAGGTATGGAGGGGGCAGGAGGGAGCCAGATTTGATTAGGTTTATACTGGTGTAAATGGTGAGTAATTCCTGTGAAATCAGTAGTAACACAGATCAGCATCTGGGCCTGGAAACACAGCCCGAGTCTTTCACATGTTAAAATACTCCGTTAATCCAGCCCAGCCCAAGTACCGTTTTTTTTTTTTTTATATTTAAACAAAAATACCAACCCAAAAACTTCTAAATCTCCAAGACCATAGGGTGAGGGACAGGCTAAATGTTACTCAAAACTACTGTTCTACACTGTGTTTGTCTGTCTCTCTCCACAGATGTTAGTGTGCAGTTAAGTGCAGCACAGTCCCACTGCTCCCTACTGGAGAAACAGCTGGATTACATGAGGAAAATGGTTTTCAATGCAGAGCTAGAAAAGAATATGGTTCTAGAGCAACAGGTGAAGTATTTAGTATCATAAATTAAACAATAAGAGCATGAAATTGTAGAAATGGTAAGATTGTACTTCCTACCTATCACATCTCCCCAGTTCTGCTCAGATTGATAATGACCAAAAGTGATTCTCTGAATAGCTGTCAGACGATAATTACACAAAATGGTTGCTGGTGTTGGTGGAGTTCCTAATAAGCTGTCATGTTCGTGCGACAGGTGTGGCTTGCCCAGAGAAAGCTCTGTAGCCAAGATACACACCAGATGTGTTCATTATAAGACCCTTTAATGCTCTGGCAGGTATGGCTGAAGTTTGTTAAAATAAGGTATTTTATACACAGTGCCACCTAGTGGCTGAACTGTATAATACAGTTTAGCGTTCCATTATATCTCCCCCTGTAAGTTTTATATTTACACTATCACACTGTCTTTGAATTTCAGTATATATTGGTCTGTTAAGTGTCTCTGAATCATTCTGGTTTTCTAATTACACAACCCAAACTTGTAACAACTTGGTCATCTGGCTGTCCATTAGTTGCAATGACTGGTTTTGGTTGGTCTAGAATCCTTGTCGTCGTCATCTTGTTCTGCACCTGCTATCTGTTCCTTCTGAGGAGCAAACTGTAGATGTCAATGGTTTCTGTTGAACTCTCTGCCGGCAGTCTTGCTCACATATGATCTGGGTGCTGAATCCTTTTTCTTTGACAGCTGGAGTTGTCCATCCTTTTTCTCTATAAGAACATAAGAACAGCCTTACTGGGTCAGATCAACGGTCCATCTAGCCCAGTATCCTGTCTTCAGACATTGGCCAATTCCCAGGTGCCCCAGAGAGAATAAACAGAACAGGTAATCGTCAAGTGATCCATCCCCTGTTGCCCATTCCCAGCTTCTGGCAAACAGAGGCTAGGGACACCATCCCTGCCCATCCTGGCTAATAGCCATTGATGGACCTATCCTCCATGAACTTATCTAGTTCTTTTTTTAACCCTGTTATAGTCTTGGCCTTCACAACATCCTCTGTCAAGGAGTTCCACAGGTTGACTGCGTTGTGTGAAAAAATACTTCCTTTTTTGTTTGTTTTAAACCTGCTGCCTATTAATTTCATTTGGTGGCCCCTAGTTCTTATATTATGGGAACGAGTAAATAGCTTTTCCTTATTTACTTTCTCCACACCAGTCATGATTTTATAGACCTCTATCATATTCCCCCTTAGTCGTCTCTTTTCCAAGCTGAAAAGTCCCTGTCTTATTAGTCTCTCTTCATATGGAAGCCATTCCATACCCCTAATCATTTTTGGTGCCCTTTTCTGAATCTTTTCCAATTCCAATACATCTTTTTTGAGATGGGGCGACCACATCTGCATGTAGTATTCAAGATGTGGGCGTACCATGGATTTATGTAGAGGCTAGAGCTGGCAGCTCTCTAACTGAATTATGTCTGTTGTAAAAGTGTTCCTAGGTTCTTGCCATTGTATCCAGTTTGACTGTTCTTTTCATAACTAGCCACTTTGGGGAGAGATTCTTTCCCAAACTTGGAACAGTAGTTCTGAGTTGTTTTTCCATCAGCAGTTGTGCTGGACTGTATCCAGTAGCTGCTATTGGTGTTGATCTGTAACTCAGAAGAGCAAGAATTTCTTGGCTGTCTGTATACCTCTCTCAGCTTCTCCATTCATTTACGAGTAATGTGGGCTGCTAGTAATATGCTCAAAATCATATTTCGTTCAGAATTACTTAAATTCTGTTGCAGGGAATTGTGGTCCATTGTCCATCACAAGTTGTTCTGGAATACCAATGTGAGCAAAAGTGATAATACTGCAACATGTTATATCTTTCAAGTACGTTATTTCTATATACCTGGGAATATACCTGTGCTTCAGTGGGTCACAACTGAGATACCGAATTCAGGACAAACTGCTGAGAAATAGGGCAGAAATACCCCAGAACTGGTGGTTATTCTTCCATAAGTTATACCAAACCAGCAACAAAAGTAAACTTCTGTCTCACCACACTGGCTAACAAGAAATCAGAACTGCAGCCTCCTTCGGTATTCCAGTCTCTGTTTCAATTCCCAGACACTAGACTTAATGGTGAGTGGTTATTTAAAACCAGTTTCATCAACCAAAGGGTGGTTCTGATCCCAAACTACCATCCACATACCCAGATCAATATATAACTTAGATCTTACCCAATAATCACGCTGTTGCCAATCCTTTAGTATCTAATATTTAAAGGTTGGCTTATAAGAAAAAAGAAAGGTGAGAGTTAAAATTGGTCAAAGCAGTGGTTCCCAAACTTGTTCCGCCGCTTGTCCAGGGAAAGCCCCTGGCGGGCCGGGCCGGTTTGTGTATCTGCCGCGTCTGCAGGTTCGGCCAATCGCGGCTCCCAGTGGCCGCGATTCGCTGCTCCAGGCTTTCCCCGCACAAGCAGCGGAACAAGTTTTGGAACCACTGGGTTAAAGGAATCAAATGCATGCAATAATTACAAAGTTCTTGGATCAGGTTGGAAGCAGTGATGGCATAAACTGCTGACTTAAGTCAAGTCTCTGGTTGCTTCCAAAAGATTGGAAGGTCCTCAGTCCCTTGATTAGATTTCTCCCATTGGTAGAAGTCCATATTCCAGAGATCAGAGCAGGAAAGGGGCAAAATAGAGAGATTTCCAGGGCATTTTGCAGTTTCTCCCATGTGGAGGGTCTGCTTTCAGTACAGCCAGTGGAAAAGTACAGGCACAAGATGGAGTCCAGTGTCACATGAGCTGGTTACATGCCCTTGCATGCTTCAATGAGTCATAGCAGGGGCCATTACCCATCTTCTGGCTGAAATGTCCACAGGAAGGTCCATCAGGTGGGGATAAACTTCTTCCATGGGCCAACAACTTGAATAGTCCATTCACAATGTGCTGGCTAGACTGGATGTAAACTACTTTGTGGGTGTTAACAGGAGCAAATTCATTTGAAATACTGGTATACAGTCAATTTTCATAACTTCAAATATGAAAATGATACATGCATACAAATAGGATAATCATATTCAGCAAACCATAACTTTTCCATTGACACCTTACATGTCATACTCTGCACAAGATTTGTTGCATTTGTATAACAGTGGTAGCAACAATGATCTACATAGTCATATTTTAATCCTATAGCATCACAATAGACCATAGTGACCAGTTGTCCTCTGAATTTGCATAAATCTGCTGCTTGTCTCTTCCAAGGCCTCTCTGATAGGGGTGATGTTACTAAAGGTTCTTTGTATTGTGTTGGTCTTTTAGATCTGCAGTGTTCACATAAAATAACTATTTTTCACATCCTTGCTGATGCCTGGCCACCAAGCTGACTGGTTGGTACATTCATGGCATTTAATTAATCGTTAAACTTCACCCATGAAGGACATTAAGATTTCTCCTCTTCTTTTATTTGGAATTAATATGAAATGGCCTTTACTCATGACTTAATAGTCCATGCACCACAAAGTAGTCTCTTGTCACTTCCTTAGTGTGTGTTCTTTGGATACTTGGTTCAGGTGACCCTAAAGTAACTTAGAATTTGCTGAAGTTGCATGTCTGTTGAGGTTGCTTGTTGTAACTGATGTAGTGTGATCTGACACTGGTCTGTATGCATCCACAGCTTTCACATATGCCTTTACATTATCTTCCAGCTCATGGATAGTTGAGTGCGATGCTGGGCTCTGTGACAGAGTGTCTGCTACTACCAGATTTTTTTCCAGGAACATATTTAGCAATTGGGTTAAATCTCATTAACCTTATCACTAGACACTGGCATCTCAGCAGTGCTTGATCCAGGTCTCTTCCATTGATGAGGGTTACAAGCGGTTTATGGTCTATTAGCATAAACAAATTCAATCCACACAGATATCTATTTAATAAAACTCATGCCCATACACTTGTCAGGCACTCCTTTTCAATCCGTGCATATCGTTTTTCTGTTTCAGAGAGAGTGTGAGAGCAAGATACAACTGGTTTCCACTCATGTTGTTTCAAAAATACACTTAGGCCATAGCTGCTTGCATTCTCACTGACCATTGTGGGTTTGTTCACATCGTAGTACTTGAACAGGAGCAACTGAGATAATTTCTTTGACCTTTTTGGAGGCAATGTCTTGATTTGGCCCTGATAGCCAAGGTGTGTTGGACTTCAATAGTTCATTCAGTGGTTTTGTCACCGTAGAAAGGTCTTGTAGGTATCGACCAAGGTAATTTACCATCCCCAGTATATGTCTCAGTTCTGGTATGTTAGTTGGTGCATTGTCTGAATTGCTTTTGCTTTCTCAGGACTAGGAGTGATTCCATTTTTCTTTGTCTTGATTTTTGGGATAGGTGGTAAACACATTTTCCCCTTGTTTAGCTTCAGTCCAGGCTCACTGACTAGGCTTAGGACTTTGAGGGTTTTGTTGTACTCTTCCATTGAAGATCCATATATGGAATTGTAGTTAACAGTTCTTCCATTTCCTTTGGAAAATTTCAAGTGTACTGGTAATATCAAAACATAATCTTCACAAGCAAAAGCTCCCAAAGGGTATGATAAATGTAGTCAGTTGTGCACTTTCTTGGACTAAAGGAATTTTCCAGTGTCTGCTCGAGGCATCCAGCTTGGAGGTTACTGTAGCTCCTTTCACTTTGGGGAGGATATATTTTTCTCCCACAACTGCTTCATTAAGTCTTTTAAGATCCACGCAGACCCTATTTTTCCATTTTTCTTTATTACTGCTATCATTAGGGCATACCATGCTGTTGGATCAGAGATTTTCTCAATGTGCCAATCCCTTACATTCTCTTTAACTCAGTTTCCACTTTATGAAGTAATGGGACAGGAATCCTGCGAGGTTCATGTACACTGTATGGTTCAGCATTGTCTCTTAAGGTTATTTGTACCGGATCTCCTTGCAAAAGTCTAATATTACCAAATATTCCACCAAGTTCTTCCACCTTACTCACTAGGCCCATCATGGCTGCCGCACTGCAGCTGAGAAGGTTGTTGGTGTGTGATTCTTTGATCACATACAGTCTGAATGCAAAGCTTTTGTCTCTGAAAGTTGTCTCTGTGGTGAACTGGCCCATGCAGTTCAGAATACCTCCAGGGCTATTCAGAGTGGTGTCAGGTCACTTCAGCTGTGTGAGAGGTTTAAGGTGATTGTAAGTGCCTTCTGAAGTATTGTGACCTTTGCTCCTGAGTCAGTTTTCAAGTCAATAGTTTTGCCATGAGTATTCACTTTCACTCTCCAGGCAGGTTCTCTGTCGCCACAAGTTCTAGATCCCAGAAACAATGGCTCTTGATTGTCTGTCATATCAGTCAACTTCCTGACTCCTTTGGTGTGACAAACAGCTGCAAAATGTTCATATTTCATGCATTTAGCACACCATGTGCCTCTGGCTGGACATGCATCGTCTCTTGGGATATGACTTTTTCCACACCTTGTGCATGTAGGTTGGAATTTGTCCCTTTTAGTCTGGGGGCGTTCTCTCTCCTTGCGTTGGGGGCTTTATGGTAATACTTTGAACATTCAAGTGTCTGTCTTATTGTTTCTAAGCTAGTTTCAGGGATTTCAAGTTGCTCCTACCTGGTGTTCTGTTTGACTAGTTCAGACTGCTTTGCTCTCTGTATAGCTATGGCTAGGATTAAATCTGTCTTCTATGTAGCTGCTGTGAAAAATTTGTATCTCTTAACCGAATAACCTCTGTCTGATATTTTTGTGGGTTTTTTTTGTATTCCCAAAATCAGTTTTCAGCCAATGTATGCAGAGCTCTTATAAAACATTCAACGTTTTCCCCTGGTTCTTGAATTTGCTGGTTGGAAAAAAAGCACATTTCTCAGGGGTATAAATGGTGCATCAAACATAGCCAGAACCCTTTCATAGACATCTTTGTGAGTGTCTTCTGTAAAGTCAAAGGATATAAAGAGATACTGTATATGTCCCGTTTCCCAGTGGAGCTTTTTTGCAATTCAGAATTCTTACTGTCTGTCCATTGTGGAGGTTTGTCAAAGCTGAAGTTCTCTGGGGCACTGAAGAGTGGTATGTTGATGAGATCCTGCAACCTTTTGTTGTTTTGTTCCTTCTGTTCTCTGCTGGCCTAGTTTACTTTTGACACCATGGCATGTTCCTATATCACAGGGGTCGTCAACCTTTCAGAAGTGGTGTGCCGAGTCTTCGTTTATTCACTCTAATTTAAGGTTTCGCGTGCCAGTAATACATTTTAACGTTTTTAGAAAGTCTCTTTCTATAAGTCTATAATACAGAACTAAACTATTAGACTCATAGACTTTAAGGTCAGAAGGGACCATTATGATCATCTAGTCTGACCTCCCGCATGATGCAGGCCACAAAAGCTGACCCACCCACTCCTGGAATAATTCTCTCCCTTGACTCAGCTGTTGAAGTCCCCAAATCATGATTTAAAGACTTCAAGTCGCAGAGAATCCTCCAGCAAGCGACCCCTGCCCCATGCTGCGGAGGAAGGCGAAAAACCTCCAGGGCCTCTGCCAATCTACCCTGGAGGGAAATTCCTTCCCGACCCCAAATATGGCGATCAGCAGAACCCCGAGCATGCGGGCATGATTCTCCAGCCAGACCGACATTGACCATTGATACTAATTACCAGCGATGGCATGTTATTGACCTATTGACTAAAATCACGTTATCCCATCAAACCATCCCCTCCATAAACTTATCAAGCTTAATCTTAAAGCCAGAGAGGTCTTTCGCCCCCACTGTTTCCCTCGGAAGGCTGTTCCAGAACTTCACCCCTCTGACGGTTAGAAACCGTCGTCTAATTTCAAGCCTAAACTTCCCGACGGCCAGTTTATATCCATTTGTTCTCGTGTCCACATTAGTACTGAGCTGAAATAATTCCTCTCCCTCCCTGATAATTCCTCTCCTATTGTTGTATGTAAAGTAAATAAGGTTTTTAAAATGTTTAAGAAGCTTCATTTAAAATTAAATTAAAATGCAGAGCCCCCGGACGGGTGGCCAGGACCTGGGCAGTGTGAGTGCCACTGAAAATCAGCTCGCGTGCCGCCTTTGGCACGCGTGCCCTAGGTTACCTACCCCTGCTATATCAGATATGGACTGGATACAGAGCTTGCATCTGCGCAAGGTACACAGCAGTTGTGTTCGTTGTAAGATCCATTAGTGCTCTGCCAGGTATGGCTGAGGCTAGTGTAAATAAGGTCTTTTACACACAGTGCCACGTAGTGGCTGAGCTGTGTAATAGAGTTTAGCGTTCCTTTACACAAGTTTATGACATTTAGGAGGTGGGAGGCAGAAGGGAACATGCCAATTGAGACCTTTGTTGACAAGCACTTTGCTCACGCATTCTCTGGCCGCTTTACAATGTGACCACTATTTCCCTATTCCTCCAGGTCCAGGCTGACTCTAGTAGTTCTTACCTAGGTAATTCATAGTTTATGCGCACACACAGATATTGAGTACTTGCTGCCTCTAATATTCCAGTGCCCTAGACAATTGCCTCTTCCAACTGCATGGTTTAGTTGGTGGTGGTTCTGTATACTGTGCGGATGTTTTCAGAGAACTATCCACACTGACTCCAAGATCTTTCATGAATGGTAACAGCTAATTTAGATCCCATCATTTTGTATGTATGGTTGGGATTGTTTTTCAATGTCCATTACTTTGCATTTATCAACATTGAATTTCATCTGCCATTTTGTTGCTCAGTCACCCGGTTTAGTAAGATCCCTTTGTAACTCTTCGCAGTCTGCTTTGGATTTAACTATCTTGAGTAGTTTCGTATCATTTGCGAATTTTGCTACCTCACTGTTTGTTTACCCCCTTTTCCAGATCACTTATGAATATGTTGAATAATACTGGTCCCAGTACAGATCCTTGGGTGACACCTCTCTTTACCTCTCTCCATTCTGAAAACTGGCCATTTATTCCTACCCTTTGTTTCCTATCTTTTAACCAGTTGCTGGTCCATGAGAGGACTTTCCTCTTATCCCATGACTGCTTATTTTGCTTAAGAGCCTTAGGTGAGGGACCTCATCAATGGCTTTCTGAAAGTCCATGTATACTATATGCTCTGGATCACCTTTGTTCACATGTTTGTTGACCCCCCTCAAAGAATTGTAATAGATTGATGAGGCATGATTTCCCTTTACACAAGCCGTGTTGACTCTTCCCCAACAAATCGTGTTCATCTATGTGTCTGATAATTCTGTTCTATACTAACATAAGAATGGCCATACTGGGTCAGACCAAAGGTCCATCCAGCCCAGTATCCTGTCTGCCAACAGTGGCCAATGCCAGGTGCCCCAGAGGGAGTGAACCTAACAGGTAATGATCAAGTGATCTCTCTCCTGCCATCCATCTCCACCCTCTGACAAACAGAGGCTAGGGACACCATTCCTTACCCATCCTGGCTAATAGCCATTAATGGACTTAACCTCCATGAATTTAGCTAGTTCTCTTTTAAACCCTGTTATAGTCCTAGCCTTCACAACCTCCTCAGGCAAGGAGTTCCACAGGTTGACTGTGTGCTGTGTGAAGAAGAACTTCCTTTTATTTGTTTTAAACCTGCTGCCCATTAATTTCATTTGGTGGCCCCTAGTTCTTATATTATGGGAACGAGTAAATAGCTTTTCCTTATTCACTTTCTCCACACCACTCATGATTTTATACACTTCTATCATATCCCCCCTTAGTCTCCTCTTTTCCAAGCTGAAAAGTCCTACCGTCTTTAATCTCTCCTCATATGGGACCCGTTCCAAACCCCTAATCATTTTAGTTGCCCTTCTCTGTACCTTTTCTAATGCCAATATATCTTTTTTGAGATGAGGAGACCACATCTGTACGCAGTATTCAAGATGTGGGCGTACCATGGATTTATATAAGGGCAATGAGATATTCTCCATCTTATTCTCTATCCCTTTTTGAACAATTCCTAACATCCTGTTTGCTTTTTTGACTGCCGCTGCACACTGTGTGGACATCTTCAGAGAACTATCCACGATGACTCCAAGATCTCTTTCCTGATTAGTTGTAGCTAAATTAGCCCCCATCATATTGTATGTATAGTTGGGATTATTTTTTCCAATGTGCATTACTTTACATTTATCCACATTAAATTTCTTTTGCCATTTTGTTGCCCAATCACTTAGTTTTGTGAGATCTTTTTGAAGTTCTTCACAGTCTGCTTTGGTCTTAACTATCTTGACTATCTTAACTACAGTTTCAACCAACTTGCCTGGTCCTGAAATTAGGTTTACCAGCTTGTAATTGCCAGGATCACCTTTGGAACCTTTTTTAAAAATTGGCATGACATTAACTATCCTCTAGCCATCTGTTACAGCAGCTGATTTAAGAGAGGTTACATAGCATATTTGAGTTCGTTCAGAACTTTTGGGTGAATACCATCTGGTTCTAGTTATTTATTACTGTTTGTTTAAGCAATCTATTCCAAAACCTACTCTACCGACACCTCAGTCTGGGTCAGTTCCTCAGATTTGTCACCTAAAAAGAATGGCTGAGGAGTGAGAAAATCTCTCACATCCTTGGCAGTGAAGACTGATGCAAAGAATTAATTTAGCTTCTCCTCAATGGTCTTGTCTTCCCTGAGTGCTCCTTTAGCACCTCGATCGTTCAGTGGCCCCACTGGTTGATTGTTTGGCAGGCTTCTGATGTACTTTAAAAAAATTTGCTGTTAGTTTTTGAGTCTCTTGCTAGTTGCTCTTCAAATTCTTTTTTGGCCTGCCTAATTACACTTTTACATTTGCCTTGCCAGAGTTTATGCTCCTTTCTATTTTCCTCAGTAGGATTTGACTTCCAAATTTTAAAGGATGCCTTTTTGCCTCTAACTGCTGCTTTTACTCTGTTTAGCCACAGTGGCATTTTTTGGTCCTCTTACTATGTTCTTTAATTTGGGATATACATTTAATTTGAACTTTTATTATGGTGTTTTTAATGAGTTTCCATGCAGCTTGCAGGCATTTCACTCTTGTGACTGTATCTTTTAATTTCTGTTTAACTAGCTTCTTCATTTTTGTGTAGTTCCCCTTTATGAAATGCTACCATGTTGGGCTTCTTTGGTATTTTCCCTTCCACAGAGATGTTAAATTTAATTATATTATGATCGCTATTACCGAGCAGTTCAACTATATTCACCTCTTGGAAAAGATCCTGTACTCCACTTAGGACTAAATCAAGAATTTCCTCTCCCCTTGGTGGGTTCCTGGGCTAGCTGCTACCAGAAACAGTCATTAATGGTGTCTAGAAATTTTCATCTCTGCATCCTGTCCTGAGGTGAAAGGTACCCAGTCAATAGGGGGATAGTTGAAATCTCCTATTATTATTGAGTGTTCTATTCTTATAGCCTCTCCTAGGCCTGGTCTACACTAACCCCCCAAGTCGAAGTAAGGTACGCAACTTCAGCTACGTGAATAACGTAGCTGAAGTCGACATACCTTACTTCGAACTTACCGCGGTTCAGACGCGGTCCACACGGGGCAGGCAGGCTCCCCCGTCGACTCCGCGGTACTCCTCTCGTTGAGATGGAGTACCGCAGTCGACGGCGAGCACTTTCTGGTTCGATTTATCGCGTCCAGACCAGACGCGATAAATCGAACCCGGAAGTTCGATCCCCAGCCGCCGAACTAGCGGCTAAGTATAGACCAGCCCCTAGTCTCCCTGAGCATTTCACAATCACCATCCTAGTCAGATGGTCAGTAATATATTCCTACTGGTATACTCTTATTATTCAAGCATGGAGTTTCTCTCCATAGAGATTCTATGGTACAGTTTGATTCATTTAAGATTTTTACTATATTTGACTCTATGCTTTCTTTCACATACAGTGCCACTCCCCCACCAGCATGACCTACTCTGTATATACCTACAAAGTATATACCCTGGTATTTTAGTGTTCCATTGATTATCATTGTTCCACCAATCTTCTCTGATGCCTATTATATCAATATCCTCATTTATTATCAGGCAGTCAAGTTCACCCATCTTAATATTGAGACATCTAGCATTTGTATACAAGCACTTACAAAATTTGTCAGTTTTTAGTTGTTGTTTGCAATTATGTAATGTAATTGAATTGGGACTCTTTTTCATTTGACTGTTTTCTCTTCAGTTCCTACATGTACTTTATCAACTTCTGACAGTGGTGGAAACTGAACACTGCTTTGTCTGTCTGGCATTTTTCATAGCACTGAACTTAATACTTAAAATTGTAAACTATTTAAACAAAGTTCACTGTGGTGAGAGATTTCTTGGTGTGTCAAACTATTTTATCAGCTGTCAAACTCAACTTTTGCTTATTCTTTCCAGACTCAGCTTCAAAAGGAAAAAGATCAGAATCATATGGAGCTCCATGCAAAACTTGAAAAGCTTGAAGTCCTAGAAAAAGAGTGCTTCAGACTTCTCACTACACAGAGAACTGCAGAAGTAAGCAAGCCTAACATGACCATGTGTGGTTACAGTTCATTTCAAATTTCTTTGTGCCACGGTTGCCAATTGTTATAAAATACACAGACCATTTATCAACTGTAGCTCAGCAGAGGAGTAGAAGATCTCCACATTCACTTTGCCTTCTACCTCAGACTTCATTTCCTATAAATCTGAGGAATTTAAGCCTGCTTTTCAAGATTCCTTCAATCTTGTTATAGTCAAAATTACTAAATTGCAAGGTACTTGCCAATTCTGATTCACTGGGCCAGCCTTAAATGTGACTAACCATACTTATGTTCTGTTTCAGGACAAGATCAAACAATTGGAGGACAAGCTTCGTGAAGAAGAGCATCAGCGTAAGTTAATACAAGACAAAGCTGCTCAGGTAGGATAACCAAATTACTTGATTTATCGCTGAGGAAATACTGTTGCTATTCAAGACACTTTTTATAACCTGTTTACTTGCTGGGAAAAGTTCTGTAACGCCAAATTGACAACTCAAAATGATAAGCTTTGCTTAGTGAGGTTTATATTTTTATGTATATTTGGCTTCTTCTATAACATCAGCTCCATAGGTAAGACTGAGTTGTGTTTTGCACTTAAAGCAGGGATTCAACCTTTTTATTTTATTTTTTTTAAATGCACAAAGAATACAGCACATTCTCCTTAAAATTAGAGTAAAATTGAATAAACAATGAATTTTCTGAGAATTTATAAGAAGTTAGTTTAATTAAGCAACTTAGCATCCTAGGTTAAACTTTTTGTCCTGAACTATCTTAATGGAATAACACAGACACTTTCAACTTTCCATATGGTTAAAACTCACTGAAATCCTATACATTTGACTACACTTTAGAGACCTTTTTCTTTGTAAGATTCATTTTTTCACTATTAAATAAAAAAATTCTTCATCAGAGTCTGAAAAATAAATGATCTTCTATAGAGAATTCCGTGAAGAACTGCTTTTGCTGCCAGGGCCATCATCTTCCCTGAGTGCAGCTTGATTTTACTCACACTAAGAACACTGAGAGACAGTAGCCATTTTAAAAGAGGGCATGTTAGCTATGGGCAGTCATAGCCTCACTCTCATTGAGAACTATACTAGGTAGCAGCCGTTTTGAAAGAGGGCAGTTCTTTTGGGAATTTACTGTAGAAGAATACTTACTCTTCAGCTCTTGTGTTGCAAGGACCTAACAATTACAGAAATGTAGATCTGGAAGAGACCTCAAGAGGTCATCTAGTCCAGCCCCCTGTGCTGAAATAGGACCAAGTACACCTAGACCATCCCTGTCAGGTGTTTGTCCAACTTCCCTTGAAAGCCTATTCTAGAACTTAACTACCCGTATAGTTATAAAGGTTTTTCCTAATATCTAACCTATATCTCCCTTGCTCCAGATTACGCCCATTACATTTTATCTTACTTTCAGCGGACAACACATAACAAATGATCACTGTCCTCTTTATAACACCCCTTAACAGATTTGAAGGCTGTTATCAGGTCCCATCTCAGTCATCTTATCTCAAGATTAAACATGTTCACTTTTTTTAACTTCTCCACATAAGTCAGGTTTTCTAAACCTTTTTGTCATTTTTGTTGCTCTCCTCTAGACACACTCTCCAGTTTATCTACATCTTCCCTAAAGTGTGGTACTCAGAATTGGACACAGTACTTCAGCTGAGGCCTCACCAGTGCTAAACAGAGCAGGACAATTACCTCCCATGTTCTATATATGACAGTGTTTTACAATAAGAGAAGCTGGCTCCTTACCCATTTTCACCATTGCAGTCGCCTCCTGCAGCAGTTCCAACACAACCTCACTGGCTTCCATCAGTCAGGAACTGCAGAATTACCCCAACACCTCCAGAACTTAGCTGAATGCCACGCCCAAAACACAGTCCTCTGGGTCTCTCCCTTAACTAGTTTTGCTACCACATAAGCAGGGAGCCTGCTGTGCATGTCTGACCTTATCAAAAAATACATAATACAGAGCTTGCTGAGAGCAATTAATTTGTCTTCAGTGCCACTGCAGAGAGACTCCATCAGTGCAAGAAAGGACTCTGGTGCAGTAATGTGATCAGTATGCTGACTATTAGTCAGATTTTTACCATAATCCAGGATCTATCAGAGTTGGTTTTGGGGTGGGGAAACCTTCTCTGTTACAGGTCAGGTGCCATGACTTCCCTTCAATCTTCTCTTGATTCACGCTCAGTGAAGTATCTGGCTGGGGTAGTTTGAGCTGATGATAGTTCTACCACATCTTTTAGCCAGGTCTGTTTATATGTGCAAAGACGGAGTCCTCATCCCTTAAAAGGATGAATGTTAACTGCCTTATTACACTAATCTTGTATAGACAACAGTAATTGTAAAGTAATGCCTAGAAAAAACCCTGGCTTGGACAAAGGGACTGATGCTAAATATTGCATGACAGGTGATGGATCACTCAATTGCCCTATTTTGTTTGTTTGCTCTGAAGCGTCTGGCTCCAGCCACTGTTGGAAGACAGGACACTGGTCTAGATGGGCCATTGGTGACCCAATATGTCTGTTCCTATGTTGTCCAAACCTCTTCCTGCTTTAAATGGCCATATCCCCAGCTCACTGCAGCATTAGTTGTGGTAGTCCAAGAGATACAGTTACTGTACTTGGATTTGGAAATTGCAACGCTGCCTTGGAGATTGCTAGGTATATTTGATACCATGACATCCTGTATCATATTCCGTCTCCATATCCCCTTTTATAATCCTCATGCCTCCCAGAGATTTTAGTGAGTAATGCATCTAATTGAATCTTCATCGACACATGAAAGAGAGGATTAATCTGTGCTATTTAAAAACTTTTGATATTAAATACTTTTTTCTCATTACTATAGCTTCAAATTGGACTTGAGATCAATAGAATTTTAACGTCTTCAGTGTCATCTCAAAATGAACCAAAAAAGAAAAGCCGGAAAAAGAAAACTGCAAAAGTAACATGCAAGTTTGTCATTTGCAGCGTGATAATGTCTCTAACATGCCTCTTATTTTTGTAGCATCTCATTCATGGAGTGATAGGGATGCTACTTGAAAAGTGGTGGTGGGTGGGGTTCTGTTGGCTCTCTGTACTCTGTCATTTACTCTGGAAATATAACATGCTGTTTTTCCCTCTCTTTAGATAACTAAAATATGTTTAGTGTGGTAATGCCTAGTTTTTAAATAGAAAACTTGCCCACTCCAGCAGAACCTTAAACTATGCATGGCCATTTCACTGACCTGTGTTTATGGTTCCTTAGTCGATTTTTGAATTTACTTTCAAGACCACTTGAACTAGAATTTTTTTGAGATGCTGTAGCAAGTGTCATACTGAAGTCAAGATGAACTTCACCCACTGCATTCTTTTCATCCACAGGCACTGCAGGTCTGCTAAAATGACACGACTTGTAAAACTGAGTCTGTTAAATGCCACATAGGTGGTGCTAAATTTCTCTAATCGTAATCTACTACTGAATTGTCAGATTAACTGTGTACTAGATCTCAGTCTTATTGGAAATTCTTCTGTATTTGGGAGAAGTAGGAAAACTTTAATACCCATTAAAGGAGATGAATCGAGACTGCATATTTCACTGGCTATTATGGAGCATTGCTTTTGTATGGAATGATTTGTTGCTGAAGTGTAGCTCAGACTTGTTCTCACTGGGGATGGGTGGGGAAGGCTTGTTGACAAAATACTTGGGTTATGCTCTTCTTTATTATTTGTATTGTGGTAGCACTTAGAAGCCTCAGTCGTGGAGCAGGACCTTGTTGTTCTAGACACTGCACAAACACAGAACAAAAACAGCTCTTGCTTCAAAGAGTTTAAAGTCTAATTTTGAAAGAATAATTTTAAGGTTGCACTGTTAGGCAAACATGTCTTCTGTCTACTATCTGTCAGAAAAAATCTGCTCTGAAGAAAGTACATCCTCCACAATTTTGCCTAAAGGCTGGGATGCTGCCTTTTGTGGCTGGGAAGGTAAGCCTGATTTAGATTCTCATTTAAACGTGTGTCCACATTCTTTTTAAATGAACATTCTTCCATTAATTCCCTTCGTTATTGCTGCTTACAGAAGTTTCCTTTTCTCCTCTCTCAAGTCTGCCAGCTCCAGCCATTCTGTTAGTGCAAACGTACAAAGTGTCTTACATATGATGAAACATCGTAGTCCATGTATCTTGTCACGGTGTCCAGAAGCAGCTGAACACAGGATTTCTAGACGAACAATTGCTTGCAAATCTATATCCTCTCGTTCCACATCTTCTTCTGTCACTGAAAATCTATCTGACCTTTTGCTGGCGATACAAGATGAGCTAGGCCAAATGAGCTTGTAAGTATGCATCTGTGTATTCTCTCCCAAAGGATAAAAAGACTGTGATGCTCTCAGTAAAAATGGCTGCAAGCTGCAGGCATGTGAGGGCTATTTGGAGGTTGTACTAGAGTATGTTTTGATCTAAAAATATTTGGGGAGTGGGGTTTGGGTGGATCTTGCAGATAGGATTTTCTATCATTGGGAAGCTTTTATAGCCCTTGCATTTAAACAGCCTCATGAGCAGATAGTGGAGGTTCTTTTGTACTTTTGGGGCTTTTTTTTTTTTTTTTAAACCGCACTTAGCCTGCTGCACTAATATCATATCTAAAATAAGGCCTGAAGGATATCCTTATCCTCAAAGCTACACAGCAAAATGGTAGGTTTCCTTTTGGAGAAACCTTTTATCAGATACCTAGAAGAGTAAACCATATTGCTGTAGGGGTGTTGCCAGCTTTGACTTTATTGTGACTGACAAGAGGCCTGAAATGAAAGGGCCATTAGTCCAGAAAGGACAACTGCATGGGTTGGAGACTAGATGTTCTGCTGGTGTCCATCTAATCCTTGTAAATAGCATGTGTGTTTTGAATCAACATTGCATTTTAAAATTCCTATCTTACAAATCATGCTGAAATAGTTGTTGGTCGTCATTTCAGGACATGTGGAATTGATTAATCTAAGCTGTTTGCAGAATCTCTTCTTCACAGAGCCCTAGTTATAACTCCCTTATTAGTTGTGTGCCAATCAGAGAAAATATTTGTTTTAGAGTAGCAATTTAAGCTGGAGGAATTTATGAAGAGAAGAAATAATTATTCATTTTCAGTTGTGCTCACTTTGTGCTAGGCATATTAAAATATAAAAGAAGGCATGGCCCTTTGCCACAAAGAGCTTGTTGGTCAATAACTTTTAACTGGGAAATGTTCTTATCCTTTGTAATTAATATATAGCTTTACTCCATGCATTAGGGAGCTCTAAACTACAGTTTCTCTCATTAGTTTGTAGAGTGAAATGTTTGGAACAGTAATTGCCAGTAGCAACAAACCATGCAGTTAATTTTGCCCAGTAGAATTCTTAATTTTACTTGATTAATTTGACAAAAGCACTATAACTTTCATTAGTGGTTGTAAAACAAGTTTTTCTGAATTATGTTAAGCACTCTTACTCTGAGGCAACCTAGATAGGGGTTGGAATTGGCCAGTATACAGTGTGTGTGTGTGTATTGCCTGCTATTTACTTTAGTAGGTTCTTTAATTTTTCACATTCCAAATTCCCATTGTGCATGATGCTGCAGTACCAGCACACTCGGGTGCTTATTTCTTCAGTCTTACGAGATAAATGGTTGTGATGTAACAAAATGAGTATACTAGCTGCAGGCTCAGAGTAGAAGGAAAATAAGTAATGAAAAAATATGAATGAGTAATTAATTTATATATATATATATATATATATATATATATATATATAATAAAAAGTATTAGTTGTATGTCATGGTGATTAACATGCTTTCTTTCTCTAGTGAGGAGACCATCTGGAGTTGAAATTTGTGCAATGTAACAGAAGTACATGTAAGAGAAATGTCGTTCAAATATACCAATACTATTGTCTAATATCTTTGTCTCTAACAGTGAGCATCAAGAACTCTTGAAGCAGATACAAGAAACTCAAAACTGTGAAGTTCGTGAAGACCTAGAACGTGAATTGGATTGTCTTGTAAAGCAAATGGAAATTAAAGGGGAACAGATATCTAAGTTGAAAAAACACCAAGCTAGTGTAAGGAAATAATTTTTAAAGAGTTTACTTAGGAGCAAATTATTGGAATATAATGAAAATAATTTTTCATGCTGTCGCCAGAGAGAGCCTATATTTAGAATGTACAATCCCATTGGGATTCCAAGACACACAGGTTCAAACAAGAAACTTATTTGAAGCGTGTGTCAGATTCAAACACTCATCCCTGTCTCTATATTTAGAAAGCAATGATGGCTTGAATGCATTTTAGAGGTTTTTTTTATCTTTAGAAATAGTTCAGACTTAAATCTACATAATGAACACTTCAAAATATGTCCAGAAGTTTTTCTCATAATACCCTAATTTTGTCTACTGGAGTGTCCTTCAGTGTAGGTTTCAGGGTACATGCAAATCAAGACACACACACACACACACACACACACACACACACACACACACTGGTTGACATTCAAAAGCATTCATAGTAATATCAACCCCATGATTGATATTTATTACAAAGAGCTTAGTGAGGTGCTGAGGCTTTAGGTAATTATTTAGATACAATGGCTGATACTGAACATCTGGAATGAAGCTAAAGTGGAAAACATTGCCATAAGTAGGATATTATAACTGATGAGGGACTGGTCTACATTGAAAAGTTATATCTGCATAGCAACGTCTCTCAGGCATATGGAAAAATCCACACCCCTGAGAGATGTAGTTACGCTGACTTAACCCGTTGCTACCGCCTCTCAGGGAGGTGCATTGCTGTAGTAAGTGTCTACACTGAAGCCCTGCAACAGTGCAGCTATAGTGCTGCAGCTGTGCCTGTGTAGAGTTTTTTAAGAGTAGACATAGCCTTAGGTAACTCAACCTATGCTACGCAACTCCAGCTACGTAAATAATGTAGCTGGAGTTGATGTACCTTAGGTTGAGTTACCGTGGGGAGGTCGATGGGAGAAATTCTTCCGTCAACTTAACTTACTCTTCTCGTCGGGGGTAGAGTACAGGGGTTGT
>NW_020664393.1:5581126-5594721 GCF_002925995.2 Terrapene triunguis | reverse complement strand
TTTTTTTTTTTTTTTTTTTTTTTTTTTTTTTTTTTTTTTCATTTATAGTTGGTGTTTGAGACTGTGTGGCTCTTAAGTGGTGGCTGGGTCTCTAGCCAGTATCCTTTCTGAGCATTAAAACTTTTATGCATAATCTTCATTTTTAGGTCCACAAATTAAAGCAAAAAACTCAGAAATTGAAGAGACAGTCAGCTCATGTCCTACCAAAATCTGATGACCTAAAAGGAACAAGAGAGATTCCAGTTACTCCAAGCGGAAGTGCATCAAAAAACTGCCCTGTGCAGAAAAGCAAAAGCTCTCTTCAGCTGTTAAAAAATGTGCAGAAACTTCAATCAACACTGAAAAAAGATGATATCATGTGGGAACAATAGTTTTACATTTTATCATATAGGTAGTGCCTCTTACTGATATGCCAAAAAAAAAAAATTTGTCTGACACTTCGTAGGTTTGGATTTAACAAATATTAGACTGAATTAAAAGTTTAATATTTTATTTTATGCTATGTCTAAATATTTGCTAGCCTAATAGTAAATTTCAGTTGAAACTTAAGTTTGGGTTGAACAAACTCACTTTCCCTGTAGCTAAACGTATTTGTAATAAAATCTGTTTTAACTGTTCCATGAGGTGTCCCAATTTCTTTTAACTTGCAAAATAAAACTATCTTTGAAATATATAAGAAAGGCAATCTGTTTCTTTTACCCACTTTCCTCCTCATCGACATAAATGTACACACTTTGAAATAATTATTTCAGTAGAGGAGGAAGGGAAAACTCAATGTAGGGCAAAAACTCAGGACTATCACATTTCCTCCATGCTCAAAGGAGATACTTGAAGCCTGCTTCTGTAGCCCTAACAGGGCCAAAATTCCCAGTGGAGTCAGTGGGAGTCTTCCTTTTGTGAGGACTGAATATTTGGGTTCTGACGATTAATGCAGACAAGTACAATGTCTGTTGTGAATGTGCACTTGCTAATTTTTTTTAATGTAAAATTATCTAGGACATAAACTTTAGTGCCTGCATTCATGGACTGATGTTGAAGATTGCTTGTTTTGCAGAGGGAGTTTGGCAATAAGGCACTTGCAATGATAGAGCAAGAAGGTCTTCTTTCTACAAAGTACTTTTTTTGAAAGTGTAATGGCTTGTATTATACACACTTGCCAATCAGAGGGCTCAAATGGCCCATATTGGTTCAAATATGGTGTGGGTTCTTTTTATTAAAGAAAAAAAAGTTCCCCACATCTGACTCTTTAATGCTAATAAGGCACAATTTATACTGCTGTAACAGCCATGTTTTTAAAATTAATATTGCTAAACTCATTTTGGCTGGATATGTGGAAGGGACCAATCCTTAAAAACCTAAGTAGATGTCTAGCCTAGAACTCTTTGTCAACAGAGCCTGTCTAAATCATGTAATAAGCCAGTGTAGTGGAAACATGTATAACAATGGCTGAAGCCATTGTGCGTACTGGGTCTAGAACCCCATGCCTGTACTCAAATATGTAAAAAATGACCCAATCCACTACAGCTATGGTGTTTTCAGACTTTCAGCTGCTTGCTGCTGCTGTTAGTACAACAGAGCTACACTCTACTTCTAATATTTAGTACTTAGGGTGTGATCTGTAAAGCAACTTAATGGCCTAAGTTTCCATACATAACACCACTGTGCTTAACAAAACTCCCACTCAGCTGCTGCTTGTTGGTAGGTGCCTAAACTCACTTGGTGCCTACATTTCCATTGTAAAAGTTCCTAGGAACCTAAATTTTAGCCCCTGGAGCATGTACTGTATTAAGCAGCTGGGTGCCTATGCTTGCCTAACCCCAACTGTGATTTGTGAATCAGGGAAGGTAGGCAAAAGAATACCTCTCTCTCATTTTGGGCCTGATCCAGTAGGTGTGCTCAGAGACCAGCTAGTATCTGGCTTTTACTAGTCCATGCAGCCCAGGGGGCAGAACGTGAGCATGAGCAAGATTTTGAGCATGACAGAATTGTGGGGGGGGAGGGGAGAGAGAAGCAAGATCTGTTGGTGAGACAGCAGTCAGGTAGTGCAAGGTGTAGGTGGACAGGGTATTGGGTTAACACATCAGAGGGTAGCTAATGGGTTCTCTAGTGGGGCACAAATTAGAGACCACTTAGGGTAGGGAAGGGGAACCACAGATAACCAAGGCAAGGAAGGGGGGAGAGGGCTGGGAAAAGGCTACGGAGCAAGAACGGAGATGTAGGGGGCAGCTGAGCTGCTACTAGGCAGGGAAGTGGGAGGCCAGGGAGCAAGGTCCAGCATGATAAACAACAGTATTTCCATGTTGCAGCACCAGTTATGGCAGCAAGAGGAGGAAGAACAGGGGCAGAGGCAGTCCAACCCAAGCACCAGTCTCAGGCCAAGGCTGAGCCCTAGGCTGAGGCTATACACCGCAGCCATCCCGGTGAACGTGCCAATCCCACCACAGTTTCATGGGGATCTCTCAATGGACCTGCATCCAGTACTATGCGCTGGGCCCAGACGCTCTCCAACACCTTTTGTGACGCTCTTCATGAGAACTTCACCACAACTGTACAAAGGAGTCAGCCACTATCTGTCGCCACTGGGTCAGCACCACCCTGGGGATACAGGCATCAGGATCTTTTCAGCAGATTGCTGCACAGACTATTGACATCAGCAAGTCTACGGCCCCCAGGGTCCTAGACCGGTTCCTGGAGGCCATAATCAGTTGTTCACAAATACATCGATTTACTGAGCCAACCGGAAGGAAAACAGGTAGAGTTCCATGAGACTGCCACCTTCCCATGGACTACTTCCTAGGAGTAGTCAACAGTACCTGCGAGACCACTGCCATTAGTATGTGACAACTCATCTTGGCCTCCCCTCTTCCCATCCCATTGTCTACTCTGCCCATCTCCCTGAGTGTGAGATATCACATGTCCCTCCATTATTATAGAAGGGGGAATTTTAAACTCACCATACAGGGTATTTACATCCTGTTTGTGCAGAAACCTGGTGGCAGCTGAGCTTTGTGCATGCTGTCCAGTGGGAAGTGTAATGGGCAAGTGAAGTGGTAGGTTTTGAGAGGTCCAGGGGTGTCTCATGAGTATATCCTTCCAACACATTTCTTAAGATAATGTACATCTCAGAAAATTCTTTTGGGTCTTGTGCTGTCAACATGAGGTGCTTGTTAGTGTTTCAGTGGAGCTATAGATTGGCATGAGCACCTGTCTGTGGGGGTTGGGAGTCGCCATGCTGCCTCCCCTGGCTGACCTAAGCAACTCCCCTCTGCTTGGTGGAACACAATGTTTTTCCTTTTTTCTAGATAGATTTGAACAGGGGTCTCCCACCCACCCAGTGGATGCTCTATCTGATGGGCCACAGACTGTCTGCACTCTGGCCCAATGATTCTTTTATACTTTGTGTGCATAGGACCAGTTATTGGGCTAGAACAGGTGAGCATGCTGCTGTAGCACAGTTGTTAGGGCACCTACCTAAGAAGTGGGAGACCTTGGGTCTGGTCCCCCTACTGGAATGATTCTTTCTTAATCTTTCATTATTTATCCACTAGTGGAACAGCTTCAACAGGAGAGATTGTGGAGAGAGGCAGGTGCTGAATTCATTCCTGCACGAAGTGCCTAAGATTCCTGACTCCACGCAGCTCCTTTCTGTTCATGGATCACAAGCGGAGATGGGCGCCTCCCTAATGCCTGGTCTTAGGCATTTATCTCTGAGGAAGGGATAAGGCTTATGATACACTCTTTTGGTCCCATTGGCTGGCTTAGGTGACTGCCTCCCTAGTTGCTTGGCTCGGTCAATTGCATTTTTAGGTGCCTATCTCTCCCCATTCTCTATATAAAGGGTCTTGGGTGCCTAATTCAACATGGTGGATCACAGTGTTGTTCCTGTGACTTTTCTAGGCACCTAAAAGTTAGGCACAATAATGCTGTGTGCTGCAATGCCTAGGTCCCCATGTGTACTCCAGGGTTACTTCTTCTTTCCCCTCATGTAAATATGGCAGAATGAACAAGCTAATTATTCAAACTTGATATTATAATCACCTTGATGCAATAAATCCTTGATTTAGTGCTATCTGTTTCTGCACCCTGTTTTCCCTCCAAGGAGTACGTAGGGAGAGATGGTAATGCTAAGAAAAAGAAGAGGATAAATCAGTGGTTTAGTGTTACAAGGGTTTTAGCCCACGAAAGCTTATGCCCAAATAAATGTATTAATCTCTAAGGTGCCACAAAAACAGAAGTAGCTGAAGGAAGGAACTGGTAAAGATAGACCCTTAATTCTCAACTTGAGAAGCTTCCAAGGAAATAGTGCCTTTGTAACAGCATAAATAAACCTGCTATTAAGAACAACCTAACAACAACACAATCACATGAATAGCGTAGCTGAAGTCGAAGTATCTTAGATCGAATTACCTGGGGTCCACACAGCGCGGGATTGACGGCCGCGGCTCCCCCGTCGACTGTGCTACCACCGCTCGCTCTGGTGGAGTTCCGGAGTCGACGGTGAGCGTGTTCAGGGATCGATATATCGTGTCTTAACAAGACGCGATATATCGATCCCGGATAAATCGATTGCTACCCGATGATACGGCAGGTAGTGAAGACGTACCCAAAGGCATATTAGCCACACCTGCTGGAAGCTTCAGCAGCTTCATGGTAGGAAAGGAGTAGAAGCTGCTGTAAAGATGGCTTCCTTTTCTACTCCCGGATGGGTAGAGTGTACAGAATTTTTTTTTTTTTTCTGGGAATTACTGTCTACACCCAACCTGCTGGCTATGAGCATTGATGCTATCTAGAGTGTAGCAAGGGGAAGGGTTTGTCCAATTACAGCTCAAAATTCTAGTGGGGTTCTGCAACTCAAGTTAATTAAGGGTATTTTTAAAAGTGTACATATACCAGAAATAAAACAATGTTGTGGCAGTTCAGTGAAGTTCCGCTACTGATCTCCGGTATGAAGAGAGCTGGGTGGTCCCCACAAATCTTTTTGCAGATAGGGCCTTGCAAAAAGTAGAGCTAAGCTCTGTTTCCAGGGATTTGCAGTTGGTGTTGTCAGAAGTGGGTCTTTAATCAAAAGTTGACAGCACTGCACTGTTGTGGAATAAAGTTAATAAGCATTTTTGGACTAATGGGTTGTGCTCAGTGGCCTCTCAATGGTGAAGGAAGACTGCATATATTTTGTGGTGTATGTGCTGTATTATCTATCTACAGATTTACTACAAAGTATTGGATGAAGAAAGGAAACATATTTCTATACATTGAAGTCAGCATTGCTAGAGGTAGAAGCAGTATTCTGCAGTTGCAAAGAGCCCGCTCTGATTTTAGGTTCATATTTCACCTTAGGAGCCCCTCTTATCTTGTGATCTTAAGCAGGGCCGTCTCCAGGCACCAGCCGACCAAGCACGTGCTTGGGGCGGCACCTGGTAAGGGGCGGCCAATCTTGGGGTGGTGGGGGGGGGCGCTCAGGGTTTTTTGGGGGGGGGTCGGCCGGGGGGCGCTGGGGGGGGGGGGGGGTGGTTTTGGTTTGGCGGCTGGGCGCGTGGGGGGTGTTGGGGTTCGCAGTGGTGCTGGGGGGTGTGTGCCGTCGCGGCGGGGCGCTCGGTGGGGAGGGTGTTCGGCAGCGCGGCTCGGCGGTGTTTGGCGGCGCTCGGCGGGAGGTGTGTGTCGCGGCGGGGGGGTTCAGCAGCGCTGCGCTCCGCGGGGGCGGTGTTCGGCTTCGGCGGCGCTCCGCGGGGGGGGATGTTCGGCTCCGCGGCGCTCCGCGGAGGGCTTGGGGGTTTGGTGGCGCGGCGCTCCACGGGGGGCTGGGGAGTTCGGCTGGGGGGTTCGGCGGCGCTCCGTGGGGGGGTGTTGTCGCTGTGATGAGGGTGTGTGTTATGGCGGCACTATGGAGGGCGGCACTCTTTTTTTTTTTTTTGCTTGGGGCGGCCAAAATGTTAGAGCCGGCCCTGATCTTAAGCCATCGATTCCCTGCTATCCCTGTGAACTAGACAAATATCTCTGGAGATAGGTTACTTCTTGTACCTTAGTTTTCCTAAGGTTACCACACAGAGAGTCGCTAGCAGAGCCAGCATTGCTACGGTGAGAGCGCTGCTACCTAGTCCAGACCCTGCAGCCTATTTTCAAAAAGTTTTTAACACTTAAAGGCCATATCATATCCCAGGTAGCCCAAAGGGTTGCACTCGCCTCTCGCAAGAGGGCAGGGGATCCTACACCTAAGCAACAAACCATAGACCCACTGCTATTAAATCTAGACAAGAAACAACCAGAGTTTTACCCCCTGTGTGTAAGTACCAGGTGAACATATTTGCACAATGACAGCACCAGGCGCCGCCGCCAGGGAGTCCCTGCACCTTCAGAGCCAGAGACGATCAAAGGCAATCGCAGCTCCTGTCTGGAAGCCCAGGAAGATCCTTTCCCTGGGCTTCCCCGCCCCTTAGAACGTTCAGTGTACTGGGGTTGCTATGGTTACAGCTGGGCCTGTCCACGCGCTGGGAAAGTGGCGAGTGTATCAGCTTCGTCCTCTGCGCCCTGATTTCGATTCTGTTGTTAACTTTAGAACGCTGGGGGACAGACTGTTGGGTGCTACTACCGCAGTGATAGGGTCGGAACGCTTCCTTCACTGCAAGGGTTGATTAGTAGCAGTGACTGACAGCAACCTGGGGGAGTTAGACAGGTATTGTATGGCTCTGAAGCTGGCAATGGAGATTTTGGTGCTGTGGTTCTGTTTACAGAATGGAGGAAGGGACAACGTTTGAATGGCCATAGTAAATGTGTGATAAAATATGTACTCTACATAAATAGGTTATACACAACCCTCAGATTGCCTGTCTCTGTGGATTGGGAGGAGATGGAAAAGGAAACCAAGTACAAATGGTTCATGACAGATCGGTAGTTACTTGGGATCTTTACTTAATTTTATGTCAAAAGTGTTCAGTTTCGAGTCTAGATGAGATTTTGGAGAAAAGAGGTGAGTTGATCATAAAGCAGTTTTTAAAAATTTATATAATCAAAAACTTTTATGCATGTTTTATATTTCAGCACCAAACAGTTCAACCCATTTTTTAACATCAATGTCTTACTATTATTTGTTCTCAGGAACTGTTTAAATTTTTCAACATGTGTTTCCTTTCTCAGAGTAAAACAGAACTGATGTACTGTAACATGCATTAAAAAAGAGGTAAAGTATAGATTAAATTATTTCTACAGATAATAAAATGTAAACCTCAAAGTTTCCTTAGCTAGAGGAAAAATTCTAGAAATGAAAAATGCATTCTTATAGCAGTAACTGCAAGAGTTTGTTCTGGAATAGTATCTCAGTATTGCCTAGAGTGTGGAGACCAGCCAAGTTATTTTTTATTTAGAAAATTTACAATTGGAAGCAGCTGTTTAACTACTTATGATGGGATTTTTAAAGGAGCCCAAGGCCCTGCTCCTGCAAACATGTAGGCATGTGCTTAAATTTACTAGCGTGAGTCGTTCCATTGATATCAGTGGAACTACTCATAGTAGTAAAGTTAATCATGTCCCTAAGTGTTTTCAGGATCAGGGCCTATTATAAGAGTTTGGAGTTCAATTTCAATGGGATTTAGATGCCTAATTCCCTAGGCTCCTTCGAGAATCCCAGTCTGGAATTCTGTAAATGACTAATATGTAGGAGAGCTTTCAAACAGATTGTTTTACTCAAGCAGTAAGTTTGCTTAGTGAGGGCTTGGTCTGGAATCTCTTACAGGTCCTTTTGAATCATACATAGAAGAAAGAAAACATTCAATGTCCTTTTGCATTTGAAACTATTTTAACTTTTTATGTTCATTCACATTTTGAATGTTATTACAGAGGCAGCAGACAAATGTTACAATGACCCATCCCAAAGGAGAGCAATCAGCCTGACCCCCTTACACTGGGTTATACAAATTAGTCTTGTACAAAATTATCAATGACAAGAGAATTGATTAGTGCTCTAATCTAGGGTCATAGTTTACAATTGGACATACGCAAAGTAGGACAAAGGATACAGGTCAAACAATATAACCGGATACCTAGAAAAGTAAATTGTATCCAACAACCGTTCATGTTTCTGGTGTTAATCAAATATGCTAGCACACGTTAAACAGTAATACTCTGTTACTTAAACCTGCTAGAAAGATTTTGTCTCTGTATAAAAGGAATTCAGTTTGAAAACATATGTTACAATCTTTTTCCCAGCATAACTAGGGGTTGGCCATTAGACATTTCAATAAATCCACTGTGTTCTGGCAAAAATACTTAAATATCAAGGCAGGATCTCATCAAGACTTGGATACTTACTAATATAACTTACTACAGATGTTTGTGTTGACTGGAAGATTTACTGAGAGACATTTGCTTCCCAACATAAAAGTATCATACAGAATTGTGATAACTTTATGGCAGTAAAATAAAAAAACTAGAGATATGGGAGCATGTGCTCTTATTTTTGATTTAAAGTACTATTTTCGTCAGTTCACCCACATCTGGGAAACCCACAAGGAGACTACATTGTCCTCCTGTAGGGCCTGATCCAAAGCCCAATGAAATCAGTGGGAGTCTTCCCAGTGACTTCGGTGGACTTTGGATTGTCCCTTAAAACTCCCCCATGGTGTGATGCATCAAAAACACTTGATAGTGGTTAGGCACTATTCATAACTGTCTTACTTGTTCCCTTGTGTTCCTTGTCTGTTTGTCACATCAGTTTGTTGTATCTTGTCTTAAATTTGGGCCCCAGTTCTGAAAACACTTGTGCATGTACTTAACTTTACTCCAGTGAATAGTATCATTGACTTCATGTGAGTAAATGTTTGCAGGATTGGGGCCTTAGGTTGTTAGCTCTTTTGGGCATGGACCTTCTTTTTGTTATATATTTGTACCATGACTAGCATAATAGCACCTACAGGCCAGGGCCCTATCACAATACAAATAATACTTAAAGTCCAGATTGTTGTTTTATTCCACACTCTATATCCCCTTATAGAAGGTGGACTTTTGGTTGTTTTTTTTTTTAATGTTACTGTTCAGTAGCAATGTAACAAATTAATGATCTGTTTTCAGGAAATTAAAATTGGTTCCATAATAATCTTATACAGTGTGAATGAGATGCTGGTTATTGTTACTTCTTACTAATTTGTGTACTTGTTATCAGAGTTGAAGAGTTTTTGCCTGAACCCTTATAGTACACAGCTGGAGAGCAGAGATTGATTTTGGAGGGACAGGGTCACATCAAGTGACTTTGCATTATCAATTTTGATTGTTTAGCAAAAACACCAAGCCTCACCTCAGCCCTCGATGAAGGTGATGATAATACCTAGCTCTTATAAAGAGCTTTTCCTTTCAAAGCATTTTACAAAAGAGGCCAGTATCAGTATCCCTCCATTTTACAGATGGGGAAACTGAGGCCCAGAGAGGGGGAAGTGTCTTGCCCAAGGTCACCCAGCAATGATGTGATTAAACTCCATGAACCTTGCTCAATAAATCCCAAAATGCAAGAATGCAAAGAGTGTAATTCCAGAGTCAGGAATAGAAATTAGTTCTTTAGAACTTCTAGTGGATCTGGTGTTTCCCACACCAGAAGAAAATTCAGTGTTCATTATAATATATGTCCTGATGGTCATCTCATATGCAGCACATACCACCTGCGATCTCTCTCTTTTTTTAAAAGAAAAACAACAACCCTTTTTCTTTGGAACTATACGAAAATCTCTGTGCTTGTAGATAATGTACTGTGCTCTTGAGGGAAAAAACACTGTCTCTAGGCTTGTCCTATACTATACTTTGGTTGTAGACTTAAAGCACTGAGGTTTACAATATGGATGAATTTTACAAGATCTCTTCCACTGAGAGAGTCCAGCAGTTGGAAAAAGAACTAGCTGTTCAACTGGCAGAGCTGAAGACAGAAATAGAAGACAATGGGGTATTGCAGGGAACACCAGATAGAGCTTACAGGTAAAGAAAACCTCTTGGTGAATGAGGAAAAGAGGACTGATTATGTCAATTATGTATTTTATAAGTGTCTGTTTCATGCACTTTTGTTTCCTCTTGTTAGAAATCCTACATGCTTAGTGATCTAGAGCAGTGGTCTCCAAAGTGGGGTGCGTGCACCCCATGGGGTGCGCAAGAAGCTCCTTGGGGGTGCGCGGCAGGAGGAGCGTTTTTTTTTTTTTTTTGCTTCGGCATAGCAGGGGGTGCATGCTCAAAAAATTGTTACTGATAGGAGTGCACGATCAAAAAAGTCTGGAGACCACTGATCTAGAGGCTTGGACACAGACCTGGGAACCAGGAACCTTGACTCTTTCTTTCAATCCTGGCTCCGCTGCTGACTCACTGTGTAGTATGGGAAAGCTAATATAAAATTCTAAATGATTTTTGGAAATTCAGTGCTGTTCTACGTTTTAAATCCCCAAACAAAATTTAAAATCTCCCTGCAGCCTTAATTAATCCTCTGTCACTTCTTTCATTGAAGAGGGGTGTCTTTGAGTGTTCTAATATGGTTTCCTGTACATTGCTTTTGGACGTGATTCTGCAGCTCATACCACTTGGTTGGTATTTAAAACATACACATTCATTTTTATTTAGTAGTACAAATATTTAATATTTACAATAGTTTGTTAGTGTGTAATTTTTTTTAAAATATATCTACATAGTGTGTGTGTGTGTGAGTGTGTGAGAGAGAGAGAGAGAGAGAGAGAGAGAGAGAGAGAGTGAGAGATTTGGCTCTTATCCTTTTTACAGCCTTGGTCTTCGGTGTCAATAAATATGGGGTCCTGTCTTGCAGACTTCACTCAGGCAAAGCCTTTATTTATTTCAGTGAGGATTTTAATTGAGTAGGGCTTGCAAGCCCTGCCCAGGTGTACACACTGTCTCTCTTTCTCTATCTCACTCTCTATATAATTTTTTTAACTTTTCTGCCTTAAAAAAGGGATATTTACTATGGATAATATTTACCATTGATTTATACCACTTGAATTGTACTGGCCCTGTCAAATTATGACAAAGGAATATATTAATTAACAGACACTGCATTGTTTTCTATCTGTCTGTAATATTCTTTTGGATAATCTTTCTATAGCTCTGTTCCGATACCAAAGGACGCTTCGTATTTCAGAAAAGAAAGGGAGGTGATACTGAAGAAAGTTTTACAGGTAACTGAAGAATATACTAGCATGAAAAAAGTCACCTTTAAATAGTTCTCAATAACTATTTAGAATATAACTTCAGATAAAGATTTTTTTTTTAAATTAGCAAAACTGTAACTGTCTCCATTTTTGACAATAAGGCGCACGGGGGTAGGGTGGGAAGAGTACTAATATAATTGTTTGTATAGTAGTGAAACAACACAACCCTTTATTTTCTCTACAACAGCGGTTCTTGTGATACTGATAATTTTGAGCCCAATCCTGTAGCCGTTGCCCATATGATCATTCCCACTGGCTTCAAAGGCTACAGGATCAAGCCCATAACAATCGGTTTTCTTTATTTAAAATCAATCATTTTGTATCCCAGATTGTGAAAAATTAGCCTTCTGCTGAGACTCGTGTGTGTGTGTGTGTGTGGGTAGTTTTGCCTATTACAAAACATGAATGCGGCATAGCATTTTTCCTGAGTATCTGTATTTGCCCACAAAGTTTGCTTGATGTCTAATTACCTGTGCTTGTAGGTAGCAGAGGCAAAACCTCTTGTTGTTCAGGCTGCTGTCATGCAGAGGGAGCTAGAGAGCTGTCTGAGAAGAGAGTATACAGCAGAAAGCTTACCTCTGTTACTGCACCAGGTAACTTTTCTCTTTGCTACTCAAAGACTCGGACAGTGTTTCAACATGTATGTCCTAGCATGATGGTGACTGAGTTATGACTTAAAGCAAGGATTAAACAAAACTCTGTTCTGAAGGCTATCTTGAAAATGGATGTGCTTAAAGCATTTCCTTGGATAATAAGGAACCTCTTGTACTACTTGGTTTGGTATCTAAAAAGGGATCAAAGTCAGCTGGGATGGGCTGGAACAATATTCCTGTACTACTGTGTGCCCCCATCTGTTTCTGTAGCCTTTGTTCTTAAGGTTTTTTTTTAAGTTGCTAATCCTAGTGGGGTGGATTCTGCTGCCTTCCTCATGCTGATTAGTACCTTACTAACAGTGGTGCAAGTAGAAATCATTTCTTGCTGGTACTGCACTCATGGGAGGGACATGGGGGGGGGGGCATGTGACCTCTCCACATGACCCTCCATGTGACTCCTCCCCAGTCCAGGGCCCCCATGTTCTCCCCGTCCCCCTGACACTTTATATATACAAAGGTCAACAGGCTTAACTACTCACTTTCCCCCCAAATATGTAATATTCAGTCTGTTTATATGGAATATGGGAGTTGGGGAGGAGTCATTTCAGAGTATGTATGACTTATTAAAAGACAGATTTTAAGTAGAACTGTATCCTAAACTGCTTTATTGTATTGTACCCAAACACTGCATTTCAATGGGGGATTCAACTTCCTTTATAGGAATAGACTCCTGAAAATCTTACCCTTACCGGCCCACAAAAGTGGTCCATAGTCATGCAAATAGTCCCATTGTCTTCAATGGGCTTGATCAAATGATTAAGGGTTTACAGCAGGGGTCCGCAACCTACGGCACGCGTGCCAAACACGGCACGCGAGCCGATTCTGAGTGGCATGCTGCTGCCCACTGAGAGGAGGAGGAGGAGGGGCGGAGGGGCCAGAATGCACCACGCTGTGGGAAGAAACGGGGGAGGGGGAAGCTTGGCTCCCTCTGCCCTGACCTCGAGTTGCCCCCAACACCCAGCCTCCTGCCCTGCATCTCCACACACACCCCAGCCCTCTGCCCTGAACCCCTCCACACCCAGCCTTCTGCCCTGCATCTCCACACCCCCCAGCCTTCTGCCCTGACCTCGAGTCCCCCCCAACACCCAGCCTTCTGCCCTAAACCCCCCCACACACCCAGCCTTGTGCCCTACACCTCCACACACACCCCAGCCCTTTGCCCTGACCTCAAGTCCCCCCCCCACACCCAGCCTTCTTCCCTGACCTCGAGTCCCCCGCTAACACCCAGCCCTCTGCCCTGAACCCCCCACCCAGCGGGCTGAGCAGGCTGGCGGCGTAAGATCAGCATTTTAATTTAATTTAAAATGAAGCTTCTTAAACATTTTGAAAACCTTGTTTACTTTACATACAACAATAGTTTAGTTATATAATATACACTTAGAGAGAGACCCCTTCTAAAAAAACATTAAAATGTATTACCGGCACGCGAAACCTTAAATTAAAGTGAATAAATGAAGACTCGGCACACCACTTCTGAAAGGGTGCCTACCCCTGGTTTACAGGTTTAGGTTCCAAGTTTGTAAATTGTTCTGGATGAAACTGACGAAGCCTGAGCTGTCAGATCAGAAGGAGCTTCATTCAAATAAAGGTGGGCTAATGTGTGATAAGACTTAGCTCCGTTGCTAAGATGAGGAACATATTTTCAGCAAAGTTCTTGGCAGATTCTTGAGGCAGCTGGCTGGTTTAAGGCTGTCAGTGTCCGGCATTTAGGGTGACCAGACGTCCCGATTTTATCGGGACTGTCCCGATATTTCCTTGTTTGTCC
>NW_020664393.1:5510523-5580726 GCF_002925995.2 Terrapene triunguis | reverse complement strand
TTTAAGTTTGTTAGCATATGTATTGTGCTGTTAAAGCCATATAAAGAATGAATGTCCTCCTTAGCTGTGTTCTGCTCCTTTAAGGAGCAGAGTGCAGCCCCCGCCCCGGGGTGGGGGTGGGAGGGCTAGTCCCAAGTCTTTCCGGTATCCCGTACCTACTAAAAATCTCTTGCTGGTCCTGCGTACTGGAGGACACCACCCTACTTGCACCCCTGCTTACTAATGAATAGCACCATTTTCTTTACTCGGACTACTTGTAGAGAAAGTTACCTCTCAGTGTGAGGATGGGTGGCAGAACAGGGATACTAAGGGACTGACTATTTCCCCCTCTTCCCCGCTTATGTTATTCTTAGTACTACTTTAGTTCCCCATAATGTTAAACTGTTACCATTTGCTCAAGTGTGACACTTTGTTTATTTTTGGTTTCATTAAAGTTTTTTACAGACAGAATTACCCATCTGGTCCAGAGTAAATACTTACACATGCTTAGATGGAAGAGATTTTGTAGGCACAGCAGTGTTATTGAACAGCTTTATCCCCTCTATCAGGTAGGAAATAAAAAAATAGAAATATTGCACATGTGCATGATATGTTCATGGTGGTTGAGATGGCTGACTTGCACTTAAGTGACAAAGCCATAAAGGATAAGGATCATCCGTAAAGCACTGAGATCTTCAGATGAAAGGTGTTCATATGGTAGCACCTAAAATGTGCTATGTAGTTTGCAGCAACAGAGGAGAACACATCAGCTGCCCTAAGAATGTACCGTGAGTGGAGGGAAAGGAATATTGAATACAAATGACTGGGGGCATAAACGTGTGGCCTTTTAGTACACATTTGTGGTTTATTTTCAAAGATAACCACTAGATGCCAAATGTTATCATTACTATTTATTATGTAGGTCATCTCAAGAGAGCATCAGAAAGACCTTTTATATCACCCCCCCTTCCCCAAAGTATTCTTCATATGCCATATGTTAGCAGACTATAGTTTAGAAAACTTCAAAACCATTTTGCTGGTACTACTTTTGTTTTCTTCCCTCCACTAATTCAGAATTTTTTAGTGCTATGAGTCCAACTATACATTCTCCTAAAGAGCCCCTGTCACTGTAACACTCAAAAATACCAGAGCTTTGAAACAAGTATGGCAATGGTCTTAACACTGTAATCGCACATTTAGCCCAGCAAGCTAGTAAGTCATTAAAACCACATAGCTTGGCAGCTGTGGAATTACATTGGTTTATTCAGTAAAATCTGTTTTTGTGACTGAAAACCACAGGCTTTAGAATATAGGCCCCTTCTGAATCTCCCTGCCAGACTATCATTTAAAAATGAAGCAAAAGCAGTTCAAGAAGAGTCGAGTCCAGTCCAGGAAAGTGGAAGGCTCTTGCCCATTCCAGCTTTCAATGTCCTCATTTATTGTATTTCAAAGAATGTAGCACTTGTTTTGTTCAGCGCAGGTTCCTTAAGTTTCCAGGAGAAACACTTCTCACTGAAAATAAATTGTGAGTTGTATTAGTGGTGGAAGCTGAAATGTGACATTATTAAATAATAAATGTTAGGGTACAATAGTTTAAATGCTCCTCTTGCCAACCTATTCTTATTGATTAAATATAAAATTTTTAGTGACTGTGAGCATAGTAAATTTGTTGATTGCATTTTCTGGTAAGTATGTTATTCAGCTGTATTGTAAATGTCTGCATTGGTTACCAACTCTAAATCAAAATATATAATGAAAATATCAGCAAAGATAAAGTGGGCACTGCAAGAATCCTGTTGGATGTAGACATAGACAGATGATGGTTATTTTCCAGCATTTTGTTATGCTAGCAATGTGGAAGCTCAGTGTCAGAGATGATAAAGCTGTTTCTACCTTCCAGCAGGGCAGGTTTATCAATTTTAAAAAAACAACCCTTCTACTTAATATTTGAGCAACCTTTTAAAGACAGGAAACTCAGAGAAGAGGTAATAGGCTATAGAGGCAGTCACTGGCACTCAAACTACTTGGTAATCTCTGTGCCACAAGTTGGTGGTTTCAGTGCATTTTCTAGTGGACTGTTGTCCAGATCATATGCCATTACCACAACTGGCACTTACTGGTAGCCTCCTAAAAGGGACCAAGGACTGAATGGACATGGAAATTGAACCCACCCTCCATTTCTACCATAGATGCACACTGGCAGCACACATGAAGAAACTTAGAATCATAGAATATTAGGGTTGGAAGAGACCTCAGGAGGTCATCTAGTCCAACCCCCTGCTCAAAGCAGGACCAACCCCAACTAAATCATCCCAGCCAGGGCTTTGTCAAGCCGGGCCTTAAAAACCTCTAAGGATGGAGATTCCACCACCTCCCTAGGTAACCCATTCCAGTGCTTCACCACCCTCCTAGTGAAATAGTGTTTCTTAATATTCAACCTAGACCTACCCCACTGCAACTTGAGACCATTACTCCTTGTTCTGTCATCTGCCACCACTGAGAACAGCCTAGCTCCATCCTCTTTGGAACCCCCCTTCAGGTAGTTGAAGGCTGCTATAAAATCCCCCCTCGCTCTTCTCTTCTTTAGACTAAATAACCCCAGTTCTTTCAGCCTCTCCTCATAAGTCATGTGCCCCAGCCCCCTAATCATTTTCATTGCCCTCCGCTGGACTCTCTCCAATGTGTCCACATCCTTTCTGTAGTGGAGGGACCAAAACTGGACACACTACTCCAGGTGTGGCCTCACCAGTGCCGAATAGAGGGGAATAATCACTTCCCTCGATCTGCTGGCAATCTTCCTAGTAATACGGCCCAATATGCCGTTGGCCTTCTTGGCAACAAGGGCACACTGTTGACTCATATCCAGCTTCTCATCCACTGTAATCCCCAGGTCCTTTTCTGCAGAACTGCCATTTAGCCAGTTGGTCCCCAGTCTGTAGCAGTGCACGGGATTCTTCCTTCCTAAGTGCATCATTAATGAAGATGTTGAACAAAACCGGACCCAGGACCGCTGCTCTGGCGTGTGTTGAACCTCTGTGATTGGCTAAGGGCCCAACTGTAGCACAAGAAGAACTGTGTGCTAGTGTGATTCTCTGCAACCATTGTGGGGGTTGGTGTTGTAACAGCCTTGGAGAGTATTTTAGGCTAGTGTATATCAGGGAAACTGTAATAAGGAACAATGTTTAACTTAATTTTTAATTAGTGGTTGTGCAAAACTTGGGATGTTGTTGCTTAATAAAAAATGAGGAAAAAATTACTTTCCGCTTTCTGATGAGCTCTAGCTTCCACCGAGAGCATCAGCAAATAGGGATGTCAATCTAGAATATTCACTTGCATTAAATTCCCTAAAAAATATACAAAAAAATTGTTTTTGAAAAGGTTTTGTTATTTAATTCTAAAAGCATGATGTAAACTGGTGATCTGATGTCACAAATGCTACTCACTTTTTATCCAAGTAATCATTGCCATGTGGAGAATGAAGCGTATTTAATTGGAAAAAAGATTGTGGATGATTCTGAGTTTTTATACATTCAGATTTTAGACAGGTGGGTATATTAATTGCAGCTTCCTTTACTGTCAGAGCTGACTGGTAAGAAATTCTCTGTTTGAGACTGGAGATGACCTTTCTTCCTGGACTGCAAATATCATTTAGTCTAGGAAGCAAGAGCCTCAAAGTTCCTCCCAAAGTAGGATTTTTCACATGGTGGAAATGCAGAGTTCTTCTAGTTAATTAATAGATTGCATAAAGAAACAAACACAGGAAAATGATGGTCTTTTCTCTCTCTACATAGAAACAAATTGGTCACATTATGCAGGAGTACAACGATGCTGTTCAGAGGGCTGCGAGACTGTCGGCTGCACGACAGAACTTCCTGACAGGAAAGAAAAATTCTGTAACTATAGTGACACAGGAAGACCTGGTTATTTACATGCAGTGGTTAGTGTGTCACCTACACTCTCTCAAGGCCATTCACAGTTACCTTAGGGTAAGAGAGCATTGTGGATGGTGCAACATAATCGCCAACGTCTGCACTGCAAAATGTTAGCATTTAATAAATGTAATAATATTTCCCAGGAAAAACATGATTCTGCTGGAGCGAAGGATTGAGACTACATCTCAGAACTCTGTGGGATTTTTGTTTTATGCGAACAAATCCTTGCAAGAATGCTGTAGCTAGTGTAAAAATCTCTGATGGAAAAAAGAGAAACTCAGGAAATTCAGAGTTAAGGTTAAATTTTAAAAGAAATTTAGAGATTTGAAAGTATTGAATTGCACAAGCAAAGTGCCCTGTAACATGCTGGCAAACTAAAGGCCTGCTAACACAGTGGATAATTCTGCTACAAAAAAGATAAATTCTTCTGGCTCTTTGAGGTAAGTAGGATAACACTGCTCTACAGCCAAAATGCTTCTTAAATAAATGTAGTCAAACTTCACTAATTCTGGGTCACTGAGAACGAAAATGATGCTTAAAATTGTTGATTGGCTCTAGTTTTCAAGATATGCTATTGGGTCAGTATATACGACCCTTGACTTGGGAATGGCGGAGGATAAGTGAGTTATAAAGGGAAGGGATCTCAATTTAAACCAGAAATGACTAAAATACACCTTTGACTGGATCTATGAATAAATCTATGACTGGGTTTGGACAGTACTTGCTTTTTAGGCAAAACAATGAATGATGCAATCTGAAGCTGGTATTGCATCATACATGATATGAATTGCATCATGTTATTCCTAGAAGTCATGGATGATGCAATCATAATGAAGCTTACATCACTCTGCTGAACAAATTGCCCTGTATCAGCTCTAGAAATCATACTGTGTCGTGCTCTCTTATTTGTCAGTGTTTGATTTTGCAAAGGGACACATTTCTGTTTAGCCAAAGTGAGCAGAGATGCCTCGTACTTGTGTGAACAGTGCAGATAACTTCTGCTGTGTTTGTGGTGAAGTGACTTTTGCATCACAAAAGCGCAGTATAACCACTATGGTTAAGAAAGCCTATCACCTTTATTTTGGCTGCAAAATTGGAGATCAGGACAAGAGGTGGGCCTCACACATATGCTGCAACACTTGTGCAACAAATCTTCGCCAGTGGTTGAACAGGAAAAGGAAATCTATGCCTTTTGCAGTGCCAATGATTTGGAGAGAGCCAACAGATCATACCAGCAATTGCAGCAATTACTTCTGCATGGTGCCTCCAGTTGGGAAAGGTGTGTCAAAGAAGAAAAAGTGGACTGTGCATTATTTAAATATTCCATCAGCTATACGCCCAGTACCCCACGGAGAAGGACTGCCGGTTCCTGATGCACCAGAATCATTCTCACTTGAATCAGACGAGGAAGAGGATGAAACTTCTGGTCCTGAACCATCAATGTCACAGGACCCACATTTTCTCCCATCCTCCTCCCCTGAACCACACCTCATAACACAAGGTGAACCGAATGACCTTGTCAGGGATTTGGAACTACCCAAGAGTAAGGCAGAGCTGTTGGGCTCCAGACTACAGCAGTGGAATCTCCTGGCAGGTGATGTTAGGGTTTCCATGTTCCGTGACCGTCAAAAATCTTGTCCCATTCTTCTTCATGAAAGGTGATCTTGTAGCCTGCAACAACATCGATGGTGTGATGGCAGCCCTCAACATCGTTCACGATCCAGATGAGTGGAGACTGTTCATTGATTCATCCAAGACGAGTCTTAAAGCTGTTTTACTGCATAATGGCAATGTTTTGCCATCAATTCCAGTTGGTCATGCAGTCCATATGAAGGAAACTTATGACAACACGAAACAACTTTTGAGGTGCATAAACTATGACCAACATCAGTGGCAGCTTTGTGGTGATTTGAAGGTTGTTGCTCTCTTGCTTGGTCTGCAGACTGGATACACAAAGTACTGCTTTTTTCTCTGCGAATGGGATAGTCGTGCAAGAGATTCCCACTACATCAAGAAAGATTGGCCACTCCGACAGTCATTGGAGCCTGGGAGGAAAAGTGTTCGGCATCCAGCACTTGTTGAATCAAGGAAGATTTTGTTACCACCCTTACACATCAAGCTGGGTCTGATGAAGAACTTTGTCAAGGCCATTGACAAAACACAAGCAGCTTTCAAGTACCTCTGTGGAAAGTTTCCAAGGTTAAGTGAAGCTAAGATAAAGGAAGGTGTCTTTGTTGGTCCTCAGATTCGTGAACTTCTTTGAGATGATGCATTTGACCATGCACTGCGTGGCAAGGAAAAGACGGCATGGAAAGCCTTCCAGTTAGTGGCAATAAATTTTCTTGGAAACAACAAGGCAGACAACTACAGGTTGTTGGTGGAAAACCTCCTCAAGGCATACAAAAGCCTTGGTTGCAACATGTCACTAAAGATACATTTTTTGCACTCTCATCTAGATTTTTTTCCACCGAACTGCGGAGCAGTGAGCGACGAGCACGGCGAGCGATTTCACCAGGACATTGCAACAATGGAGAAACGCTATCAGGGCAAATGGAGCCCATCAGTGCTTGCAGACTATTGCTGGACAGTGACAAGAGATGCTCCATTTAATGAATACAAGAGAGAAGCCAAGAAGCGCCGAGTAGACACTGAATAGGACTAAACTATGTACAGAATAGTTTTTTGCCTTTTGTTTCATAATAAATTTTATTTATATAACCCTTTTGCTGATTTTTAAAGTGTTACATAAACAGGACAGGTGAACTATTATCATGTAAATCAACCATAAACACATGAAAAGACCTAGGTTTACAATTTATGATTAAAACTCTACTATCTACACAATATACATAGACATAAAATGTAAAAACTTAAATATCTCAGAAATAGTAGCCAATCAGTTGTTTTAATTGTCATATTTGAATTCAGCACATCAAAATACATAATAAATAGCACATTTTATCTCTGAAGCAGACAACTTCTCAAAAATTGTAGACCAGTGTAATGAGTCCCCTGGGTATATGTAAATAGGCTGCTTGGGTTGAAGAAGATAAAGGGTATGGGCAGAGCAGTCTAGAAGGAGAAGACCTGAAATCTTCTCTCCAGGCTTTCTTTATAATCAGAGGCTTGGTCTCAGAAGGATTTTACATTCGTATAGCTACGTCTCTCAGGGTTGTGAAAAATCCACAGCCTTGAGAGACATGGATATATCAACCTAACCCGCAGTGCAGACAGCGCTAGCTTGGCAGAAGAATTCTTCCATCCACCTAGTTATTGCCTCTCAGGGAGGCGTATTAATTACTCAGAAGGGAGAATCCCTCCCATTGAAGTAGGTAGTGTCTGCACTGAAGTGCTACAGCAGCGCAGCTGCATTGATGCAGAGGCACCGATGTAGCGTTAGAAGAGTAGGCATATCCTTGTGGTAGTGGTGGTGGTTGGTTAATAAAGCCAAGCCCTAAGGAGAGATGAGTTTGGATTTTGTCTGTGTGCACACTAGATTGGGAGCTGCATTTGCTCACACATCCATACAGCCTTAACCCTGCCCCTATAGCAATGCCAGTCTACGTAAGGACTCACCTAAGAACACAGAAAATTTCAATGGCAGATCTGAGGAGTTGTTCTGCATTGCACTTAGTTTACCTAGTGATTTTATTGTATAAGCACTGAAAGTAGTTTTTAGTTGTTTAATTGTATCTTTCATAGTACAAATGACAGATAATCATGGTTAACTTTTTTCTCTTCTGTTCCCCCCCCATTAAGTCACAGACTGGGTGATTTTAGTGCTTTTTAAGTGAAGTGAAATAACGACACATGCATTTATATTTTCAGGTACTCCAGTATTTGCCTATCTCTCACAGAATGGAGGTGGTTATTGAGAAACACCCTGAGGTGGCCCAGGATAATGGGGACAAATTCAGAAGTGCCACTATGTCTGAATCCTTATCCTCTAATATTCACTTCTCTCTTTGCCCCAGCATTTCAGGAAGAGAGGGTGAGAAATTATTACATTTCCTTTAAAACCACAATAAAAGGACCTCTAGTGTGGAAGTCATCTGTTGATGTGTACTCTTGAGACAGGTCAGCAGTCTTGGTTTGGAAAATATTAAATATTATTCTTGTTTGCACATTTGAGGAATGTGGAGTGCAGCTTGTGAAGCCAGCCAGCATCCTGTAGAATTGAGAAGGCTTCAGAGATCTAGAGCACAGAATTTAAAGTCTCCAGGGGTGGCTCACTTCATTTTGCAACCCTCTGGTTGTAGGGGAAGTTTGTGTGTTGTTGCAAATCCTGAGTATCTAAAGGTCTTGTATATTTATTGAGTCATAATAACAGCATATTAGAAAAACACTGCAGGACTAAATTTGATGGGGAGTCTGGGATATTGTTCTGATTATACCAAGCATTGAAATGTTACTCCTTTCTTTTACATAAACATTGCTTAAAAATATGTTTCAATAGGTGACCCCTTTATAGAGAGATTTATAGTTTAAAACTAGGGCTCTCAATTAATCGCAATTAATCACCATTTTAATCGCACAATTAAACAATAGAATACCAATTGAAATTTATTAAATATTTTGGATGTTTTTCTACATTTTCATATATATTCTGTGTTGTAATTGAAATCAGTGGATATTATTTTTATTATAAATATTTCCACTGTAAAAATGATAAACAAAAGAAATAGTATTTTTCAATTCACCTCATACAAGTACTGTAGTGCATTCTCTTTGCCGTGAAAGTGCAACTTACAAATGTAGATTTTTTTTTGTTTGTTAAATAACTGCACTCAAAAACAAAACTGTGTAAAACTTCAGAGCCTACAAGTACATTCAGTCCTACTTCTTGTTCAGCCAACTGCTAAGACAAACAAGTTTGTTTACATTTACAGGAAATAATGCTGCCTGCTTCTTATTTACAATGTCACCAGAAAGTGAGAACAGGCATTTGCAAGATATTCACGTGCCAGATATGCTAAACATTCGTACGCCCCTTCATGCTTCAGCCACCATTCCAGAGGACATGCTTCCATGCTGATGATGCTCATTTTAAAAAAAATGTGTTAATTAAATTTGTGACACAGTTCTCCCCCAGGAGTTCAATGTTCCCTGCTCTGTTTTACCCGCATTCTGCCATGTATTTCATGTTATAGCAGTCTTGGATGATGACCCAGCACATGTTGTTCATTTTAAGAACACTTTCACTGCAGATTTCACAAAATGCAAAGAAGGTACCAATGTGAGATTTCTAAAGATAGCTATAGCACTTGACCCAAGGTGTTTAAGAATCTGAAGTCCCGAACCACTTCTTTCTCCACAGAGGGCTGGTCACCTTCTCCCCATACTGTGCTGCCCAGTGCAGCAGTCTGGGAGCTGACCTTGTTCGTGAAGACAGAGGCAAAAAAATCATTGAGTACATTAGCTTTTTCCACATCCGCTGTTACTAGGTGGCCTCCCTCATTCAGTAAGGGGCCCACACTTTCCTTGACTTTCTTCTTGTTGCTAACATACCTGAAGAAACCCTTCTTGTTACTGTTAACATCTCTTGCTAGCTGCAACTCCAAGAGTGATTTGGCCTTCCTGATTTCACTCCTGCATGCCTGAGCAATATTTTTATACTCCTCCCTGGTCCTTTGTCCAATCTTCCACTTCTTGTAAGCTTCTTTTTTGCATTTAAGGTCAGCAAGGATTTCACTGTTAAGCCAAGCTGGTCGCCTGCCATATTTACTGTTCTTTCTACACATTGGGATGTTTTTTTCCTGCAACCTCAATAAGGATTCTTTAAAATACAGCCAGCTCTCCTGGACTCCTTTGCCCCTCATGTTATTCTCCCAGGGGATCCTGCCCATCAGTTCCCTGAGGGAGTCAAAGTCTGCTTTTCTGAAGTCCAGGGTCCATATTCTGCTGCTCTCCTTTCTTCCTTGTGTCAGGATCCTGAACTCGACCATCTCATGGTCACTGCCTCCCAGGTTCCCATCCACTTTTGCTTCCCCTACTAATTCTTCCCGGTTTGTGAGCAGCAGGTCTAGAAGAGCTCTGCCCCTAGTTGGTTCCTCCAGCACTTGCACCAGGAAATTGTCCCCTACACTTTCCAAAAACTTCCTGGATTGTCTGTGCACCGCTGTATTGCTCTCCCAGCAGATATCAGGGTGATTAAAGTCTCCCATGAGAACCAGGGCCTGCGATCTAGTAACTTCTGCTAGTTCGTAGTAGAGAATGAGTTGGCAAAGGATCACCCAGTGGTTTTGAGAATATTTTTAGAGTATTGTTAATTTTATCACTGTGGGCTATCCTGGGAAATATCCCGGCTTGCCTTCCTCCCCCACAATATCATCATTTTATACCATGCAGCATGTTTTAGAGTACATGTGGTATTCGCTTTGCTGGGGAATGGGGCCTTATAGTAACAAAAAGCTACTCAAAGGTGACTGACAGCTTATTTTTGTGTTTACTTCAATAACTCGTTATCTAATGTTTGTACGATATTATATTAACATTGCAGGCTTCAGCCATCTATTATCTAGATCTGAGCTGCATAGATTAAACAACAAATGATTAAACAAAACATTAAAAGCGAAGACAAAGTGAAGTGTAGAATGGGAACACAGATGGCTCATTACTGCCAAAGCAATGAGATAATGTATTTGGTTATATATAGTTCCACTGAAACCCCATGAGTCTGATTGAACTTTAGCAAATTGTAACATATCAATTAGAATTCAATGAGTATGTCGACAAAATACTGGATAAAGGAGAAAGGAGTTGATATTTATTTGGACTTTCTGCTGTTAAAGAAACTAAATAGCTGTTGATGAGATGTGAATAATTGTCAAGGGTTAGAAACTGGCTTATAGACAAACAAAATAAGAATTAATGGTCATTAATTAATTTTCAGCATAGCAAAGGTTTGGCAGCCTGAAGTTCTGTGCTAGGGCCAGTGTTAATATATTTACTATACATCTGAAAAATGGGGAGAAAAGTAAGTTAACAAAATTTGCAGGCAACACAGATAATTAGGTTGGCTGAAAAGACTTTGGCAAGTCTGGTTTCAGACACAGCTGGAAAAAGGAATAAGGGAGAAAAATAATTAACCATTTCACGACTTCCCCCAAAATATTCTAAAAATGGGTGATTTACTTGGGAGGAAGGGGGGTTATTTCAAGCTAGTTCACCCATCCCTAATAGACATGAGAAGAGGGAATCTTGTTTCTGGAAGCATGTTATTGAAGAAAAACTCATGGCACTATCACAACAGTATTATTTACAGTGGCAATACTCATGCTATAATAGAAACATACTTTAGTTGCTTGTAGACTGTGAAGAATTGATTTGGTAGGCTATTGGCACCATGGCTTTCAAAAAGACAATGATGATATTAAAATTCAAGCAGTAAAGTTTGTTTCAGTGCTGGCAGATGGCTACTGCTGCAGCAGCAACAACAGCACGTTATATTGCAGGTCTGTGCATCGAGAATAGCTATTAGTATTTTGTCTTTGGTGATGGTGGAGATTTTAATAAAAATATCAATTTAGAATCCAGTGGCTGTTCCCTATCAGACTAAACACCAGATTTTAATCTGTACATACAAAAGAAGTGGGAAAACAGTAGTACTATATAGTCCCCAATAAAGAACTGCAGCATGTTCTAGAATCCACTGCTCCTCAGCTATTGCTAATAACTGTTACAAACTGCTGTTAGTTTGATTCTGGCCTTTTGTAGGACCACACAGCAAGGATGCTGTATTCATGCTGCCCCAACACACAACAGAGACTGAAGAACTGAAACCTCAGCTCCGACTTCTGCTTTCTCACTTTGGTATCTGCTATGATACAGAGAATCTCAAGAACTCTGCTAATGAGATGGAGCTTTTTCCCCTGGTAACTGAAGAATTACAAAATGCTATGAGGTTTGGCAGGAGAACACAAGTATTGTAGGTTGTATTGCATTACAGGATTAGTGTGAATTCTGTGTTCTTGGTAGGAAGTACATTTATATAGAGAGCAGTAAAAGGCCTGTATAGCTTCCCTTATAAACATATTACAGTAATAGCCAAAAAATCCTAGTATTGCTGTTTTTAACATTACTGTTCTTAGTAAAATGAAGGATTCCATAGCTTTATTCTATCCAGTCACCCTTCTGCCCTTTCACACAAGCTCATTTCTCATTTTTTTCCCCTTTAGTTTTAGCATGTATTACAGGCATTAGTTACCACCACTAGGAATCTGGCTTTTACAGGTTATTAATAGTTACTTTACCAAATCCATGCAGGTTAAAAATTACCAGTTTGCGAACAATTTTCTCTATTTTACTACACCTCTACCCCGATATAATGCGACCCGATATAACACGAGTTCGGATATAATGCGGTAAAGCAGTGCTCCGGGGGGGGCGGGGCTGTGCGCTCCGGCGGATCAAAGCAAGTTCAATATAACACGGTTTCACCTATAATGCGGTAAGATTTTTTGGCTCCCGAGGACAGCGTTATATCGGGGTAGAGGTGTACTTTACATGTCCAGGATGTAGAGCAGGTGCATAATATCAATTCGATCTAAAGTATATATTGCCCCTAATAAAATATCCACTTAGGTACATGCTTAAAATTTAGCACGAGTAGTCCCTTTGAACCTCATTGAGACTAAGCATGTGCAGAAATCATTGCAGGATTGGGCTATATGTAGAATACCTGTACTGTGTGTCAATAGGCAGGTACCTGTTCCTTTTGGATAGGATTTTCAAAAGTACTCTGCACTGGGCTAACTCCTCTCATTGAAGCCAACAGTAAAACTCCCATTAACTTCAACAGAAGCAGAATTAGGCCAGTGCTGAGTGCTTTTGAAAATATCACTCTTCCTCTTTGAGGTACCCAAAGTAAGAGCAGGGCAGTTTCATCACCTCTGCTGTAAAGATGTGTGAAGGAAGCATGGAACATTTTGATCCTATCAGTGAGTTCATATGACCAACTGGAAGAGATTAGGACATACTGTAGTTGGTTGTTCAGTGGTTAATATTGGAAACCTGTCCTGTTTTGTGAAACCTGTTGAGCACCTTCTCCATATGCCTTTCAGGTCATCCGGAAATTTCGAAGTGTCTTCAGCAAACAGCAGACAATGAGAACCTTTCCAGTGTATGATGCAGGGGTGCCTGGGGCAGAAAACTGGGGTATTTTAGGACCTAGCATGGCTTTGAAAAAGAGAGCCAACTGGATTCCTTTTATAAAGGTAGAAATAAGTGATTTATTTTTCCCTTTTTGCTCTGTTGGTAAACTATTGTAACTGCAATTCAGAATGTAGCAAGACGCTTTCCAGCCATTTACTTTTAAAATGACCCAGTAATGACCCATTTGTATTTGTTTTGAAAATTCCAAAACCATGTCTAACTACCGTCATATACACTGGGTCTATTTCTGATTTCACTCCAGGCAAAAAAGTGAATTAAAATGAATGTAATGCATATACTTTATTGTATATATTGCCTTCTATTCACATACAACATTTAAGTCCTATTTATAAATTTTGCCCTGGCTTTTCTATCAACCAGATTAAGCCCAAACAAGATCCCTGGCAGCAAAAGCTTTTGGCAAAACTGAAACAATGGAAAAAAGTGGATGAACTATTGCATCTTCAATCAAAGTTTTTAGAGGTAAGTAAATAGACTATTTTAAATATATTCTATTTATTTACTGAGTACTCTCAGGGAACTTTAAATGCCTGGAGAAAGAGCTTGCCTGTGCAAAAGGCTTGTCTCAGGCTTACATTTCAGACTGTAGAGTTCAGACATATCGTACATAACATGAAGATCCAGTACTGAATTGATGCAGATTTTTTTTTCTTCTCTTTTCAGTGAATATTAAGAATAGGAAAATTTCAAAAGATTCAGAATGCAGGTTGTTACTTGACTAAGCATTCAAAATTTCCAGAGCATAGTTCAGGTTAAACTCCAGGTATTTACACCTCTTGGGCCTGATTCTGATCTTGCATACAGCAGTTTTACAGTTGATATGTCAATGGCATTACTCCTATCATACACTGTTGTAAACTAGATCTGAATTAAGCCTGAAGAATTTATCTAGAAATCGCACAAGAGCAGGCTCTTTAGTGAAATTGTTGGCACTTATTATCCTGGTAGGGCCTGAAATACCACGAGAATAGCATCTCTCACAGCATTTAGCAGTTCAGCTTCTAGTTTAATCTAGGAACTGGAAAAGAAATATGTGAACCTGAAACTCATAGAGTATGTGTGCATTAATCTTTCATGAGTCTTGTTTCAGAAGCCTCTTGAGAGACTTTACTGTAGTATCATATTATTATTAAGGCACAGTTGTAGTGCCTTAATAATATGGCATGATTTGGTATGTGTAACTTCAGGTGGATTTGTTTCTTTTGGGAATGTTTGGTGTGAGGAGACGGGTTTGAAAATTGGGCCTACAATGAGACGCCAATTTCAGTCCTAAATATGGAGCAGCTACAGTCAGTGCATCATATACATCTTTTCTTCTATATCACATCTTTCCATTCCTTAAAGGGAATCCATCAGAGTGAAATCTAGTCTTTTTAAAAAGTTTGCAGGTATATAATGGATTGGATGGAGGTGTTACGCTGCCTTGCTAAATTCCCTAGATCTCATCCCAACTCCTCAAAAAAGGATGGCCTTGCTTTTAGGTTTGCCTTGTGAATCTTAACTCTTGGATATTCGATGTTATTGCAATAAGGTTTCCGACATGGAGCAAGTGATTGACGTTCTCCAGGAGCATGCGACAGAAGTGCTAGAGCCAAGTCCAGTGCGATCAAGTTTTGTGACTTCTCACAGCTCAAGACAGCATAACTATGATCGAATCTGGGAGAGAATTTATAGCAACTCAGAGCTCCAGCAGGTATTTTGAAGGGGAAGATCAGGTGAAACTTGTGTAACTATGAGTATGGGCTAGTAACTCTTTATTAGAAAATCTTCATTTTAATCAGTGATGATGAAGAGCCTCTGCATTGAAAGTTTCTGTAGGAGACCATGAAGTTCGCTATCTTCCAAAACTCGGTCTCCCTCCTAGGATATTGTTTCTCATAGGGTTGTGGGGTGGGTTTAACAGCAGGGAAAAGGGCCGGGTCATGGTGGTTACAGGAGTGCACAGCAGCAGGAAATGAGGAGGGGGGATCAAACAGGTTGATTCAGGTTTCTGGAGGCTCTATGAAAGTTCACACCTGAGTCTGACATTAGATTGGCTTGCTTTTTAATTGGGTGAGTATTAGGGCAAATTTGGCAATTGAGAGGGGAAGTTGAATTTGTGGGCTTGGTTTTAAGAAGGTTTCAGGAGTTGGGGAACAGTTCAAAAGGGGATGACATTATTCATCTTCAAAGTTTTAGAGGTAAAGACATGAACAAATTATCTTAGAATTAGTAATGGGGCCCAAATTCCCCTGAAGCAGCTGCAATATGTGGGTTTTTTGTTTTTTTTTTATTCCTCCCCATCCGCAATTCCTGTGACTAATTCCTGAATTTTAAAAATATTCAGCTAACTAAGACTTATTGCCCATTCCTCCTTTTGTCTCAGAAGGCACTTAACAGCTTCCACACTAACAACTCTTGGTATATGATGTGATTTTATGTTTTAATTCTGAACTGCCTACATCTGCAATCAGATGCTTCACTTGACTTAATATCAAGTCTAGTATTGTTTCCTTTTCCATTGGTGATTGTTCATACAGCATTGAATGATTCTGGAAAATGATGGTTGTAAAGGGGAATCACTTTTCTCAAACTGCCCTATTCTTCTGAGGTAAAACCACATCAAGTGTCAAAAAGGGGAACAGCACCAAAACTGTATGAATCTCTTTAAAGTGACAAGCTAAATGCCCAATTTTCTTTTTCTGACGAGATTGTTTGAGCCTCCTCTTAGAGGCAAGGGGATCCTCTCAATATATGCCTTTATACACTTATCATTTCATGTGACTGTCTCTCTGATTTGAAGAAACTGGTTGGCACGTCCTGTGAAACCAACCATTGTCAAGCTTATTAAATGTTGTTGTCAGATGTTGAATGGCAATAAATGACTTGGAAAGATTGTATCCACACAACTGGAATACAGTCCTGAGAGACCAAGGCCTCAATGGGAACAATGAGTGTCAAGTGCTTTCATCGGTAAGTGCCTAAACAGCCACCTCAGTCCAAGAGAACCATTCTGTGATTACATCCTTTACCAGTGTCTTCATGAAACTGCTCCAGACAAGGGTGTAGGTCACCAAGCTATTTGTCACGCTGCCTTGGAAGAAAAATACAACAGTGGCAATTCTCTTGTCTGCATACCAACTCTGCAAGAGCTGAGCTCAACAGTCTGCTTTGGCATCGATCTATCCTTTGCTTGAAAAATCAGAGAAGACCAATAAAATCTCTCATCAGATGCCTTTACTTTTTAATGCAATATTGAAGGCAGAGAATGTGCTGTAATGAAACTCAAGGTCCAAGCTGCATACAAGACTCCCACTAACTTCAGTGAGTGCAGTGGAGCAGTCAGATTGACCGCAAACCTGAATCCTAACCGCAAGAAAAGAACAGACTCATAATCCCTTCACTGTCCTGTTGCCTTCTAAAGAATACAGATTTCTGATGCCAACTAGCACTGGGTGCGTGGGTGGGTAGTTTAAGAAATAAATGCCAGTTTTAACACCAGTGTAACTACATTGACTTCAGGGGAGTAACTCCTGATTTACGCTAGAGAAAGCAAGGTTGGAATCAGGCCTTGATGGAGGTGGTGATGGATGGGCAGTACTAGCTACTTTCCTGACTAATCTTTACATTTTTTATTTTTATTGTGGGGTTGGAAGGGGCCTAGAAAAACAGACATCACTACAAAGTATTTCAAAGATATTATCTACAGCCCTGAATTGGGGGGAGGGCGGGGGACACTTATACAGTTCCAATTACTATTATAATAGTGTCCTTAGGAGTCTGGGTTTGATCCTTCATTTGTATGTCTGCATGTAGGCTTGGAGGAGGTCCAGATGAGAGAGAATTACTGGACATTCTTCATTAAGTATAAATTAAGGCTTATTCTAATGTTGGCTCCCTTCTTGATTTGAATGGGAAATCTGTGATTTTAGGCCTTTTGAAATTCAGATACAAATAATTGAAATCTACTAAAAATCCGTTAGAATTGTTTCCAGTCATCTTTTTATTTGAGGGATTTACTTGCTTCCAATCTTCTTATGTGTCAGTGCTGATTTTTCCCTTGCTGTAGCTCATGCTAGTCTCCAGTCCGGCAATGAGCTCCCTGCAGTCCACTCCTGGACCCCTGGTTTTTATGATAAGGCCTTTGTATAATGCTGACAACAAGAACGGTCAGCATCTTCTCAAAACCCATTTTTGAACTTCTTTTTTTAAATATTTTTTTTTAAACAGGATCAAAACACAGAGGATAATAATCCTGCTGTGGCTATGAATGAGAAGGGTATGGAAACTATCAGTCTCAGCAAGAATCCAGGATCTTCCAGGAAGAAGAAAGAAAGAGGGTAAAACTATATTCTTCTTAGTAAAGAAAAATAAATGCTTACACTTGCCCCATCTTCAAAGTGTGACTCTGCCAGAAACATTAGTCCTCTCTTCTGTATTTTGTTGTTCTATGCTGCAGGTTTCCATGGAGTTAATTCAATAGGCAGTAGTTCACTTCTAGACAGGACATGAAAGGGCTCTTTAATTTAGATGGGTTTTAGAAATCAATTCAAGGAACAATGACTTAATTTTCTTCTGTCTGGAAAAAGGTATAATTACGTAACCACCTTGCAGCTGCTGGGTTTAGATGAGGGCACAGAGGCCAACAATAAGGACCTGATCATGAGGAAAGGAGCCTACTTGTCCGTCCTTTACTTACGTCACCTGAGAATCAGAGAGCTCCAGGTAAAAACAAAAGCCCGTGTCAGAGTTAATTTTTCAAGGGCACAATGTCTGTGTAATCCTACCTAAGCCATAGTAATGTATGTTTATGTATCTCCTTTGTTTCAGCGGGTCTGCCTGGGAATCCTGAACTACTTCAGATCTGTTGAGCGAACTTTAACAATCAGCACCTCAGGTCTCACCCTGCGTGCTGGTAATCTAGTCCCCAGTGCTGAAGATACCTGTTGGGTAAATGCTATCAAAGGAGGCATTGGAGTTTCTGGTGGTCTTGGTTCTCACCACTATGTCCATTATACACCAGCTGACTTCAAGGTGATCCATTCAATAACTCTATAAAAAGGTGGTCCCAAAACATAGATTGAAATAGGAATATGTAATAGGTTCCTCTTTGGTTTTTTTTAGTCTTTTTATCTGTCCATTGCAAACTTTGTTGTGATAGGATAAATTGCTGAGCTATCTGAATTGCATTTACCCTCCTCCTTTGATTCTTTACCTGACAACTTTAAGACCTGTTATCTTGTGACCTGTCATGGCCTAAAACTGGGAGGTATATGCAGTTGGTAAGGTTTTCCTATGGGGGACACATCATTTGGTTCTAGCCAGGGAACCCTGAGATACCAGACCTTAATACAATGTATGGAAAAAGCTGTTTTAAGTAATACTTTGAAACCTCTAGAAGTATTAGTTACAGGGTTTGGGTTTTTTTAAATCTTCCTCTGAGGTCTGTGTAGGTGGAATGCTGTAACTATGGGACTTGGCTTTACAGGTGAAGGAATACACAAAATCATTTCAGTAAGATTTTTAAGCATTTTGACATGTGAAAATTTTTTCCCCTCTGTAAAATATGTGGAATACACAGAACACTATTATAATATTATTTATCTATAACAATGTGTTTGTGCTATGAAACCTGTTCAGGGTAAGCTTCAAAACTTGCTGCTGGCTTTACTACTGCCAAGCCAAATTCATGTGCAGTACCATAGCATGTTCCCTGGACATAGAATATCAGGGTTGGAAGGGACCTCAGGATGTCATCTATAATCCAACCCCCTGCTCAAAGCAGGACCAATCCACAGATAGATTTTTTACCCCACGTTCCCTAAATGGCCCCCTCAAGGATTGAACTCACAACCCTGGGTTTAGCAGGCCAATGCTCAAACCACTGAGCTATCTCTCCCCCCATACTGTGTATATACTGCATTCGCTCTCTCTTTTGGAAACGTTGGCTCCTTTTTTGCTTGAGAAATACTTCATAGTACCTGTTGGATGAACTACTTCACAACAGGGTTATGATGAGTTCATTTGCATAAGGTTTCTTTATTTCTCTCTCCTTCTTGCTCAAAATGTGGAAGATGGTGTAAGGAACAACCCTGACCACGTTTTTCCCTGCACTCTGTGATCTGGAAAGTGACTGCTAAATACTGTGTGTGTGTCGGGGTGGGGGGAGGGTGTAATTATGAGTGATAGTGAAATAATCAATTTGCTTTCCCAAGATAATTCAAAGGTACTGATGTATACATTTGAACTTCAACTAAAGCCAAGATAAATATTATTTACTAAACTGACAACAGTTCAACTGGCAATGCAATTGGTAGCACATTCTCCAGTATTTCCCTAACAACAGTTTCTAATATGATTCGTTAACACACTGCAAAGGCTGTCTCTTAGGAGGTTTATAACAATAATATAACTGCATTCCTGGCAGACTAATCTACAGAGCCTCAAGCCTGCTCTGCCTTATTAACTGATTATGCTGTAACTTCAAGCTGGTGGTGCCAAATTTTATAGTTCTCACCCCTCACGTGAGTCCAGTTGGACAAGCTCATGTGTATTATGACTATATCATTTTGATAAGACTGTAATCTATGAGCTGGGCATTCAGTGTACAGTTAGTACACCACACTGCTGGGCAGGAAACCCAGATTTAAGGCTACCATTACACATTCCAACCTCAGGCTGGTTGGGACTGGAGGCATCAGAGGCATGACACTCAGTTTCAGGATGCAAGGGCATTCAAGAAATATATTGAGTGAAACTAAAAATCCCTCCGGGCTGCATCCCTCCTCCTTCAGTCCCAGGAGTTGGCTTGGAACAGCATTCTCTCATTGGAGGGTACTGTAATCAAGAAGGTAGACAGAGTCAAGTGTAGTGATGCACTGAGGACGGAAGTATGTAAAGGGTGTTAAAATTTAAAACCTCACGTCTTGCATCTGAAGAAGTGAGGTTCTTACCCACGAAAGCTTATGCTCCCAATACTTCTGTTAGTCTTAAAGGTGCCACAGGACCCTCTGTTGCTTTTTACAGATTCAGACTAACACGGCTACCCCTCTGATACTTGAAAATTTACTTTGTAATCCTATGTGGGTTTTGTGGTCTTAGTGCCTCTGAGCAGCTACAGGAGAAAATAACAGGCACAAATAATGGTGGGCACCAATAACACCACCTAGACACACAGCTACCTGATCTGGAGGCACAGATGTACAGCCAGATTTCTAAAAACCTTATTTGCACCCACAAACAATTGTGGGCATCAAGTTGAAGGCCCGGTTGAGGCTTCTTTAAAATGTGGCTCAAAACCATAAACATTGCAGGAATGCTCCCTGGGTTTTTGTTTTTTTGTTTTTGTTTTTTGAAGGGGGCGGGATTCTCCAGTTTTGTGGGGTTGTCCTCCTATTTCGCAATATATTGTGGTGACCACTTCCAGACTGAGGTCTAATGGAAAAACAAATAGCAAAGACCAATTGGAAATTGAGGGGGTAGGGTGAAAAAGCAAAATTTCAGAGTCTTCCCTCAATTGATGTAGGAATTTCCTTAAAACTTCTGCCTTGTATTATGCTTCTCACTGTGATATTTGCTCAGTTACTTAGCCTAGGTCTACACTACAGCGGACTTCCGACCTAAGATACGCAACTTCAGCTACGTGAATACCGTAGCTGAAGTTGCGTATTTTAGGTCGGCTTACCTGGCGGTGAGGACGCGGGAAAGTCGACCGCTGCCGCGCTGCCGCCGACTCCGCTACCGCCTCTTGTCGAGGTGGAGTTCCGGAGTCGACGGTAGAGCCATCAGGGATCGATTTTACCGCGTCCTCACGAGACGCGGTAAGTCGATCCCCGATAAACCGATTGCTACCCGCCGGATCGGCGGGTAGTGAAGACGTAGCCTCATCTAAATCAAGCTTAACTTGATTCTGCTATAAAGGATTTTTTAGACTTTAGCAAATTCCCTACCCTGTCACTTCTGAGAGCACTGAAGCTTAATACTTACTTCAGAAATGTAAGTAAAGAACAAAGAGCACAGACTTTTATCAGAAAGAATAAAAGAATGTTAACAAGCTGATCTAATACAACATTTAAATTAAACGTAGGTTTTTGTGGGCATTTACTGGCTGGTGAAATATGAATATTTCTCTAGTCCAGCACAGATCTCTGCAGTTAACATTCTGTTACTACTAAGACAATTAAAGAGCACTGGGCAATGCATTGATTTATTTGGTGTGGTGAGGTTTCCATAATTAAAATTAATGCCTTGCCTAGGGCAAGTATTCTGCTTTGCCCATCTCTCTTTCTAATGAAGTTTTGGAAGGCATCCAATTGTGAGAGGTAAACTTGTTTGACATCACTGATTTCCTAGGGTCAAGAGGAGGATCTTAGTAAAACCAAAGAGAGGAGGAGGGCTGGCAGTGTTAAGATATTACACTATAATATTGGACAGTGCAAATTAGAAGGGTGTATTAGACACAGAAAAATAAAAACAGATTTTGCATATAAATGAAGAATAAGGATCTTGTAAAAAGATATTAAGTAAATATGGTAACTTCTTGCAAGAGGTTCCCTTCACTGCTGTTTCACCCCCTGTGTCAAGGCATGGCATTGCAGATGGTCCCTGCCTCAGTTTACAATAAATAGTTCAGAATCTGGTGGTCTGTCCCTTTAAACAAACAAATACAAAAGCAGGTGTTTGGCTGCAGCACTTTAAGACCAGGACCCAATAAGGCCCTGGGGTTCTGGGTTTACCCTGGGGGGTTCCTCCTGTCTCCCAGAGTCACCCAGCACTACAAGAAGCAGACAAGCTTTCTTAACTGGCCTGCTGGCTCCCTCTTGGTTCATGTCACCTTCTGGCCCTTCTAGGCCTCTGGAGGACTAGATCTTACTAGTGGCCTGGCCTGAGCAGGTTTTTCGTAAGCAGAGGTATCAGGGCACCGATGTCTCCAGTAGGGGCCAAAACAGCCAGCCAGACCATGTCCCTGCTGGATTTAAAAAATAAATTAAAATAAGGCACGGCTGTATGCCAAGGGTTTGTCTACACTGGGAAATTAACTGTCATACCAAACTCCCCATGTGGATACTCTTATTCTAGAAGAAAAGTGCCTTTTTTCCCCTCCTCTACCCCCCTCCCGTCTTAGCATCTACTGCTTTGAAAGCCAGCACCACTACTATTAATTGCAATATGAAGCTCGTGCCAGGGATGTTACAGAACAGTATTGAATAATGGCACAGCACCAGAGTAGGTAATCTGGACCAACTCTTTTAAAGATGCTACTGATTTTAGAGGAATAAGAGCTATAGGTAAATGTTAAATTATCCCATTGGTTCAGTACCTGCAAATGTTGTACAATCCAGCACACTCACGTCAGTTAATACGCCACTTCAGAACCTAAATCCTTCAAAATGTTATATAACACAGAAATGCATGACAAGCAATATTACGGAATTGGTAAAGATAAGGAAAACAATAGTTGAAAAGAAGTCTGACAAACTAAATTTTATTTTTCTTCTCTTTTGCTTTTTGTGTTACAAAGTGGCAGAAAGGTAGAAGACTTTTAAAAAAATATTGTGAACACCTACTTGAGTGTCATAATTAAGGAAGCCCTTGTCTGATTCATTACTGGTAGAAAAAAATCCTATCTTGAGCTAACCTCACAATTTTGAGGCCTATATTACATTTTGTTGTGTGGTTTCGGGGCATGAGGGCAAAATCCAGCTAATAATGGAAACTCATTTACAACCCATATCACTCCATAACAAAATAGCTTTCATAAGGTAGAAGCACAGAAATGTGACATCTTTTCTTGTATAATTTTGATTTATGGCTGTACTTTATTGCTGTTTGGTGACCTTGCAGTCTCCTTCAGGCTCAGGCCTGCTCTTAGATATATTGGTGTGCATCATTGCATGTCTTGTAAAACTGATTGCTGGTATCACAATGTCGCTTGGGTTTTGCCATTGCACAGGTCCACAGTACACAGTTCATGGAATTTTCTGAGGTGGAAAATCATGATGACTTTTACACCACTCAAGATGGATACATTCACACACAGGACCAGCGAGGGGCTTACATCATGTACGATGTAGCTTTAAAGGACCTGAAGGACCTTGAAAATCAGCTGCTGCTCGTGGCAAGCCAGTACATTGAACAAGATAAAAGTAAGATCAAATGCTGATAGCTCAAAAGCAGGGAGTCAAATTGCACTTATGCTATGACTTTTTTGAAGTGTGGCTATGGACACTGTGCAGAACCATTTTTCCGACTGAACATCTGGAGCCTTTCCTACTCATTCTATGTAGGCTTTTATACCACATCCATTACAATAGTGTCCGAGCACTTGGAAAGATTGTCACTTATTGCTGATGCCACTCCAGTGCTCTGCCCACAAGATACACCTGGGACCTCGTTATACTAAACAGAGTTAATGAGGGAAGACAGATTATTGAAGTGGCCTGAGAGTGGGGTGAAAATATGCAACTGAAGGTGACAGGGATGGGCTAGAGGAGGAAAAAGTTTGTAGTTTTTAAACTACTGCTGCTTCTGAAAGTGCTGCTCAAAAGGCAGCTCGGGACTTTATGCATCTCCAGCCACTCTTAACCTGCTCTCTGTTGTGGTAAAAACTAAGCTGCCAATTATTTCACATTGCAGATTTAGTTTTTTACCATAGGAAATGACTTGAAAGTGACTGGGTTACAAACTGCTGCTGAAAGAGAAACTGTACTTGTGGGGAAATGGAAGGAGGGAGAAGGAGATTAAACAATCAAGGAAACAGAGAGCGAAGAAACATTAGAAAACTATGAATAAACAGCCACACATGCATATATATATCTATATATATATATATAGTAGAGGAAAAGGTTTCTAATAGTACAGAAGAGGAATTATTTTTAATTGTGGCGGGATATGTTATATGACCTTCAACACATTTTTTTAAAGCTTTAACTAATACACACCTTTTAAAAATCAATTACACATATTGATGGATAGCAGTAAGCCCGGCAAGCTTTAGTAGGCTGGTGTACCTACATCTTGCTTCAGGGCATAAGCCAAGCATTAATGTGGGGGGAGAAGGGGTTAGGAAATATCTTCCCCTGTGGGCAGGTTACTTCATAACTGCCTTCTGCAGAGGTTTTTAAACCTTCCTCTGAAGCATCTGGTACTGACCACTGTGGGAGACAGGAGGCTGGAAGAGATGGATGACTGTCCTGATCTGATATGGCAGTTTCTGTGTTTATAAATTGCTTAAATCTTCAGTCTCCCATCTCACCTGAGGTCCATGAATGCACAGCTTGTTGTGGATTATTTTTGTCCTAGTTCTTTACACTCCCATGCTAAAGATCCTGGTTCCAGTCTCTGTGACTGGATCAACAGGGACTGAGTGTGATGAGGAGCCAGAGTGCTTTGCTATCATAGGCAATAAATGCTTTAATGGTAACCCCTTCAACCAGTTCAGGAACAGCAGTGTTGGGTTCAAAATCCTCTTGTCCTGTCCAGTTATCAAAATAAAGGATCGTTGTTGCAATTTGGAGCTGGAGGGCAGCCAGTGGAGTGTCACCCATTTGCACTAGGGCTGAATTTGGCCTGAGGAAGTTGAGTATTTCAGATCATTTTATGGGATTTATCTTTTGTTGACAAAGAAAACTACATTTTTAATGTAATAGCATCCTTTCCAAATGGGGAGAATAAATAAAACTAACTATGCAGGCAATTTATGAGCTATTCAGACACTTTTGATTTGCTTCTCCATATATTTATTAAGAAATAAAACCATAACCAGGCAGCTGGAATCATTGCTTGTTGGAGGAGTCTCACTGGCTGCCAGTGCAGACCAATGTTTTGTCCCTTTCTTCACACCCAGGGCTAAACTAACTACGATTGACTTCCTCTAAGAAGAAGTCCTCTGAAAGTAAGACTCTGGTTTCAGCACTGTGAAGAGCTCTCTGCACTACTGTGCCTCCTGCTGTGTATGCAGGTTTCCTTTGTGAGCTCTGAAGTCTTGGGGTGAGGAGGTAGAGATAACTGCAACTAAGATTAAATCCTCTGACAAACTAACAAGTGTACTTTTCAACCTCTTTGGGTTTCTCCTGACTTATGCCTCTTTACCTGGAGTTTCCCAAGCACTGCCCATCCCTCTTTTCCCTTTACACCAAACAGCATTTGTTTGAATGTGTGTGTTTGATGGATCGCACATATTCAAATAAAATATCCCAGACACTTGGTTTTTGCATTTTAGACTGCATAGAGGCCCCCAGAAGCTGTGGAATTTTAAATCTGCTGTCTGGCCTTCTATTCCCTGGTAAAAGATAAAACAGAGTCTCTCTTTTTGTAAATAAATAGGGTGACGTCAAGTTTCAGAAAATTTGGCATGTGTAAATTACTCTAAAACCTATCTCGGCCTGCTTCTGTGTTGTCTCTTGTGTAAGTCCCCTCAGACTAGTCACCTGTAAGAGCTGCTGACCAGTTGGAGATGCTGAAATTGACAACTGACTAAAAGAGGCATAAAGTCAGCAGTTTAAAAATTTTCTAGTTGATACTAATCTTCAAAAGTATCTGTAAGTAAGTCTTCCATTACATGCTTTCAATTATCTCATTCTATAACCTGGTGATGCACATCAGAGGATGTAGAAGATTGCCCTGTGCATATAGCACTATCCACGGGCTTCCCAAAGTGTTGTCATAAATCCCAGAAATTAGGGACAGGTGTGGTTGGTTTTTGTTTGTTTTTTTTAAAGCAGAAACCAAGTGCAATAGTACCTTATCTTAGGAAGAGGGGTGTGTGCATGTGTACTTAAACAGAGATCTTAAAACAAAGGTGCCTCCCATTAAAAACACCAACATCTACTGACTGTTCTCTTTCTTTCCTAGGCTACGTAACATACCATCAATCCAGGGATGACAACCTCTTAGCGTGGGCGCACGCATCTGTGGATCGATTTGCGGTGCTGCTTGACATTTGGACTTGTGAAGCTGCTCTCTTAGAGAATAAACGTCAGGTACATCCCCACCCGATGTGGAAACTCTGAAAACTATTAATACAGACCAGTTAATCTCCAATTCATTATTTTTTTTTTATTAATCTTCCAATATGGAAGATTCATATAGTTAACACAACCTGCTACTGCTGGTTATATTAGAGAACACGATAGAGATGGTTTTCAATGTTGCTAAACAAATGTTCATGTGTTGCATCACATAGTTGTTGCTAAATATTAATTCTTCTGTCAGTTATGTTATCAGTGAATGAAATGCCATGGATTAATATAAAAGTCTCTCTCACATTTTCAGCAAGCATACCCGCTGGATTGTACATAGAGCAGAACCTTTTCTCATTTGAATTTTGGAGTACTGCAAACTCAAAAATCGACATTTCGTGATTTGCTGTTCACTAGAACAGTTGGAAAAACAGAATTTAGGGAAGAGCCAATAGCTTGCAAGAGCACTGTACAGAACACCAATGAATACACATGGTCATTCCTGCCCAAAGAGTTTATAATTTGAAAAACTAAGATGAGACAAGAATGGAATAAGAGACCTAGAGGATGATGATTTAAAACTATTTTGTATGGTGTTTAGCACAATGGGGTCTTGGTCCATGTCTAGAGCAGTAATACAAATAATAGATGATGATAATAATAAGTTTATATAGCTGGGAGTGGTGATAGCACTATATTGTGAGGGCATAAAGCCCAGTTCAAGGAAGCATCGATGGATGCTTCTGAAGAGCAGAGTAAAGGCCCTTCTGACACACTTGAATCGCCCATTTCTACTTCATTCTTATTCCCAGCACAGCCCTTCTGCCACATCATAACAGCAGAGAGAGCATAGGGGAGTTTCTGTGTGCCAAGCAAGGAGATTTTAGCAAATAGAAGAACTCTAACTCTCAGAAACCCCCTGGGCATTTGCTGTTGTGGTAGAAGGGGTATGTATACCTATATCCAGTTGTTTATCTCAGCAAGTCTCTATTACTCATATTAGCCCTTCATTGTCTTTGCACTTCTTAAATTGGTTGATACTTTGAATTTTTTGAAATTATTGTGTATGTGTTACAGCCATTGCCACATAGGAATATATGGTGTGTCAAGGTGAGGCTGGAACTTTCAGGCTGGCAAGGGCATGGAGCTTGGCAGGGGCATAATACTAGTCTACTTGTGTTGAGGAATTAGGATGGTCCAGTGGTTAGGGCCCCAGCCTAGGACTTGTGAGAAATGCGTTCAATTCCTTGGTCTGCCACAGAGGTGACCTTGAGCAAGTTGCGTAGCCTCTCTGCTTGAGTTCTCCATCAATATAATGGGGATAGTAAGACTTCTCACAGGCAGGGCTGGCGCTTCCATTTAGGTGACCTAGGCGGTCGCCTAGGGCACCAGGATTTGGGAGGGGGGGCGGCATTTTGCCGCCATTGGCGGCAGTTCGGCGGCGGGGGTCCTTCTGCGCTCTGGGTCTTCGGCAGCAATTCTGCAGCGGGTCCTTCACTCACTCCAGGATCCGCCGCCGAAGTGCCCCGAAGACCGGGAGCACGGAAGGACCCCCCTGCCGCAGAATTGCTGCCGCCGACCGGGAGCGCGGAAGGACCCCCGCCTAGGGCGCCAAAAACCCTGGCGCCGCTCCTGCTCACAGGGGTGTCATGAGGAGAAGTACATTAAAGATTCTGAAGCTCTTAAGCAGTGTTTAATTTCATATAGATAAAATCTTTATGCCTCAGGACATACACCAGCCACTAATTGCCTGGGGCTTGGAAGAAACTTCTTATGTGGGCAGGTTATTATAGAAATGTCTTAAACTTCTGGTACTGGCTTTTGTCAGAAACAGGATACCATACTAGATCGACTACTGGTATGGTCTGGTCTTGCTTGCCTCTCTGTTGTACTTGAAATCTCTCCATTACCAGCAAAAAATGAATATTCGGCTAGTAAAAAGGAAAACAAATCCGTGTTACTTGCACTCACTTTTGAATATCCCTTCAGCTTCTAGATGGTTACTTTGAGGCTTACCAGCATGCTCTGGATACAGAGGAAAGATTTGCTTTGGCCCAAGCAATAACTGACGTCATGCACAAACGCCCACGATTTGATCTCAGCCTCAGGTATTTTGTGAACACTTACGATGATGAATGCATCTGCCTCAGGCTTCAGTTGCAGCTGGTGAGAGAGATATTCAGACAACATGTAAGTAGGGTTTGTTTACAATATATTCTGTGGGAGAACAGAAGGGTGGAACTGATACTTGAACTGATAACTTCAATTCACTAAGAAGCCTCGAGTGTTCTGGGTATAGATTTGCAGTGCTTCTGTTTAAGTTGGGTTGTAACTTCTCAGTATTAATCTAACAATGAAATTGGATGGGTGCTCCATAAATTAAATGCCTATAAGTCAACAGCAGAAAGCTGAGACTTGCACTTAAATAACAAAGTGAATGTTGGAAAGATTGCAGAGTTCTATTTAATTTACACACTTTAAAAGACTTCATTTATTGAAATTGGAGACAAAGAGAAGAAAAGCTGAGCAAACTCTGGAAATTTAAAAACTAAAATTAGATTCTGTGGTCACACTAATGCAATGGGAGACTGAGAGCTCATGTCTGAGTGTCTGATGTTGCTCCTCTCCACCACTGAAGAAAATGTAAACAAAAATCATTAATACTTTGTTTTTAAAATGCATTAATGGTATGTCAGATAGTTGTGAAGAGAGTGGAAGCCTTGCCAAGTGATTAAAGTACAAAATGAAGTCATTGTCTGGGGTCTATTCTAAGTACTGCCACACACTTTCTGTGTAGCTTTGCACAAGTCACTTCATTTCTCTGTGCCTCAGTTTCCCAGTCTGCAAAGTGGAAGTTTGGAGGCTTAATTAGTGAATGTTTGTAAAGTGCTTTGTGATCCTCAGACAGAAGGCCCCATATAAGAACTTATTGTAGTTAGTAGTACTGTTAATAAAAAAAATTGTGAGCCATCAACATTTAGGGCCCAAACAGTCCTAATATAACTCAATTAACAACTAAATAAAATATTTAAATTAAGAGAATTTGTGTTTTGCCTTGAACATTGATAGATATGTTTTTGAGTTTTGTTTGCTAATGACACTTGTATCATGTTTTGATTACTGATTTCCAGGTAGATGCCCAGCGGGAATATGTCAAAAAGATTTGGCGAAAAGATCAGACAGGTGGTATCAATGTATTTGGACTTCCCCATAATATAATTGCTAAGCAACTTATCTCTCTGAACAACAGTTGGTGAGTAATTTAATACAGCCCAGTCTTGTTGGAAGTAAGTTTTACGTTCTAGTAGTTGTAATTGATTTCTGTCTTCAGATAATGAATCTTGCTGTCTAAGGTGCGGGATCCCAAATTGTAACTGTCTGAGGAAGGGCCATCTAATGAAGATTAACATGTTCGGACTTTTACTATTTAATACACCCTATGGTTTACCAGAGAGACATCTGAACAGGAAAAGTGATTTTTTTTCCCTGATAGTAGATTTAATTCATTCATTTTTGCATTGTATTGGGAAATTAATATTCCCAGTTATAAGAGGTATGTAATACTAATGTCAAAAATCCACTTTCAGGATGACTATTTGTTGTTGTAGCTGTGTCAGTCCCAGGATATTACCTTCTGCTAGATGGTAGTGGCAGTAATAAGGGCTGGGTTCAATGTCTAGGGGTTCCTCTTAACATTGCAAAACAGAACTGGTTTGAGCCCACACTCAGAAACCTGGGAAAACTGATCATCACCCTGCGTGCCTCTAATAGGCAATACTTCCTCACTTGCAAGCACCAAAGTTGTGTATAACAAGAGAGAACTTTTATTAAGGGGAGAGGGAACACCTCATTAATTTGGGAAAACACAGCAATGATTTGAATGTATTCAAACAATAAGTAAATGCTTTCCCCACAGTATCTTGGGCAGTAGTCCCTTGCCTCAGTTTCCCTCCTTGCAGCGTGAAAGTCCAGTGGACGACTGTCCCTTTCCTTCTGCTGCACCCCATTAACAGTTGGTTGTTCAAGGTCAGTGAACTCCCAGAATCCAGTAGTGTGTTCGGGTGCGTAGTTGAGTGGTGCCTCCGCCTTTGTTCGCAGCTGCTGCCTCTGCTGACTTTAGCTGTGAGGCTGAGGTTCCACCACCTAGCCCAGTCCTATTAATGATTTCACTGGGTAATGGGGAACCTCACGGCTGCTGCCTCTTCTGTGTTGTCTTTTCACACGACACTGTCCCCACACCAGATGTAAGGCTCAGCTCCTAGATCAGCTTATCAGTGTCTACAGCTCTAGTGATCACTGAGAAGTAACAAAGACTCTCAATTGAGTCAAATCAACTCTGTCTTTAAACACTGGTGGGTGAGGGTCAAATGTATCTAAGACCCTGTAGACGTCTCGGCCGAGGTTCAGCCCTCAGCGGGGCTGTGGGGTATCCCACCGCCTCGCTCTGGTCCGCCGTCAGACCTGGTCCGGCGGTAGTGTGGGACAGCAAACATACGGTTAGGGGCTCAGGCCCTTAAGCAGGGGCTGAGCCAATAGTTCAGGAACCCAGGCCCTTAAGCAGGGGCTGAGTCAATGAGTTTGTAGCAGCCCAGGCCCTAGGTCAGGGAGGGGCAGCAATCAAATAGTCAGGAACCCAGGCCCTTAAACATGGGCTGAGTCAATGAGCGAGAGGTCCCAGCCTCTCTAGGCCAGGAAAAGGGGGAATCTGCCACCCAAGGAGTGGGTGGCAGAGGGGACGCAGGCCTTCCCACTCCACTGCGTCCCAGCCCGGGGCCCTAGCAGCGGCGGAAACTCGCTGCTGTCAGTGGGGATCCTGGCCGCAACACACTGACATAGGCTCTGGCAGTGCTGCAGCCAGACTGGGGTCGGCTGCCCCCGGGCTACTTCCACACTCCCCCTCGTAGGGTACCTGGGTTGGACTAGTATCCTCGGTGGTCTCCACCAGCATCGGTTCCTCCGGGTAGGTAGCAAAGGGTAGCTTTTGCTCCTCCTCGGGATAGCTGGAAAGGGGCAGGCTTGGCTCCTCCTCTGGGTAGCTGGAAAGGGGCAGGCTCGGCCAGTCCTCCTCGGGGTAACAGGCGAGGGGTAGGCTCGGCTGGCCTGGTGAGTCCTCAGGCCGGTCGCGGCCTGCTGCTGTCTCCCAAGCAAGAGCTCGGCCACAGACATCTGCTCTCTCCGCCGGCTTGTTCTCCACTGAGCTCTGCAGGCGGGCTTTTATGCTTCCGGGTCGGCGCCATGACCTCTGAGGGGCGGGCGCCGGACGCAGTGGCTCCGCCCACGTTGATGTTAGGGGAGATTCGGCCCTCAGCGGGGCTGTGGGGTATCCCACCGCCTTGCTACAGACCCTTTAAACAGAGTCTGCACCACCAGGTAGGAGTAGTTGTTCCCACCTCCTCTGACTTGCACTTGGATTTGGCATCACAACCCCCTGCTTAGTGAGTGAAGTTCAATTTAGGGTGAAGTTCAATTTATTCTCTACTTTCATTGACAAATAAAGTCGTTACAGTTCCTTACATGCATAATTCTTTTTTTTTTTTTAATTAACTCTTCTACTTTATTTTCAGATGAGCTGCTTGATTTCTGCCTGTGGAAGTCTTAGTTTCTAACTGGTGGCTAAAGTCATGGTAGTTTGTGTATTATTCACTTGCAATATACACTTATTCCTGCCACTTTCAGAAGGATTCAGTTCAGAGCTTTTTTTTTTTTTTTTTTGAGTGCTACATAAGTGCCATACCAAATATGTATGCAGTAGATTCTGCTTATTAGCAGCTCCTCACTTGCCAGCAAAAAGTAGCTATTATCCAGCAGTTGCTAATAAGTGTATGGCGAGGTTGCAGCCAGGGAAGGAAACACTAGCCCCACAAACCTGCCTATGGGCAGGGAGGGAGGCTGCAGCCCAGATGCTGAGGCTTTCCACAGGGAGGGGAAGCTGTGGACAGGGCAGCAGCAGAGAGAGGTACTGTGCAGCTCTGTCAGCCCCCAGCATCCCTGCTCCTTTGGAAAGCCCTGGCATCAGGGCTGCAGCCCCACACCTGGCTGCTGCCCTACCCACAGCCTCCCCTCCCAGCCTGCAGCACTAGGACTCCAGCAGGGGCTCCTGCACTGGGCAGGGTTGCAGGTACTCCAGTCTCTTATGTCCTCAGCGGTCCCCAGGCACAGACAGGTTTGTGACGTTGCAGCCAGAGAAGGCACATCCCAGGACTTCCTTCCCTGGCTGAACCCCACAAACCTTACTGCGGCCTGGGCCTTTCTTCCAAAAATATTTCTCAATAAGCAGCATGCCGTTGCTGATATCCAAATCCTATTATCATTGAAGTCAATGGGATGGGTTCCCAGCAAACTGTTGCTGTTAACTGGAAGTTAATATAAGGATTGCTTTTAAGCAGCATCCACTGCACCTGTATAAAAGTTGTCCTGCCAATTGCTTATAAAACAGGAGCTTTTTCCTTCGGTAGTGATCATGTTCTCCAATAAATTCACCAATTTAATGAATGTCACTTCTTTTTAAAGCCCTACTTTGAAGAACATTTACTTGCTGGAGTTTCACCCTTCCCTGGGCCTGGCATCTTTAATCCCGAAAGCTCTTGAGTACGTCTCTCAGGAGTTCTATAGCATCTGTAGACCAAAAACACCCAGTGAGGCAACTAGTCTAGAAAAACAAGTACTTCAGCTAGCAGTGGATGAATGGCTGACCATGGAAAAGCCTGAATCTTCATACAGTTCTCAAATTCAGAAAGATGTAGGTTCAATTTGTGCTTTTTATGTAAGTAAGAATTGTTATAACTTGTAAATCCAGTTGAGTAAGTGTTGTAAGGATGGAAAGATCTTGTTGGTGCTATAATACAGTACATGTTCTTTGTTTAGTGGTTAATGTTTTAGTTTTACAATCTTTTAGTATTGGTTTAGTTATTTGACTGGAATTTATACATTGGTCAAAGTCTTTTTTGTCTGTTTCGAATGCAAAAGATCCCAACTTAAAGGCACAGTGATAAGAAAAAAGAGCATCTTATTCTGATCTCATACCAATGAAACACAACAAATCAAGGATAATCAGTTGAAGTAAAAAAAGTTGCACAAACATAAAACTGGTCTGAGATCAGAACTGGGCCTATATTTACTCTGTGTGTACAGTTTAATAGTTATTAGTAATAAAAGGTTAGATGTAGGCACAAATATTATATAGGTGGGGCTGGTAACACTGCCCACTATTCAGATTGCCCAACACGTCCCATTTATAAGATCCTATTTTCTGTTGCCTATAACTTCACCAAACTTTAATTATTTGGGATGAAATTTCACATGCTGGGTGTCAGCCTCAGGTTGAATTTTGGGGAAAATTTTTAGCCAAATTTCCAAAATGAGGCTAGAGGGAAATGCTTTGTTTTTGCTCATGTTAAAAAAAAAAACAAAAAACAAACAAACAAACAAACAAAAAAACTCTGGTGACCTTTTCTTTTAAAAGCTCCAATACCCCCAAGCTTTGGAGCATGGATTTGAAATTTGGCAGGAGCGTGGCCTTTGTATCAGGAAAGTGACTATTGGTCATTGCTGTGAAATATTATAGTTCACACATGCTCAGTCAAGGTTTCTTAAATTTTAGCAGTTTCTGGTTTCTGTCTGCACTGTGTATGCTCCACACTGGGGCTGTGCAGGACTGTCCCTGCAATTGAAGCTCTGGGCTGTGAGGGGTTGCCAGGTCTGGATCCAGGTACCTGAAATGAGAGCAAGGAGACTGTCTCTCCTGTGCTCTCAATGACCCCACCCTGCTTAGCCCAGGCAGCATGGAGGAGGAAGCTGCCTGATTTGAATGCATGGGGGATGAGCCACACCTGTGGTGGGGGTAGGGAAAGTAGATTGGGAGAAGGAACCAGTGCATGTGTGTGCAAATTGGAAATGGAGTTTGGCTGGGGGGAGAGAGGGAAACTGAGATGGAGCATCTGCGTGGGGGAGACTGGAACTGAGAACCAGTGGGGCGGGGGAAGAACTGAGACTGGATGAACAAGGACCTGGGGGGGCAGGAGGGACTGGTAATGACTGAACAAGGAGACTGGAACAGAGTGTCGGGAGAGTGAAACTAAGGCTATGTCTGCATTTACAGTGGCTTGTAGAGTACATACACCACACACACCCTTAGCATGGGTATAAATATCAGTGTAGATGATGAGGCAATGCTTGGGCAAGTAAATCTATACCCTACATTGCTTTCTACACACCAAGCAGTGCCTCCAATGTCTACACTGCTATTTTTAGCAGTGTCATGTCCTCCTGCCTCACCAATCCTGGAGCCTTTCCCTGCCGCAGGGAAAGGATCCAGCACCTCCCCCCTGCCAGAGCCTTTCACTTATGCGTGTAGCTACACGTATCCTACACACTGCCACCAGTGTAGACCAAGCCTAAGACTTACTAGGCATGGAGACTGGGGCTGGAATGAGAAGCCTGAGGAGTGGAGGCTGGATTGGCTTGGTGAGGTGAATTGGACTGGGTAGACAGGACTGTCTCCGTCAGGTTAAAAGGGATGGGGCACAAGAGTCTGTGCCCACTAGTGCACACACTCCTCCAGAGCCTAGAGTGGAACCCAAGATTCTTGATTCACCATTCCTCTGCTGTCAGCAAATATCTGTGAAACCCACTGGCAAAAGTCCTATCTTCACTCTAGTACTAGTCCACATACAGGATGACAAGCTACGACGGCTATCAGTTATTTGATGGATCACACACATTCAAATAAAATTTCCCAGACACTTGGTTTTTGCATTTTAGACTGCATAGAGGCCTCCAGAACAAGTTGCAGAGGTCTGTGTGGTGGATCTAAAGGTTCTAGTCCTGGGGATGAACCATGTGGGTGTCAATATCATGTCACATTATGGAGTTTGTTTTTTCAGTTTTGCTTCTTAAAACACATAGGAAATTACAAACAAACTACATTAAAAGAACATTATTAAAGTTGCAAAGTCAAGTGCTCAAAAGTTAGGAAATGCCAGAATGAAGGTTTCTTGTACAACCCTCATTTAGCCCCCTTGTGCCTATACATTTTGATACAATCTTCAATTACATGATCACACACTTTTTTTTTCCCCCACAGAGCCCCTGCCTCATTCAGTTCACAGAACAGATATGCTGTAGGGATGGATGAGGGTTGTGTAGTAAAGGAAGCTATTGTCTGCAGGACCCCTATTTCTTTTGTTGAAAAAGTTGTGAGATGCGTTGTGAATGCAGGAAGGGATTGCAGGAAGAGAAAGGAGAGTCTCGTGTTTAAGGCAGTTGAATGCTGACCTGGAGGATTAGATTCTAACCCTGCCTGTGGCAAAGAGTTCCTGTGTGATGCTCAGCAAGTCACACAAACCACACTTTTCCTTATTGTGTGTTCCTCAGTTTCTGGCTGCCTGACTTGAGACCCTAGGCTCTGATTTGCAGAAGTGTTGAGTACTCTCAGCTGCACGTGAAGTCAATGGGGCTATGCTTTGAACATATAAAGTATTATATAATGTTACAAACTCTGACAAATCAGGTCCTAGGTATCTCAAATTGGGCACCCACAATTAGTGGATACATTAGATCTTAATCTTTGTGCCTCAGTTCCCCATCTGTAAAACAGGGATAATACCATCCCATCAGCTCACAGGGGCATTGTGAAAATAAATTCATTAGTGTTTGTGACTCCTAAAGTGATGAGTGCCATACAAAAGCCTGTGAGGAAATTAATAATTTTTTTTTCAGTGCAGGGTCTGAATTGTGTGCTGTGTTTAAAAAAAAAAAAAAAGTCATGGGGCCACACATTGAACAATGAGGATAAAACAAAAATATTGAATAATTGTTCATTTAAGTGAGCACTGTCCATCCTGTGCACTGAGTGAGGCAGGAATCCTGTGGAGGGGGTGGGGAAGGGGGAAATAGTCTGTGATCATATAATTAAAGACTATATCATATTTCACACAATCCGGGGGGTTGAATGAAGATCCCATTGTCAACTGTGATTCTTGCATTTCCTAATGTCTAAGTACTTGATTTTGCAATTGTAATGTTCTTTTAACATGTGTGTGTGTGTGTGTGTGTGTGTGTGTGTGTGCACATATGCATAATTCTAACCTTTATTAACTTAAACAAATGTTTCTAAAATCTAGTTTACTTTTCTTCGTTTATGCTCTTCGATTATATTTTTACATTACATTCATCTTGCACAATTAAGTGACATTGTCCAATTATAATTTTGCTTATAGTCACTTTTGCATTGTGTCCCTCATGCATTAGCACGGTATTCTTGATTTCTGAGTTTCCAACTCTGGAGGGAGATGTTTACATCAAAAAACCTCTTTTATGTTGACATTTTAATAATAATGATGACAAAGACATTTCTATTGATGGGGCCAGGTTTTGTACACTCCTTTGAACAAAGCCTGTATTTTGGATCTAAACTACTTATCACCCTTAAGGACCCAGTCTTGCTACCTTTGGAGTAAATGGCAAAACTCCCAACTGATTTCAGTGGGAAGAGGATTAAATCCAGATGGCCTGGTTCTGATCTCATACAGGTGGTAAATGAGAAAGAACTCTCTTTAGGTCACTATAGTTATCCCAGAGTAAGTCTGAGGAGTATTGGGTCCAGGAATATAGCTATTCCTTTTTAAAAAATCATACATATATACAAGGGATACCAGAGACTACAGTCAGCGGGGCAGAAGCAGCCAAAGCAGGGGCAGAAGGAGCCCAAACAGGGACTGCTGTATTGGGGAGAGAGGGGGTCAAATGGGGCCCATCTGGGGCTGTCCCTCCCCCCACCCAAGCAACACTGGCCCCAGAACAGCGTAGGGGAGACCACCCACTGTGTGGCCACTAGGCTCTATTTGGTCTTTGAAGACAACTGCAGAAAGGAATCAGCCAGAGACTCCAACCTGTAGGGGCAGAAGCAGCCGAAGCAAGGATCTTAGGTTCTTAGAACAGTGAGAGAATTTCCTACAGTTTTAATTGGACTTTCTCTGCTCTGTGCTAACTGGCTGTTTGCTCCACTCCTCCTGCTGTTCCTCCCCTTTCTCCTCCCCCATAGTCTCTTCACCTCAACTTCGTTCCACAACTGTCCCTCTTACCCTCTTCACCCTTCCCTTCTCTTTCCATTTAGGTTATCCTCTCCTATGTAAACCCACTCCCCTCCACACATCAAACCAACAACAAAAACGTAATGGCACTAACATCCTGTTTGCCACCATCCCATTGTTCACTCTGAACGTGCGTTATATCCCTTCTCCCACCAAGGGGCTGTCTTGTATGTTTTGTAAGCTCTTCAAGGCAGGGACCATCTACTCTGCTTTTATGTAGTGCCTAGTGCAATGAGGTCCCATTCTTGGTGTTGACCTTTAGGCATTCCCATAACAAATGTGATTAATAATAATAATATCTCCCTTCCCTTCTTTTCCTTGCAGTTATTTGCAGACACACTGCTGGAAGACCCACTCCTTGTGCGGGATATTGCTATGTTAGCACTAGAGTCAGGAACAGATGAAGAAAAGAAGCAAGGCAGAGAAAAACAAGCCTTTATTCTGGACATCTTCTCCAGACTCCTGGAACTCATCACACTCCGCCATCGATTGATAGAGGCAGCCCTGGAGAGTGCACAGTTGGCTAGGTTAGCACAGAGCACATGTGATGCCACCTGTTGTTCTCCTCCTGATACATGGAAGAGTTGCCTATATAGCATTTACAAATGTTCATGTTTTTAATAAACTGAGGTATAACTTAAGGTTGATAAAAGACACATGAAATTTTTGCAGTTAGATACTGCTGCCTTTGAAATCAGTGGCCAAACTCACACTTAAAAGGTAGCAGGACTAGGCCGTTCAACTAGTGAAAATGGGGGTCTTTCTACCTTACTGGAGTAGGGTAACCAAGGGAAATTACATTGATCATTAACCAAGTGGAGATAGATGTGGCCTCTTCTGTGGCAATGGTTTTAAGGCCATGTGCCTCTTTTAAAAATAAAATGACAACATGCCAAAGAGATCCACACAGGTTAAGAAGCCCAGTGTCTTACAATTTATTCATTTACTTCAACAAATAGCAGGCGAATATAGTCCTGTTTTGACCACACTGATTGGAAATAGAACTAGCCGTAAAAGGTTGGGATTTTTTTCCCCTGTGGAAAATTTTGACTTTTTGTCAAAAAAACAAAAATGTTTGTTGTCAGTGGCTAAAAATAAAAAATAAAAATGTGTAAAGCAGATGCTTTGCACAAAATACTTTGTTTTATGGAAAACCCTTCTTCCCCCCTCCCCCCCCCCAAAAGTTTTTTTTGACAGAAAATTTTCTGAAAAACCCTAATCTGGAATTTTCTCAGTTTAAAAATAAAACACAACCACAAAAACCCAAGCAGTCTGTGAGATGGCAAGTATATAAATCCTTAAAATACCAGTAGTTAATTGTCCTTACTGCAGTAATAGAGGGAGGCTTTATAAAAAGCTCTGAAGGGAAAATAAGGGATCAAGATGCATATGTAAATCAATTTAAACATATAATTTGTTTCAGATAAATTATGCTGTCTGGTAGAATGAACACCAATATAAACAGAAGTAGTTTATTCAACGTGATATTTTAAGGGGCTAATTTTGTATCTTGCTTTGATGTGATGAGGATCACAGTTCATTAAGCTATCTGCCATGAAAGACTCTGGAGTTTGGATTGAAAATTCAAAAAGGCAAATAACCTGTTTTTCAGTTTTGCAGAGTAAGATGAAGTAACTGAAACTAAATTTGTTGATTCTCTAGTTGTGTGCCAGGGCTTTAATGAAACTTTTCGGGACTTGCCAGAACTATCACCCATTACTTGTCTGCCTCTTCTATGGTGAAAACTGATTTATATCTAAAAATACATATGCTATCTACACTATTCCACACAGCTCATTGTCTTGTCTTTTTGCTTTGTTCTTTAATAATGTCCACGTATAGTAAGTGTGTCAAGACAATCTAATTATAAGACATGCAATTGTAGGGAGTGTCCTGAGTAGATGGTGCAGTTTTTTAGTATATTCCTCAGTGGGATCTGAGGAAAGTGGCCTGTAGAATTTGGTATTGGAGAGTTGTCTGGCAGCCTCCTTTTGGCAGTCAGACCTGTTCATGATGACAATAGCACCTCCTTTATCAGCCTCTTTGATTATGATGTCAGGGTTGTTTCTGAGGCTATGGATGGCATTGCGTTCTGCATGACTTAGGTTGTGAGGCAAGCGATGTTGTTTTTCCACTATTTCTGCCTGCGCACATTGCCGGAAGCATTCTATGTATAGGTCCAGACTGTCATTTCGACCCTCAGGAGGAGTCCATGTGGAGTTCTTCTTCTTGTGCTGTTGATGGGAGGGTTTCTGTGTATCAGTGCGCTGTTCAGTGTTATCTTGAAAGTATTCTTTGAGTCGGAGACGGCGAAAGTAGGCTTCCAGATCACCGCAGAACTTTATCATGTTCGTTGGGGTGGTGGGGCAAAAAGAGAGTCCCTGAGATAGGACAGACTCGTCTGCCGGGTTGAGTGTGTCGCTGGATAAATTGATGATATTGCTGGGTGAGTCTCCAACGCATCATCAGTGATCTACAACCCATCCTGGACAACGATCCCTCACTTTCACAGGCCTTGGGAGGCAGGCCAGTCCTTGCCCACAGACAACCCGCCAACCTTAAGCATATTCTCACCAGCAACCACACACTGCACCATAGTAACTCTAACTCAGGAACCAATCCATGCAACAAACCTCGATGCCAACTCTGCCCACATATCTACACCAGCGACACCATCACAGGACCTAACCAGATCAGCCATAACATCACCGGTTCATTAAAAAAATATATATATTAATGGAGATATCCCATCTCCTAGAACTGGAAGGGACCTTGAAAGGTCATCGAGTCCAGCCCCCTACCTTCACTAGCAGGACCAAGTACTGATTTTGCCCCAGATCCCTAAGTGGCCCCCTCAAGGATTGAACTCACAACTCTGGGTTTAGCAGGCCAATGCTCAAACCACTGAGCTATCCCTCCCCCTGCACATCCACCAATGTAATATACGCCATCATGTGCCAGCAGTGCCCCTCTGCTATGTACATCTGCCAAACTGGACAGTCACTACGTAAAAGGATAAATAGACACAAGTCAGATATTAGGAATGGCAATATACAAAAACCTGTAGGAGAACACTTCAATCTCCATGGAGACACAATAGCAGATTTAAAGGTAGCCATCCTACAGCAAAAAAACTTCAGGACCAGACTCCAAAGAGAAACTGCTGAGCTTCAGTTCATTTGCAAATTTGACACCATCAGCTCAGGATTTAAACAAAGACTGTGAATGGCTAGCCAACTACAAAAGCAGTTTCTCTTCCCTTGGTGTTCACACCTCAACTGCTAGAAGAGGGCCCCATCCTCCCTGACTGAACTAACCTCGTTATCTCTAGACTGATTCTTGCCTGCATATTTAGACCTGCCTCTGGAAATTTCCACTACATGCATCCAACGAAGTGGGTATTCACCCACGAAAGCTTATGCTCCAATACATCTGTTAGTCTATAAGGTGCCACAGGACTCTGTCACTTTTTACAGGTCCAGACTAACACGGCTACCCCTCTGATACTTCATTCCACAAGCTGAGTCTGTAGCATAAACATACCGAGCCCTTTTGGTTTTGGAACTGAGAGTTCCTTTATCCTACACTTCCTACATAGTGTTAATTGATGTATATGGTGCTTTTTAATGTTCCCAAAGGTGACGTCGTTCTTTTGTATGTGACACCCTTTTCTGCCTCCCCTTTTCTTCCTTCTTTTATTTCATTTTTTTTCTATTCCCACAGAGCCAGGGAGTGTTAGCTACAGTTTAGAGGACTGGGAATTAGGACTTCTGGGTCCTATTTGTGGCTTTGCCACTTATTCACTAAGGTTATGTCTACACTACACTAGCTGTGCCACTGTAAGGTGTCTAGTGTAGAACATAGCCTAAATAGTATCAGAGGGGTAGCCGTGTTAGTCTGAATCTGTAAAAAGCAACAGAGGGTCCTGTGGCACCTTTAAGACTAACAGAAGTATTGGGAGCATAAGCTTTTGTGGGTCAGATTCATCAGATGAATCTGAAGAAGTGAGGTTCTGACTCACGAAAGCTTATGCTCCCAATACTTCTGTTAGTCTTAAAGATGCCACAGGACCCTCTAGTCTCTATTGTGTGTCCCATCTCCCCCCCCCCCCCTTAAGATTCTGTCATGACAGAGGGGAGGGTGAGCAGGGGAGAGGGTCCCGACCCAAGGCCCTAGAGGGGTGTTGCAGTGTCCCGACCATTCATTGGTCCACCCAAAGTTAGCCCCCTGCCCCCAGGTCACTTCCTGTTGGGCTGTGGCTCCTCTGTTTTGGGGCATGGTCTCAATCATCCTAGTATCTGCTTAATTTGCCGGGGGACAACATCCTTTTCTTCAGAGCCTCTTGTGGGTTCTTGGCCCCAAAGAGAGGGTAGGGAGTATGGATCATTGCTCCCAGAGTGGCCTTACTAAGGCTGCATTCGTTCTGCCTACAGCTCCTGGTGTAACCTGTAACTCCTTCCCCCATCTCACTGGGCTGCCAGTGCCCTTTTTAAACTGTCCCATTACCTGGAACAGGACCTCCCTGGCCCAGTACTGCTCGATGCCTTGCTCTGGTTTAGTGTAGGACCTGTAAACCTCATCACACACACTAAAAATGTATCTAATAGATATTGGATTTCTAGGTAGGTAGGTACAGCAGTACTAAGCTTTTTTTTTTTAAATGAAGTGACTGTACCAAATACTCCTATTTTTGTTTCAGGATGTACAAGGCATTTGCAGGGGAGATGGGTTTTGATGAGTTCCATTTATACTTGAGGCCAGTGCACTTTGAATTTGCATCTCACAAGGAGAAAGCAGACCAGCCCCCACCAATATTCATTACAGCTCTCCTAGAAGATGACAGTAGTGTGGACAGGTAAACTAGAACTTTGCTGTATTTCACAGGACGTGGTGTGATTAAATATCTTCCCAGACAGATCATAACCAAGCATATTCCTTAGCCTGGTAAGGCCCACCATAAGTGAAGGGCACAAACAGATTATTCATGCAGGAAACTTGAAATGCTGTGTAATTTGATTCCTTAGCCATAAGTAACTTTTTCTGTATTTCTAATGTAAAGATGTGCGGTAATAAAAGTGGGGGTGGGGGCACCAAATCTGTGTGGAACATCGGTAATTTTGGAAGTAAAATGGGTGATATCTCTCATAATGAGGGACATTTTGAGAGAGTTGGGACCAAGGGAGAAAGACAGTGGTTCCCAGACTTCTACAAATAGTGAAACGGGACCCTAAAAAGCAATTACGGGTTAGTCCATAATTGTGAATGTAAAGTTGCTGGATTACAGAAATCACTCTCCAAAGTTTATCCTACTATACATTGAATAACAACTTCACATCTTAGCCTAAGATTGCAACTGGACCCAACCCCTGCACAAAGGAGGGACAACTTGTATCCCTCCCTTTCTCTCCTTATGCAACCATGCAGGAGTCCGGCCCTGAAAATTTTACAGTTACTTTGATTTCACCTTTACAAAACTGGTAAATAAAATTAAATTATTTTTAAAAATCAAGGATTTTGTGGTAGGATGGAAATAAAGTAGGAAAATCCATTGTTCTACCAGATTCAGCAAGGATAATTTCTATCAGTGATTCTCAATCATTAGTATGTATTAGTATTAGCAGGCTTCAGGTTCCCCTCCCCATCTGAATGATAAACGACTACTCATCTCCCAGTCGGTTGTATATACTCTAATCCACATTGGAGACTGGGCTGCTCCAAACATACAATTGCAAGCAGCTGAATCTTCATTCCAGGATAGAATGTGCATAATTGAATTGTGGGCAGTGGCAGGCACTGTCTGTTGTGGCTGATGTCATAGTCTGGTAGACAGCACAGCATCCCAAAAGGTTAGGAACTAATATTTTAAATGATGCTTGATTAAACAGGACAAGTAGATTTTTCACTTGGTAACCCAACGCCTAGAGCCAAATGGGAAAGAATTCATGATTCTCTGTGTTCAGCCACAAACTTCACAGAACACTTTATTTCTCTCTCAAATGCTTCTGAAATATTTAGTAATACCCTAATCTTCCTTTTTATTTAAAGAAGGAATTCTTCATTCCTTTGTGTGATACAAATTATAAAGGGAAAGGAGGCAGAAAATACAAAGTTCTTTAGTATTACTTTTCTTTCCTTCAGTTTGGCTTCTTTGATGCATCCTCTGTATTATGGATTATTGTTATATTTTTTTCTTGCAGATATATTCCATCGAATTTATTGTTAAGCATTCAAGAGATTGACAATAATCAAATTGGAAAATTTAGCTTTCATACAAGAGATGGTGTTATTCAGGTAACTAGGTTCTTTTTTTCCAAAGGAAACCAAAATCATACACTGCACATATTATTTAACTATTGCAGTAGCACTTAAAGGCCTCAATTAGCTTTGGCTTCATTGTGTTAGATGATGTACGTTTCTCTTACCAAGTTTTTATTATTTTGTGTCTTTCTGTATGTAACAGTGTAATTTTGTTCACTTTTCAGAACTATCACTTGATAATATCAGTCAAACCCTCTGTATAATAACTGCAGGCCAAATCTTACTGTCTTTACTGAGACACAATTCTCATTGAAGTCAATGGGAGTTTTTTGCCAAAGTATAAGGACTGATGAGTAAAAAAAAAATAAACAAATCAGGATTTGGTCCTATTTTATTTATTTGTTTATTTTTAAGAACGCAGAAAAGGGATTTTTCCAGGGGGAAAAGAAAATGAATCTCTCATTTCCTACACTATTTCAGAGTAACAGATTCTTCACTGTTAAGCTTTCACTTTTTGCACCATTGCATTAAAACAATGGGTACCGTTCAAAAAGTAGAAACAAAATTGTATGGTGCAGAGTGTCATGACACAGAACTTTCCAGTTCTTCAAAACTTACTTCTTTCCACAATTTCCCCATCCATGACCCACATTCTTTACCAATAATTTAATATTAATATATAATTAAAAACCCATTGCAAAAAAAACAAAATGAAAATAATCAACATCCTAGCCTTACTTTATATGAACCCCTTCTGTAGTCTGATGGCATCTCTCTGTCTCATATCCCATTGTATAGATCCTCGATTTAAGTTCCTTGGGGAATACAAATTTATGAATGCAGCGGAGTGAAGTGACTTCAGCATTTAGCCACATTTAAATGAATATGTACCAATAGTAGAAAGATTAATGACACTTCTGGAGATTAGTTAAGGCAAGGAAAAATTAGTGTGATCTCTATAACCTGCCTTTATGTTATGGGGGAAATTGCTAACACTTTTGTGTTTTCACCCTTTAGCTCTTATCCCCATCTGGAGTGGAGAACATGCAGATCACTCTTGCCTGTCAAGTCACTCAAAAAAATGCTCTTATTGTTGCTGTTCAGCAAGCCTCATTTTGTCACATGATCCAGCCTACACGTACAGTGGACATGAAGGTCAGCAGCATTTCGTTTTCCTAACCCCATTGGGTAAGGTTTTGGGAGCTAACATCATGTGCAAGTGCTGATGGTGCTCAGTTAGATATTAATTTTGTTTTACTTTAACAGTTAAAATACAAAATGACTCTAGCAATTCTTTGCAAACATATTACCTGAAAATAAGATGGTTTCACATCAGTGCTTCATTTAATGCATATTAGTTGATCCAGGTGACCACGAACAGCTGAAATATACCATAGAAAAGAATTTAAGGAGCATGGAGGTAAATTAGATGCAGGAATCGCTGGATGAAATCCTATGGCCTGTCTTGTGCAGGAAGTCAGGCCAGAGGATCTTAGTGGCCTCTTCTGGCCTTGACATCTATGATCTTCTAGGAAGGGGATATTTCCATCATGTAACAGCACCAGCAACTCATGTCACCTCTCTGTAATCTTGCCTTCTGCAAATGGCAGCACAGTTGTGACACCATCTTGAATGAGAAGATAACCATAATTGTCTAAGGTTAAACAAAGAAATTCATAAACCATCCCAAGATTACACAGTCATCATTGTTCTGCATCCCTTGCTTGACAATGTTTTAATTCCGCATTTAAAGTACAGTATTCAGTAGCTGTTTTCCCATCATGTCCCAAACTGATGCATGGTATTACTGCACACTGTTACACAACTGTTGTGTTTCACCCAGAGATGGCTTCATTTCAGTGATTGGGTTAAGTGATCCCTCTATATAATTTTAAAACTTTTAAAATAAATAGAGATACTTCAGGATGAAAGTTACTCAATGAATGTTCCTTTTGTAGTTTGTTTTCCTCCCCCCATATAGTTTGTGAGAGCTGTTGTTCCTCCCTTTTTTTTGGGGGTTTTGATTTCCCCCCCCCCCCCCCCCCCCCCCCAGTGCACCCTTTTCTAGTAACTCCCACTTCTATTTCACTTCTTTTGCAGCCAGTATGCTGAGCAGTGCCCATGTTATATACTTTTACTATATACTACATGTGGAAAAAATGGCACAGCAGTTTTTCCAATCTGCCTCCTGATATCTTCCCATTAGGAGGCACCTGATGCTCACCCCTTCTTCCATGAGATTCTCATCACTCATTTTCTTTCTCTGTTAAAAAGAAAAGGAAAAACATACTTCATTGTCACCACTTTCAGCCCTAGCACTCTGGCTGCTGTTGGGGTGCCATGAGCAAAGGGGTTGCCTTGTGCTTTAGCTGTTTGCATGTCCCTGTGGCTGGTATACGTCCGTGCTTCTGAATGTCAGCCAGCAGTGTGTTCCAGGAGCAGGTTTTCCAACATCTTTCCACCACATCAGAGGTGAATGTAAGGGAGTCTTTGTTGATGTAAACTTATACTTCCTAGTCCCTGTAGCATGCAAGTTACACCAGAGTAGGCTTGCTTACCAATATGCACACCTGATTTAGACCCATTATTCCACATCACATACCTGAGCACTATTAGCCAAGGGAATTGGTATCCTGAACAGAGCTGGTCCAAAGAATTCTGCTAAAACATTGTTTTGTCAGAAATAGCTGATACTGCAAAATCTGACCCCTTTGCAGAGATGCCATAGTTCTAATGGAACCCAGGCAGGTTTCTGTCAGAGCAGCTGGACTGCCCTGAAACTGGGGCTCCACCCCTTTCACAGAGTGAAAATCAATGAAACCACAGTTTGAAATATCAACATCCTTTGAGAAAGAGAATTATGTCTCTTGACAGCTCTAACCCTGAAGTCATTCCCAAATCATTCTCCTGCAATGCAATACAAGTTGCTGCTGCCATGACTCTCAGCCAACTTTTGGGAATATTCTTTACTTTGGAAAGAGCTTGCTTCCCCCATTAGTATGGACTGGTCTTCCAAACACTTAGAACAATTTTAGACAGTAGAATAGTTCTATGACTTTTTTCTTTAGAAAGGCAGTGACTATGCATTTAGTTTACAGACGTCTCCTCTCAGCAATAAATCATTCAATTACTACTGCATCTGTTTCTGGACTAGATTTTACTCATTTACAGTCAGTAAATATTAGCCGTCTAAATATAAACCTGAACAATTAATAGAGCCAGCAGAGCAGCAGCAACAGCAGGAGGCTTGGGCAAGTCATGCATCAATTATTCAAGACCAATAAGTAAAGAAAAAACATGTCTCAATTACATGTATCAGGATAAAAGAACACTAAGAAAAGATCCTTATCTTCTCTTCCTGCTACTCACTTGCTGCTCTCTGTAGATGAGTTAGTGGAAACTTTATACACAAGGTGTGTGTGTGGGGGGGGGGGAAGGGGCAGGGGAACGGGGGAAATTACCTGCTAATTCTTTCTTCCAATAGTGTCTCCACTGGTGTGTCCCAGCCCATGTTCTTTTTCTTACCTATCATAATGCAGGCTTCCTTTTAAAGCCATTTCTTTTTCTCTTGCTGCTGTATGTAGTCAATGTTAACCAATGACAATTTTTTTTAGACTTGTATTGCATGGGTAGATTGAACTTTTACCTTGTTTTTTTCAGTATATTTTAAATACAGTTTTGGGATCACTCTTCTGGTGAAGCCAACAACCCCAGCATCCCCATTTTCTTCATTGCTGATGAAATGTGGAGAATGTTGTCTGATTATAAATTGTGTATTGCCTCTAACTTTCCTTGTCTCCACAGTTTCATTATTCTTATGCTCACCGAGAACTTTTTTATTCAGCTTTCAGTGTGCCCGGTGAATTATTATACCACAAGAGTATAGCAGCCACATGGAACTGCAAATCTGTATTGATTTAACAGGCAGTGTTCCCACTAGAATAAGTACAGATTGGTATTCTTAATATTTTAGGAAGCAAATTTAAGTTTGAAGAGTCAAAGCAGCTCAGCAAGTGGAAGAAATTCAAGATCTGGAAATGAAACAGAAAAACAGTCACTGATGGCTGCACCAGCAACTTCATATTCTACAGGGCACCCTTTAGATGGACACTGGACCATTAAAAGGTATTGTTATATCCTGGCCCAGTCCCTGTCTCTTGATGGATATTAATACATTTAAATGCACCCAAATCCTGGGGCCCAAGTGCTTCTAAGCCCCCTGAGTCTGGTTAGTGACTGGTAACTGTTCCTAGCTCTGAGTCTCTCAGGCATACTCCCATGTGCAGACCTCTTGTCTGACATCCTTCTTGGGCAGTAGGACCCTCAGTTCAGCTGTCTTAAATCCCAGAACAAGTGGCATGGCCCTCCTGAGCCCCCAGATGCTTAGACTCATTCTGCCCTTCCAAGATTACCCGGCTGTGGGAGTTCTGGTTTCAAGTTAAACCCTTCAAAGGCAATGTGGAATACAAGCATAGCACAGGAATTTCTTGACCACAGACACTTTTAGGCAACACTAGAGAGTTAAAGATCTTTGGAAGATAACACAGTCCTGAATGCAGTCCCCTGCCAAGTCTGATCTCACCGTGGGTCTGAGGTTTGGCCAGCATCCTTAGGCCTGTCATCTTCTTGCCTGTGCTGGTGGTTTGGGTCTCGAGCTCAGAAAAGCAGCCCCCTTTTAATATAGTCTCTCTCCCCTTCTTCCCTATGTACTCTAAGCTGAGGAACTGCAGACCCACCCTTTTTTCAAGCAACCTTCTGTGTAGTCTTCATTGCTCTTATGGGTGGGTGTTAAGAGATCATCAGAGTTGGTGGCTTTTGCTGGCTGTCTCATGGTAGACCTCTTGGAGATGGAGGTTACAATGGAAAGTGAAGGTTATAAACAAAATAGAATTCACAAAACAACATGGAATTCCCAATTCACTCAAACATACTCCTGGTGTATCACAGATATCCTGTTAATGTGGGGAGGAGACAAATGCTGAATCTTGGCAGGAGATTAGACTAGATGATCCTTGCGGTCCCTTCTAACCTCATGGTTCTATGTTTGTAAATACTTTGTTTCTATTTCCATATATTTCACTTGCAATGGAACCAAAGATGTGTGTATTGCTAGTCTGTACTTGGGTTTTGTCTCTTTCAGCTACTATACTCTGTTATCTATGTGCAAAGAATTTATTATTAAGTTGAGTATTTTGGGGCATTGTGTTTTAACCTAAGCAATAGCTGAGTGGCTCAGATTGTCTCTATTTTCTCTGTTTCTGATGGCTTAATCTTCCCATTCCCAGTTGCAGAGCTCAGATACAATGTTTTCATTTACCACTCAGGCCTCCAGAAGCTTTTGTATCCATTCAGTTGGAGAAACTGGGGCCACGGGACATGATGCTGAACACATTCATTCATAAGAAAGAAATCATGGGCAGCAGAATGCAGAACCCTGTAAGTGTGCCAAAGAATTATTATTTGATTTTTGATAGCATTGTTTTTAAAAAAGGCACCAACATAACACTCAACCTGCCATTACTTTTAAGGAGAGGAGGGGATGGGCCAGTGGTTAGTGTGACAGACTGGCAATATCCTGGACAAATCTTGTGGAATTAAGATAAACTTTGTTGAGTTAGGTTTAATACCTTGTAGGGTCCACTGTGTGTGGTGTTGTGGAATTGTATGCAACTCCTCTAGGAAGAGGGGAATACTAATGTAATTCTTCCAGTTATCAGCCTTTTGAAGCCACCCTTTGGAGAGGCTGACATACACCAGTTCAAACTGGATTCTCCATGGACTGCCAGACAAAGAAAGGATTTTTAGATAAAAAGCCTAGTTTTAAAGAGGCTCTGGGTCTTTGTCCTGATCCAGTAAATGGACAAGTGGCCCTACTGAGACCCCACAAGACTGTGGGTCTGTCTGAGCTGAAGCTGTGATGAACTTGAAATCACAAGGAAACCCCTTGAGTGGGATGTTGATGGACTGCTCCTGTTAGAGCCCATGTTAGGGCTGGGGTGAACTCTGGTAATCTTATTAGCATGTGTGTATGTTCTTTTATTGTTTTCAGTATGTTTTCTCTGTAGTGCTTTTACCGTAAAAATAAAAATAGGAAGTGCTGTATGTAACATAACTGTTGGCAATCACTCTGATGTTAGCCTCTGAAGAGAAAGGAAACAGGCCTGCTTAGGCAGAGTCTCTTGCTGGGATATCACAGTATAGTCAGGGGACAGTGCAGCCTGGAAATATTCCAGTCAGAAGGGTGAGAGTTGCGTGTCTCCACTCAAAAGAGGTGACGGGCAGGGGAGCCTGAAGTCTAGAGTGAGTGTCCATGCTGGACCATAAAGGGAGAATACAGGTGCAGTTGCCCTGAACTATGACAGTTAGTGCACCAGCCTGGGACTCAGGAGACCTAGCTTCAATTCCCTGCTCTTCCACAGACGTCCTGTGTGATCTTGGGCAAGTCATTTAGGGCACGTCTTCACTACCCACCGGATCGCCAGGTAGCAATCGATCTATTGGGGATCGACTTATCGTGTTTAGTGAAGACGCGATAAAATCGATCCCCGATGGTTTTGAGGTGCTCAGATACTACAGTGATGGGGTTCTAGAAGTACCTAAGTGAGAGTGCTTTAAAATGTGTTCCAAAGAACAAAAATAAAGAATCTCTGTTAAAATAATAATAATAAGAATTCTGTAGCAGAGAAGGAAACTGAACGTGAGGTGGGTTTAGTTTATTAAATAAATAGTTAATCTAATCTCAGTTTTACAATTCTGTGATCCCTGGATCAGCGGAGTTTAAAAGCTGCCTCTTGAACCTCCCACCCACTCCTCAGTTGTTCTGGGTACTTTTCTGCCACAGCTGAACATCTGACTATAGATACTTAGATTAAAAAACAGATCGCAATCTGCAATTGTATTACTATGTTAAATTAAAAAGGCTAATTGGGGTCATGCTTGAATATCACCAGCTGGGATTTTGAAGAAATTTTCATCCATAATATAGCATTGCAGTTACACGGGATTTTATTCCAGTGAAGCATCCACCATTAGCTTTAGTTAGGGATGAGACAAAATACTAGACTAGGCAGACTTTTTATCGAGTCTCTCTTGTTATGTCACTTTCATTTTTAACAGTTTGTGTTTAATTTTTAAAGGAAGATAAATAGACTTTGTGTCATAAAATCATAGAAGATTAGGGTTGGAAGAGACCTCAGGAGGTCATCTAGTCCAACCCCCTGCTCAAAGCAGGACCAACCCAAACTAAATCATCCCAGCCAGAGCTTTGTCAAGCCGGGCCTTAAAAACCTCTAAGGATGGAGATTCCACCACCTCCCTAGGTAACCCATTCCAGTGCTTCACCCTCCTAGTGAAATAGTTTTTCCTAATATCCAATCTAAACCTCCCACACTGCAACTTGAGACCATTGCTCCTTGTTCTGTCATCTGCCACCGCTGAGAACAGCCTAGCTCCATCCTCTTTGGAACCCCCCTTCAGGTGGTTGAAGGCTGCTATCAAATCCCCCCTCACTCTTCTCTTCTGCAGCCTCTCCTCATAAGTCATGTGCCCCAGCCCCCTAATCATTTTCATTGCCCTCCACTGGACTCTCTCCAATTTGTCCACATCCTTTCTGTAGTGAGGGGCCCAAACTGAATGCAATACTCCAGATGTGGCCTCACTAGTGCCAAATAGAGGGGAATAATCACTTTCCTCGATCTGCTGGCAATGCTTCTACTAATGCAACCCAATATGCTGTTAGCCTTCTTGGCAACAAGGGCACACTGACTCATATCCAGCTTCTCATCCACTGTAATCCCCAGGTCCTTTTCTGCAGATCTGCTACTTAGCCAGGTGGTCCCCAGCCTGTAGCAGTGCATGGGATTCTTCTGTCCTAAGTGCAGGACTCTGCACTTGTCCTTGTTGAACCTCATCCGGTTACGTCTTTACGGTCAGCTTTCTCAGTCAGACCCAGATTTTCTATAGGTCTAGAAAATCATCCTTATCCAGTGTCTAGAAACTGAGATACTTGGATCCTGTCTTGAATTTGCTTATGATTCAAGTCTTCTCCTAAATGCATTACAAGTTAGGCTTGGTCCTGAACAGACATGGGGTGGTGGTCGAAGCCCCATCAAATATTTTATCAAACAAATTCATCAAAATACATAATTCAGTTTAGTATATTCACAAACTATGGAACCAGCTCAATAAGCTGACTGAATATTTGTGGGGGGACTATAAGTTGAATACTTTTTGGAAAATATCTCAATGTGTCAATTAAATTGTGTTTAATATCATATGTCCTGAATAAAAACTATTCTAATAATCTTGTTGAATTTGATTATTGGATTGATATAAATTTTTACAGGATCTGCTGTACTGGTCAAAATCATCTCCAATGTTCATTCTCATCAAAGTTTTTTATGAAGAAAGGAGTTAGACTGCTTTGTAATGTTGCCTATGATCCAGAACCTTATTTAATACATTAATAAAGCAGCATTTCTATAATAGAAAATATTGCTATATTGGAATATTTTATGGTCTTTTGGATGCAAGGTACACAAATGTTGTAGAGATGTCACTAAGAAGAAAATATTATCTTGTAGAATGAAGATGAAAAAATCAAAAGAGAAGTTATTGCTGAATACTGTCATAAGTGAGTACATCAAATATATACATTTCATTCTCTTGTTGTTGTTGTTTTGTTTAAATCCTATGTGACTGAAATGTGAGAGTGGCCGAGGCTTTACTTTGAACAGGATCTTTTTCTATTAGATTACAATATAATTATTATAATGTGTTTTTCACAATGTTTTATAGTTAGTCATAAAGCAAAGAGAAAGAGAAAGGCTTCTAGTGATTAGTGGAAGATTGTGGGGAGCTAGAGGGAGCACAAGTAACATTGGAGAGAGTGTTCTGGAACAGATGGGAAATGGGTCATTCTTTTTCCAGAACCAGGATTCAGAGAGAGGTTGATGAGGTAATTAGTGGGTGAGAAAAGGTCAGGGGAGTGACTTCACCATGAGGGTAGAGTTGTAGTAAGAGTAGTTTGCAGTAAGTCAGAGAATGATCTAGTGGTGATGGAGTGGCTGGCTTTTGTCACAAATAATCCTGTAAATTCAATCCAGGTGCTAGGGTGACTGGAGGGATTGAGAAACAGGAAGAATCAGAGTTTCAAACTTGAGTTGGATATTTTTACTCTTGCTTTGACTTGGCAGTGTTATAATACTTTACAGCTGTAAGTCCCACTCTGGCTTCTATTTCTGTATATGGGAGTTTTGCCATCAACTTCAACAGAAACAGGATTAGATCCTTGTATAAGATGCCAGTTTGTCTACAAAACTAAACAAAAAACAAACCACCAAATGGCAATTTGCATATAATTTGACTGGATGAGACGAGGAAAACAAAACACAATAGTTTAATAAATTAGGTGTCCAACACAAACTCATTATGTCTCGTTACAATAAGGCATAGAGGAGTTAAGTATTAATATCTACCTCAAAGGGGTTGCCGTGAGCATTAATTCATTGATATTTTTAACGGGCTGTGAGAATATCATGTGAAAGGTGTTACAGCAGTACAGAATATTAAGCAGCTTTGCTATATGATGCCACTGTGTGTTACAGCATAGCAGAATAGCCACCTTTAAATCTGATTATTTTGCAGAAGTTGCCAAAGGATGTGTCAGTGTAGAAAGAGATTAGAGCCAGGAAGAGTACAGCTTATCTGGGTGAATGACTCACTGCACAGTAATTTTTATATAAAGACTATATGCTAATATTTGGTACCTTTTATAGATTGAGCCATCGTATGTCACTGTATGCCCTGCGAGGCCAGATCATTGCATACTACAATAGTCTGAAAATCCTGCTAGAAGATTTCCCTGTCATCAGAGACAAATACTTCATGATTGGGCTATCTCAAGAGAAAAAGGGGAACAGAGACTCAAAGGAAAATCTTGAGGCTGATCCCAGGTTTGTAATGTCTTCAAAAATTTGTCCCTGGCTGCCAGAGTTTCAAATTAGCAAGTAGAGATGAGAAAAGAACAGTGTAGCTAATAGTCCATATGCACTTTGAGCCACGTTTTCTGCCAGTGTCCAGTTGACCTCTGATTTTGTGCACACAATTGGTTGTGCCTGTGAAAGTCTGAATACATGGAATTCAAATACCCCAAAGACTTCCATCAGCATGGATGGGAGAATCAAATGAATCTAGTTTATGTCCAGAATGTAAACCCTACGTTCATAGATTCTCAGGCCAGAAGGGACCATTGTGGTCATCTAGTCTGACCTGAATAGCACGGGCCATAGACCTTCCCCAAAATAATTCTTAGAGCAGATCTTTTAGAAAAAATCCAATCTTGATTTTAAAGTTATCAGTCATGGGGATGCATGGTAAATTGTTCCAATGATTAATTAGTTTTGTCATTAAAAATTAACCCTTATTTCCAGTCTGAAATGAAATCTTTAACTCCGTTTAGCTAAAGTTGTCTTCTTCTTCTTCAGAGTTAAGTGAAACCTGTTAACAAGTGAGAGTACAAGCTCTAGCTCTGTCCCTGAACCCATTGGGATTAAGAACTAGCATCAGTTAACCACTTATCAAGAACTCTAGTTGACTCCCTTAGCCTGGCTGCTTAGCAAGGACTAAATCAAACACACGATTGCCAGATGAGCACAGTTCTACTGGGGTATTTATCCTTCTGCAGTTCATACTACATACCGGTTGCTGTTCCAAGGGTTAAATGGAGATCTCTAGTAGAGAGAGAGAGTCCATAGAACAGTTCAGAAACATCCATCACGCTGCAGGGAAAGACTTGTTTAGCATTGATTCTGCTGCTGAATGGTTTGGCCATTTAGCCCTCACTGGGCTATTATATCGATAAGTCGTGACAGAGTGTATGTTAATAAGGTATTGGCTGATGCATTGGGCCGACTCCCTTCCACCATCCAAGAAGTGAGTCAATATTGGTTTGTTAGTTTTTTAGTTTTGCATTTCTTTAAAAATACTTTGGGGGGTGGGGGATTGTTACACAACATCTCTTTCAACTATGAAATGTAGCTTGTGGTGAAAAGAGAGAGAACGGGGGGCACGCTAGAAGACAACTTTAATTAGCTTGCTATTAACAAGCAGCTGTTCTCCCTACATTTGAAATGGTGAAGAGCTCCTACGCTAGAAAGTGAATTAAAAGTAACTCAGAGGACTGTAAACTGGGGGAAGAGTAATTTTAAAACTGTCTCTCTTTCCTTCAGCCCTCATCCTTTAACCCCCACCACACTTCCCAACACCACCCCCTGCTTTTTTTGTCCACACTTTCTGTATTTCATTTATTTTCAGTTATATAATTTAAATTAAAAAAACAGCTTAGGACCACCTTGTCTACTGTCTATTAGTTACATTTCAGAGTAGCAGCCGTGTTAGTCTGTATCCACAAAAAGAAAAGGAGTACGTGTGGCACCTTAGAGACTAACACATTTATTTGAGCATAAGCTTTCGTGGGCTACAGCCCACTTCATCGGATGCATAGAATGGAACATATAGTGAGGAGATATATATACACATACAGAGAACATGAAAAGGTGGGAGTTGTCCTACCAACTCTAAGAGGCTAATTAATTAAGAGAAAAAACTTTTGTAGTGATAATTAAGATAGCCCATTACAGACAGTTTGACAAGAGGTGTGAGAATACTTAACATGGGGAAATAGATTCAATGTGTGTAGCTTCCATCCTACCTTAGTATTATTTCAGGAAATTAATTCTAGCTCCTTCTTATTCTCTGAAATAAGCCTATCACCTACATTTGTACTCACCAGATGTTTGCAGGGTGAGCAGGATGTGCACTCTAGTTTCTCATCACAGGAGGGAGAGAGGGTGGAAGAGGGGTAGAAACTGAAGGAAAGAGCATGGTGGGGAGGGAAGAGAGAAAACACACAGTAAAAATGAATATAAGGTGAAAGGCCAAATAAGAGAAGAAAGAATACTCCTGGGGGAATTCTGTGCCACTGCGCAATGCAGAATTTGCACAGAATTAATGTTCTTCTTTGAGTGATGGTCTTTATACGTATTCCAAATGCAGGTGTGCATGCGTGTCATGCGTTGGAGCTGGAAGTCTGTCAGCAGCCATGTCCGTTGCGACGCACGGTCACCTTACATTGCCACGTGCGCCATGAGAGGTTATAAGAGGCTGTGTGGAGCGACGCGCCCTCAGTTCCCTCTTACTGCCTGGTCAGAGTCAGAATCCTCTCTTCACTCTTGTACGCTCTACAAGAATGACAGTCTGTTGTAGGTAGATAGTTCTATTTCCTTTCTCTTCGTACATCTGTAAATATGTTAGTTTGGTTAGTTAGTGTATATATATAGTAGCCCCTTATGGGGTTTCTCCCGAACCCTTTGAGGGATTATGTCCTGCGTTCCAGGGTTCAAGAACTGCGCCTCATGCCCTCATTCATTCTCCATGAGCAACGAGCACACGCGCTGCCTCTACTGCCTGGGTGAGACACACCTTGTTGCCTGCTGCAATATTTGCAAGTCCTTCCTGTCAAGGACCTGCGATGCTTGACGTCAGTGCCTCTGCAAGTTCCTCATGGCGGAAGTGTTCTGGCCTCATGCTGAGTCCAATCCCGGACGGTCAGTGCTGGCTGTGCACCACCCATCACTGGCTGTGAGTGCCCCGCCCTTGGCTTCACTTTCAGATCCAGCAGCACCACCAAGACATGAGAAGATGCACAAGAACAGTCGCAAGTGCTCTCACTGCAGTAAGTCCCCATTGTAGACCGCTGCACCACACCACGTTTCCTCCCCAAGCCGGGTTCGGTCAAGTGAGACATCGCATGATGACCCCGCTGGGCCACCCCTAAGGCAGGGGCAAGGTGAAGCAGAAGCAAGACCCGCCAGAACCACCAGTTCCCAAGAGAACCGAGGATCCCAACAGCCCGCCGGAGTGCACTACTCAGCCACGTTAGCCACCTTCACCAACAGATGAGCCGTTCCTCCTCAGCTGTGACCCACCACTGCCGGTCGCGGTACCGCCTGCACCGATGGCTCTGCCACTGCTGGAGGCTTCTTTGGACTCAGAGGGCTTCTTGGCAGAAGTGCCATCCTTCTCCCTGGTCTCCTGGTGTAGTGCAGACTCCTGGGCTCACCTGCCTTTTCCGGCACCCTACGCTCTGGGCCCGCAGTACCATCAACACCCGGCCTTCTGGCACCACTAGCCCGCATGGGACCCTTATTGCTGCCCATACGCACTGTTGGTGGCCTCATACCAGCCCACGTCAGCCCCTCCGCTGGCTCTGCTAGTCCTGGACCTGGAGGAGGACCTGGCGCTCGATCCAACACTGCCGACCCCGACAGCAGGCTCCTCCTCTCCGGACAAGACCCTGATCCCATCTACCTTCTCCTCTCCTGACTGTCACCACCAGTACCAGGAGCTGCTACAGACGATGGCCCTTGACAAAATATGCAAAATTTTGCAGAATTTTAAACTGTGTGCAGAATTTTAAAATTTTTGGCACAGAATTCGCCCAGGAGTAAAAGAAGAGGGTTTCAAGAGAGAAAATAAATGAACAGTTATAGAAGAATCAGTCTAAATGGGAAAAATTAAAAAACAAACAAACAAACAAAAACCAAAGAAAAGATGTGTCAAGGAACCTGATCCTAAACCCCACTAAAATCAGTAGAGACACCCATTGACTTCAGTGAGTCTCTGGATCAGGTGCCATGAAAAAAATTGGATAATAACATGGTTACCCTCAATCTTTACAGTTTTGCCTTAGGTAACTTGGTAATGTTACCTGAGTATTAGCAATATTCCCTGCTAAAGGACAGGAAATGCACAAATGCTGAGATAATTTTGTTAATTTATCTAAGATAGTCAAACATTTAGCTGTGACACTCTGAGTATCTTTCCAGGACCTGAAGGAGAGCTGTGTGTGGCTCTAAAGCTTCTCTCTCTCTCTCTCTCTCCAACAGAAATTAGTCCAATAAAAGATATTACCTCACCCACCTCTCTCTAAAAAGATTTTCTGGCAACTACAGAGGCAAGAAAGAAGGGGGGGAAAGGGAAACATTGGTATTTGTTTTATGTTATAGAAAGTCTGTTTTACCTAGTATCTTTAAGCTTAAATTGTGCTTTGGCTCTTTCTGAAGTGTGTGTGGAGGAGTGCAGCTAGAATGATGGGGGGTGGAATTCTGAATAATTTCCCAGATATCACCAGGGCAAATGGCCTCATCTGGATGCTATATAAGTTGTCTTGTTTCTTTCTGAAAAGTTAACATAACATACCACATCATAGCAGAAATAAATGACATTGACCTCTTGGGGAGGGGAGGGGCATTCTTTCCTTAACCCAACCCTGGAGAAAACACCATTTAAAATGAAATGGAGCTATGTGTGCATCGAAGAGGGGGGGAAACAGACCCCTTTGATGGAGAGATTAAATATACAGACATCCATGCTATGGGAGCATGCTCACTATTGAGAGCAACTGCAGCCTTTGTACTTGGTCTCTCCCTGCTGTTAGGGCTTCCAGGCAATGGTGTAAAATGGAGGAAACAGATAAAGAGAGTAAACAGTAACGTCACCTGGTAAAGTGCAGTTTCCTTGGGTACAGTTTGTTCTTATCATTCCTTATGCAAAATAGGTAATGAACAGTTGGTTAAACAAATCCTACCCAAAGGTAATTCTCTCATTTACAACACACTGCAGTTAACCATTCGTTATTCGACTCCCACACAGATGCAAGTTGTTCTTTCTGCTGTTTGACCTCTCTCTTTAATCACAATAATAATTAATAAGTATAAAACTCACTTTGATGTAAATCAAACTTATTCCCCCCCACTCATAGGTGCTGGAACTAGGGATGTGGGGCGTGCTGCAGCACCCCCTGACTTGAAGTGTTTTCCATTATATACAGGGTTTACAGTTTGGTTCAATGGATCTCAGCCCCCCCCCCCCGCCACTATAAAAATTGTTCCAGCATCCCTGTCCCCACTGAGTTTAAACCTCTCATCTGAGACTAAATTAGTTCAATATTGTATTTCATGCTCATGTGCACTGAGACAAGAAGTGGCTGTTTTGTTTATGTGGAAAAACAAAAAAATACATGATGTGTATTCTAACTTTATAATTTAACATCTTCTGACAAGAAGATGGGGCTGTCTACTGAAAGTTGTACAGGAATTTAAGCAAATATTCATTGTAGACTTTTAATTCTTATGAATTGTTGTAGCGCTACCTATTACTATGGAAGAAGGAAGTTACATTATCCAAGGTCTACATTTCTAATTTAACTTTGTTTACCAAGAGAGGGAGGATCGTAGAACCTTGAGGATCCCTGCTGATTCTCCCACGTTATAACACTTCATCACCACACTGGGCCAACTCCTTCCAAACAGGGCTGCGTGTGACTCCTTTGAGCCTGGCTGTGTTGTTTCTGAGGCAGACAGAAGCAGTCAATCAGAGAATGATGCAAGATAGTGCTATCCTATGTCAAAGTTGAACACTTTTGCCTAGGGATCAAAGAGACAATCCTACAAAGTGCCTCTTGTGAGGTGTCAAATGTCTTCAGTTCTTGTTGAAGTTGATAGAAGAACAGGAGTACTTGTGGCACCTTAGAGACTAACAAATTTATTATTTATGCTCTAATAAATTTGTTAGTCTCTAAGGTGCCACAAGTACTCCTGTTCTTCTTGCGGATACAGACTAACACGGCTGCTACTCTGAAACTTGAAGTTGATAGAAATTGGGGCCACTCAGCACTTTGCAGGAGCCATTCAGAACCTTGTAGGAATGGGCACCAAGCTCATTATTTTGCAGGGCGGGCCCATGGCTTATTATTTTTGAATAAATAATACCACTCTGGTTGAGAGAGGCCATTTGGCATAAGTGACAGTTGTGTATTTGGTTCAGAGAAGCCTTTTGCAGGGCATTCTGGTCTCCTAGGTTTGTACACGATAAGGCCTGGTTGAAAACCCACTGAAGTCAATGGAAAGATTCCTATTGAATTCAGTGGGCTTTTGAATCTGGCCTTTAGCAATCATTTGATCTCTGAAATATGCTTATTTCTAGCTGTTCCAAATCTTTGGGGTAAATCCCAACCCAAATGGAAGTTTTGCCTGAGCTAGCAAGAGGTTTTTTTGCCCAACTTTTAAGTGAGAATTACAGCATCGTAGTATTTAGATTTAAAAATTATTTCAGAGACTTTTATTTAGTTGTAACATTCCAAAGTGACAGGAATCTATCATTTCCCCATATAACAGGTCATTTCAACCACGACCACATCGTTTGTTGTCTCTTGATGGGCAAGCCTTCCTCAATTTGTGGTTCATTCCTCACCCTTCTGAGGTGCTGATTATGTTTAAAATGCTGCCAGAGAAGGTTGGTATTTACAAACTTGAAGAGAGATTTTGTTTTCTTAATCAAAGCATGTAGCTGTATCTGGAGGACAGACCACATTCTTCATACATGTTGAAATGTTGCTTTGTCATTAGAGATGACTAGTCCTGGGAAATAAACAAACTCGCAGTGTGTTGATTAGAATGCCTGCTACAATTAGGATGTGCCATTGGAGTGGTGTGTCAGGTCACAGGCATTAAGAAAAAAGGTTGTATCCTCTGTGTTTGAGACACAGGAGCAAAAGATAAAAGGATAGCAGGGTAATTCAGGTTAGTTTGGATCTTTATTAAAACCAGCCATGTTGGATCCCCTCTGCCTACAGACAAACCTGCATGTCCCTAACCCTTCCCCTGCTGTCCATCCATCTGTCTCTCCCCCCCGCCTTCCCCAAATGTATAGGGAAGTAGCAGTGATGTTGGCTCTAGTAGCTGTGTTAAGAGGAAAGTGTGGGTTTAAAATGTGAGGAGGGAAAATAGAGAGACACTGTAACATAGCAATTCTTTGCTCCTGATCTATTTATCTTTTTCATGGGGGGAAAAAAGTTTTTATTTAAACAGTACAAAAAGACACTCATTCAAGACTCTAGGAGCCCTAACACTCAGTAGTACAACATAACATTTTAGATTGTAAGCTCTTCATGGAAGAGGCAGTCTTCTGTTCTATGTTTGTCCAACACCCACCCAGTGGGCCCTAATCCTGACTGTGGCCTCTAGGTACTACTGGGATACAAATAATCAGTAATCTTCGTTCATGAATATTTGCTATTGCTATGTATTTTCTTCACATTTTCTGTCTATCATTTGAAGGGTTTTCTCCCAATGTTTATTTTATCTGCAGGCTGCTTACAGAGCACTCAGGCAGAGCCTGCAGATTGTGGCAGCACTTCATGACATCGTTTCATACCTTTTCAGCTTTGCTCAATTAGGAAACTCCCCAAACTGTTTTGATTCCCTAAATCCAGAGCCTCTGACCGCGGACTGGGGAGGGAACGAAAGGATCGGTAAGTAACAAATACATCACCATCAGTGGTCAGAGCAGGCTCAGAAAAACCTTTCAACAAAAAAGAGGACAGTTACTGACTGAAATGGTGCCTTTTACCTTAAATATATAGTATATGATGATGTATTAGTGCCAGAAAATACCTTTATCCACCCCCATATTTTCACGTCTCAAGGTTTAAATCAATTAAATTGCCCTAATATCAAATGCTTTCAGTACATTCCACTATGCACATTTTGTGATCTCACAGCCTTTTACAAACATGAATGAATGTGACCTCACCACACCCCTATGAAATAGGTAAGTAGCATCATTCCCATTTTACAGATGAGAAAACTGAGGTATCAAGGGAGTTAAGTATCTTGCCCAAGACACAAAACAACTCTATGGCAGAGCCAGAAATGGAAGACACATCTTCTGTCTCCCAATTCTGTGCTTTGATCACTAGACCTTCTACTTCCTCCTCCTCCCACCACCACATAGGTCTTATAAATCTTATTTCAGAATAAGTAATAATTAGTTGTTTAAATTTTTTTGGGCTGGTCAGATTTTCCCATGTCTTTCTACCATGTGGCTCCTACAATGTGAAATGATGCTTCTGCAGATGGAGCAGAACTCGTTTGGCCTCAGAGCCATTGAACAGCAGATGCCCTTTAATTAAGACAAACACCTGATCATTTCAGGAGATGTGTGTAATGTCTGGTTTTTGCACCAGCCTTTCACTCCCAGTCAAGAGCAAATATTAGCACAATAATGTTCCAAAAGCCAGAGATTACAGGATAGTGCACTGGTTAAATTGGGAGGGTTTGGCTGCTGTACGATAAACTGGGGTTAAACAAGATAAACAAGAAAGTTGTCCAGGCTGCACTGCACAATTGATTGCCTTCCAAATACTCTTATAACACAATGAAATTCTGTACTAAATAGAGTAAGATTAAATGGCTACAACAAAGCCTTATTTGTGTAGAAAAATCCCACAAATGCAACGTGCATGTCTATCCTGACACAAGTACAAGGCCGTTTACAACTAGTACCTCTAAAATTCAGAATAAAAAAGCCTGGTTGATTTTTTTGTGATGTCACATGGTATTATGGAGCGGCGTGGAGATCACAGTACTTTCTCCTGTGGCGAAGATAGAAGCCTCAGAGAGACAGTCCCAGACATCTTTACATTCAAATCTACAGGCTTTACCTGGGACCCTTCTTTGTTGTCCAAGAAAACCTCCTCCTCACCTTTACTGTTCCTCAATATGTCTCCTAACAGCTTAAGAACCAGCCTTGCATATTTCTTGTAAAATCAGATTCTACTCTGAAAAGTCTCTCTGTAAATATGGCATCATCTCTGTAAAAATGTGTCCCAGTAACTTTCAGATCAAATCTGCTTGGTTTACAAGTGAGAAGATGGCTTTCCTATCTGCCAATGCTAGAAGCTCAGACTGGAATTTGAAAGGCAAACTGTATTCATTCTGGATCACTCAGTACCAACAATAAGAGATTCTCCTCTCACATTGATGTGAGAGCGGTTTGTGTCTGACATGCATGAAATTGCTCCTGGCTTCGGCTGGTGTAAATCAGAGGGGACTCAAGCCCAGAAATTCTGCTACTGAAGCTTAGTTAAGAATTCTGATGATGATGCATGTGCCAGACTAGGATCCAGCTCTCTTCCCGATAGTTCTGTGGGCTCTGCAGTGTTAATACAAGTAAAAAGTAGCAGAATATCAGTCCGGCATTCGAGTCAGAAGACATCACTTCAAATGCATGCAGGAAGCAGCTCTGTTGAGTGAGTACCATAGTGACTTCTTTGGCTTTACTTTGTTTTTTTGGCCTAAGATCTCCTCTTGTTCCTACACTGAGAGACTTGACCTCTCACCAGCTCTGAAACTTTCCTCTAATTGAGAAGCAGTGCCATAGCGCTTTAATTGACACTCTCGTCCTTGCTTGAGCATCACCAGTTATCTGTGGTGAAGGTGGGCTGTGTGGACTGTTCAACAATTATTGAAAATGTTTCAGACACTTTTGTGTCCCCCCAACCCCATTGTGGAGTGGACAAAACCTGTTGGAACACATTGGTCAGTGTAAAAGTAGTGCTAGAGGGCCTTCCTTTTTACCACAGCATAAACTCTTCAGCCCTTCTGTGAGAGACTTGGGATGGAATGCATCAGTACAGGAGATGGGCATTTTAAGGTCCTGTGTCCATCTTTAGAACAAAAACATTCACTGTGCTAGCCTAAAGCAATATGCTCTAATTTTTATCACATAAAGGCCCCCACACAGTCATGCTATGAAGATTTGACCTGGATATTGTTTGCATGATTTTGTTCTGAATAATCTGTATGATTTATTCTGTTTGTAAATAGGATAATTCATTCAGATTTATTTGAGCACAAACATAAATAAGTAGAAAATCCTGAGGGGGAAGGAAAGAAAGATATCTTAAAGATGAGACACATGTTGAAGTTATCAGAAAGTCCCATTCTTATTTTCTGCACTTACTGGTACTTGCTTCCTTTCACTGATGGTAGACTGTCAGAAAACTGCAACACACTATGCCAAGGGAGGGGGGCTGTCACCTCCTGCAGCACTCTGTCTCTACCAAGCGAGGTAGCAAAAAGCATTGCATTCTGGCCTCCTGCTTGGCAGTGCAGAATGTTATCACAGGTTGCTTGGTTAGCTCTGTCAAAGTTAGACTCAGGACTCATAGTTTGTCAGACCACTCTGTTTTATTAGCACAGCGCTCTGCTAATACATTCAGATAATGTGAGCCCCCATGCAAGATTCAAACAGTCTTATTTATACAGATAAAAGGGTGTGAACTAAACAAAGGGACAGAGAGAGCAAAATTGTAAAATTTGCATAGGGCACAATATGCATATCCTGCTTCCTTATTAACTCTTATCGATCTAAGGCTAATGCTTCACCAATTGCCCTTAAGTGGGGCAATTCATTAAGCAGTTAATGTCTGCTTTCCTGCCCCCTGGCTTGCAGCATTTCTCATTTCTACTTAAAGGTACATACAGCATTCTTTAATTCATTCTATTTCTTTAATATAATTCATTTCACTTTCACAGCTCATAATGATTTTATCTTTGACCAGCAGATTAAAAAGGCAGGATTTTGTTTCCTTTATTAAATCAGTTGCGTAACTCTTTTTTTCAAAGATAAAACAGATGAAATGTATACCGTATGCAGAAATGGTATCTGTTACATAATAGATTTTACTTATGACTAGGGTTAAGCTGTATTGCAGCTTTCTAAATGCACTCAGCAATGGGATGGTTTTCAGCAGTCGGATTATACCTGTATACAGTGGGCTAGATTCTCGAAACATTGGACATATTTGTGCATATTTACAACAGAAAATGTTTGTGGTAGTGTATAATGCATATGTAGGTTGCCATATGTGGTATTTGTATGACATTTCAAGCCACATGCTTTTGTGTGTTTACGTCAGAGCCGGCGCTTCCATTTAGGCAACCTAGGTGGTCGCCTAGGGCACCAGGATTTGGGGGGGGTGGCATTTTGCCGCCATCGGCGGCAATTCTGCGGCGGGGGGTCCTTCCGCGTTCCAGGTCTTCGGCGGCAATTCTGCGGCGGGTCCTTCACTCGCTCCGGGACCCGCCGCCGAAGTGCCCCGTTGACCAGGAGCGCGGAAGGACCCCCCCGCCGCAGAATTGCCGACGACGACCGGGAGCGCGGAAGGACCCCCGCCTAGGGCGCCAAAAACCCTGGCGCTGCTCCTGGTTTACGTAGCTATATAACTTTGCACTACTCAAAGACTGAGCGGCTGGAGATCTGACTATGATAGTGTAAGTGTAATTTTAAAAGAAAAATTGAGGGAAGCTTCCTTTCTGGCCTGACAGTTTTTAAATTAATGAAAAATCAGGTCTAAATATGAAATTTCTTTCATTCCTTGAAAATGAAAGAGACCAATTCTGCCCTCGGCTGTATCCAGTCAGAGTTGTATATGTGCAGAATTTGTTTTGTGATAATTTTTATGCTATTATTTGGATGTATAAGCAGGATTCTTATAATCAAATACCTAAAATAAACTGATTAAAAAACCCATGTTCTAAGTCTGTCTGCCTTTAAATAAGTCTGAAAAAGTTCACTGCATGAAAGAACTATAGCAAATCATAAAGATTTGCATTCCCTTTTATTTTAATACAGTTATGTTGACTTTAATGTTTTGGGTCATTTAACTTAGCAAAAAGGACTTAGTACATTGAGCACACACTAAAAAAACACACTCAGATGTACTAGTGACTTCATTTAAGGAGTGGCTGAGAAAAACACATGTAATAAGCTCTGAAAACCACCTGGAAGTCTGAGCTCATAATGATCATCAGCCAGAACCGCACAATCGAATGCATACGGAAAGGTTGTGTAAAATATATTTTTATTTCATATGTCACACTTTTAAAAATCCAAATAAATACGACAGATTCTGCAGAAGTTAAATATTCCCTTAACACTTTTCATAAGATTGTTCTGGCCCTTTGTGCCTGACAAAAATATCCTCTTCTTTCACGGCTCATTCATAGCCACTCCTCTGCCCAGAAGTGACTACATTTCACTGATAAAGTTATGGTGATCTGAGCCTCCTAATGGATAAGACATTGGTCTTCTAAGATAGGGACTGTGAGTTCAAGTCCTGTCAGTGGTGGGTAAGCAGTTTGAGGCACTCAGATAATACAGTGACAGGTGCTAACACAAGAACCTAGGGAGAAGATTTCTATACACCAATAGATTATAATGTGCTTTGGGATTAAAAGTGTTGGATGAACATGAAATGTTCTTTGCTGGTTTAAAAAAAAACTAAACATGCTGGGCCTGATGATCCTACAATGTGCAGGGTGTCTTTGAAGAAGATAGTGCTCTGTACCTTGCAGAATCAGCTCCCTAATGGTATGTCTACCTGCAATGTAAGCCCAGGTTTAATCAGATGACTCTGGGTTAGAGCATCTACACTGATTGCTTTTTAACCCTATGTTAAGAATTTTCTTACCCAGACTCAAACCTGGAGCCCTGGCATCCACACTGCATCACCTAGATCCAAGTCAAACTGACTATATCCCAGTCTCCCTGGGGTCCTCCCAAAATGTGGCCACTCTAGTCCTTTGACCATGGTGCACTGTGGGGAAAACTTGACTGTTCACCCTGCATGGAACAGTCTGCTAACACATCCTGCCCAGCAGTCATTTTGGTCTGTGCACTCCCAGCTTCTGGAGCCAACACATGAAGGAGGAATCTTTTGAAGAACTTTTCTTGTTTGTGCTTTCACTCCTGTGTCAGGAAACAGGCACAGCTTTCACGAGATGCTGGTGGACATTTCAGTGGCATTTTCTGACCCATCACAGGCACTTGACAGAGCTTTTGGAGGAGGAGGAAGAGGAAGAGAAGAAGGACACAGACATGGCAGACTCAAACTGCCTGGTGCTGTTCATGACACTTGGTATAGCTGCTGTGGGCAACAAAGAGAGGCTGGTGGGATCACATCATAATGCTGACCAGGGGTGGATAAACTAAAGGCTTAAGGTCTGATCCTGCTCCCTCTGAAGTCAATGGCAAAATGACTATTGATTTCAATAGGAAAAGGGTTGAGTCAACCTTTTTTCTCATTGGTGTTATGTTAAAAATTTGTGATATACGTAAGAATGCTAATAGAACCGTTCTTTTAAGAGGTCTGTAACCTTTTATTCCTTATGCCTGTCTCTCTCTCTCTTTCTGCCCAAACTATGTCCCCACAATCCTCCAATTGCCATAACTTCTTCCCTACAGCATGTTTTTGCAAGGCTGAAAACAATGTCCGAAGACAGCAAAAATTATTTTGTTCCAGAAGCACAATTCTCCTGGGGGGGGGGGGAAAAGGCCTTTGGTCATGAAGTGGAAGACTTTTAGAGGTTAAAATAGATCACTGGGCCAGTATATATTAGCATGCATTTCCTATTGCCTAATTTGATGGATTTATTGTTGTCCTGGGAACTATAGGAACTGAACTTCAAGAGCTACAAAAAATGATTGACAGCCTTCAAAACCCCTTGGATCCTAACAAAGTTGCCCAACTGCTAATCATTCAAAGAGAAGTTATGTTTCTACAGTTTGATGCAGCAGTCAGACATTTATTACGGTGAGAGTTAAAAGTGCTAATTCCAAAAAATCATCTCTGCCAGACTCTTTTATAAAGTACTGTGACCGGGTTTTAATTCAGTTCAAGAGGAAGGAGCTGTCTTAACACAAGTAGAAAAGATGAATTTAAAACAGCTGTACATAGTTCATCTATCAATTGACAGATTCCTTATCTGCTATATTTAAGAGGATTTCAATTTAGCGTATCAGAGTACAGCTTATCTGCGAATGTGAGGCTTATTGGTAGTGTTCCTGTGTCATGTGCATTAGACATTCAAAAGAGAATTTTCTTAACTTTATCTATATCAATAAAATTGTGATTTACAGTATTGATAGATTATGGGCACTGCCACCAAGCACAGAGGGATAGTAGGGAGTGACTCCTACTCTCTCCCCTTTTAATTGCTGTTCTGTAGTATAATTTGATTGTTGTGGGAAGATGATGTAAACACAGCATTGATTTGTTGACAGATTGCAGATCCACAGGGAACCAGAAATAAAAAACAGGCTAGTTTGCTTTATCTTTTACTCACTAAGGCATTGTGGGCAATTGGTTAGGAAAACATTTCACTTCGATAAAGATTAGTATGCTGACAGGAAATTGAAGCAAATATGCCGTATGCTACATCTGTATCACTTCTTTATTGAGAGCATGATTAAAGTTCATTTTCTCCAAACTGGGGTTATAATGCAAGTGAGAGCATAGTGACACTAAAATGCAAATTGCTTTATTATGAGTCCTTTGACATATTCCAGCTGTGAATGCTCAAGGTGTCCTTTATTGCTAAAAATACTCTATTTATCTTATTTATTTATTTATTTATTACTTGTACAGCACCATATGTGCATGTGAAACAATGACAAAAAGCAAAAAGACAGGGTCCCTGCCCCAAGGAGCTTACAATTAGAGGGTGATGAGCGCTTCCTGAGAGAACGGGTGTTGAGGGTGCTCATCACCTTGCAGGAAATAGTTTGGCTTCAGGCCTTGAGTTAAAAGGTGTGCAAAAAATGTGGGGATGAGAAATGTCTGTTGTAAAAGAGATTCAGATGAACTTACAGAACTATTGTATATTTAGGCCGATTTCCAGTTTAGTTTTTGGATGTTTCATTTATGTAGTGTGTGTTTATAAAGTATATAACAAAATAGCATGATATCTCTATGGAAGAACGCACTATGGATCTGGGATCTCTTTGCTCATATGCTCTTAGTCATGTAGACATTATGGAAACGTTTCACTTTTCAGGCTGGAGTCGCAAACGGGGAAAGTAATGATGGTGTCCTCCTTATAACTTTTAGCCTAGCGGTTAGGGCACTCATCTCAGATATGCGAGACCCAGTTCAATCCCACTATCCTCTGCTTGATGTGGAGAAGGGATTTGAATTTGGATCTTCCACACTGCAGGAGTCTCCTAGCTACTTCGCTATGGGATATTCTGGGGTGGGGTGCTCTCAATCTCTCTTGTTGAACCTGCTCTACTTCATATAAATAATTAAATAGTTATTGAATCAAGGACTTGAACCTAAATCTCCTAGATCCTAGGCAAGTGCCCTAATCACCAGGCTATAGGGTCACTCTCTCCCTGCCTAATGCCTGTGGCAAGTCATAGTCATTTAAATGTTTACTGGGTTTTTTTCAGTTTGCCCCCAAAATGTCATTTTTGGTTCAACTTCTAAATGAAGCTTTTTTTCAGTTTTCTGGAATTGCCAGCAAACCAACAAATCCATTATTTGCCCAGCTCTACTCCTGACTCATAGTCATGTTCTTCAGTTACAAGCTAGCCCTTCTACCATGAGAAGAGCTGTTTTCCATTAAATGTCCCTGGCATTAGTAGGATGTTATTTTCACTTACGTTAATACATGGGCTGGTGGATACATTTTTGAGCCGTAGTTTCTTATGCAATTGCAAGTGGCCAGTCACTGCATTCAGCTTAAGCATAGCAACTAAGGGCTTGTCTATGGACTTGCTTTAGTCTGCACTTGCATGCCATGCACGAACTAGCCCACGTGGACCCGTTGGCATGCACTTAACATGAACTAGGGAACTTTTAGTGTGCACCAGCAGGGTGTACACAGACCAGTTAGTGCGTGACCTACTAGTGTGGTCTAAAACACCATGTAGACAAGCCCTTAGCTTTTCACTAAGTACATAACTACAGTCAGTTGCAGGTCACTGCCCACGACTGCGATGTTCAGTTCAGCATATTAATATGAATGTGTAAGCTAGTTACAGACTATATTTCAATTTTTTTTATAAAGATGGTATTTAAAAAGTGATTTTGGTGTCTCTTCAGAGAAGTATATTTGTCCTCTGGGAATAGTTTGGCTTACCAGAGTGTTACAGACAGTATGCACCATGGGCTGCCTCCCCTGAGTAACTCTGCAGTAAGGAGTGTATTTGCCTCACAGCTCTGGCTCCCGCAGCTACTGGACCCACGCAGCCCCATGGTGAGTAAAATGTACTTTCAAAGAATGATTTATTTTATTTGTTTCCTGTCTGTACTTGGGTGCTGAGTGGAGAAGTTGTTGTCAGTTCTTGCTGTGATATCCATTCTGTGGTAGCACAGAACTTAGTGACTTTTCGTTTCTGTGATCATAGTCAGTTTCACTTTGCCACTGGGGTCCCTAGAAAAAGTCCACTACTTATCAAGTAATCATAAAAACTAAAAAATAGAAGAGAACTATTACTGTAAGTCATCAGATCCGCTGTATCCAGAATAGGATTACTCCCTACACTGTGTGTTGGATCATTTTATCTACCCTAATTGTAATGATGGACCTTCCACTAACTTCCTGTTGTGGGTCATCAGATGCATTAAAGAAAAAGGCTAGTCATAGGGCCTGATACAAAGCCTACGGAAGTTAACTTTCCTTTGACTTCTTTGGATTAAACCCATAGATGCTAGGGTTAGTAGAGGTTTCCAGATATTCAGTTTAAACTTTCCTTTGCTCATTTTAATCCTAATACTCCTAGCTATACTCCACTGGATCACCCTAAATGACTACTTTCCTACCTTGGTGTTGCACCTTTTAAGTCCTTACAGAATTGTGAAACTTCTGCAGTCGGTAGCTTGCTCTAAATCAGCGGTTCTCAAACTGGGGTCCGTGGACCAGGGGGTCTGCGAGTCATGTCCGGGGCCACTGGCCCCGCTGATCAACTCCTCCCCATCCCTCCCAGTGCCTCCTGTATGCTGCGGAACTGCTGTTCAGCGATGTGCAGGAGGTGCTGGGCAGGAGGGGGAGGATTGGGAAAGGGGCGCGCTTGGGGGAGGGGGTGGAAAGAGGTGGGGAAGAGGAGGGGCAGGGTTGGAGCGGGTCAGGAAGAGGAGGGGCAGGG
>NW_020664393.1:5467754-5510513 GCF_002925995.2 Terrapene triunguis | reverse complement strand
AAGAGGAGGGGCAGGGTTGGAGCGGGTCAGGAAGAGGAGGGGCAGGGATGGCACCTTGGGGGAAGGGGTGGAGTGGGGGCGAGGCCTGGGGCTGAGCACTCCTGGGGAAAATTAGAAGCCGGTTTCGGGGTCTGTGAAAATTTTTAAATCAAAATGGGGATCCTCTGGTTGCTAAAATTTGAGAACCCCTGCTCTAAATGATCATACTGAGCCATTATGTAGAACAAGTGAAGAATGAGATTTGCCCTGTGTGAAGAATAATAGTGGGTGTGTTAGCTTTTCCTCTCTCCTGGTGCGCACAAGCACTGCACTGGAACGCTGCCCAGCTTCTGCAGGGATGTACTCAGAAGAAGAATGGGGTCCCTGCACCCTCTTCTCTCTCTCGTGCTACAGAGGGCAGGATTTTGCCTTTAATGCCTAAGCATAGTGCTGTCAACGTATGACCACTGAACTCCTCCTTTCTTTCAATATAGTTTGGTAAAACCCAAAGATAATGAAATTTTAAAAAATGTGAAAGTAATGTTAAATCTGACACCAGCTTCCAATAATCCAGGAAATGTAGGGTAAAGAGAACAGTCCCTTAACTCATCCCATTGTTGTCTCAGTAGTCCTAGTACATCCTATATAGTTCCAATTAAACACTTATCTGCAACTCATGCAAAGAAGTCAGAGCATGGTATATTACAGACTAAGCAGCAGCCTGCACTGTAATTTCCTTCCTCAGCTCAAGTTAGATGAGACCTTTATTATTGTTTGAACATTATTTTTGTGCTTCTGAATGTTATCTGAATTTGTTTTAGACATTGACACTGTTTCCTTGGAGGGCATTTCTAGTAGATGGAGGACCGTTTCCAGTCACTATCCACAATCTAAATACCATAAATTATAACATGCAGGTATGGTGACTGCTACTTGTTGTACATCCAAAAGTTACTGTGCCTGTCTCCAAAGGCACAGTGACAATATGATAATTGTTCTGCATTAAAACAAGTCCTTCCCTTTGATAGTAACACATTATTTTGTCATTTAAAAAACCCAAATTATTTTACCATTCACCATTTGTTTGTTTATTTAAAAAACTGCTGCTCTTGGACAATGAAATTGAACTAGGCAATTTCATTTTTTAGTTCTCCTGCAGCTACCACAATGATGTTGTGCTTGGGTAACAAAGTTCTTCCATGACTTTTAGGTCCACAGTGCCAGAGGCTTCCAGTAGAATCCATCTGTTCATACAAATGGATGGATGACTTTTAAAGTAATTGTACTAACAATAACTCATTACCATAGTTACTCACTGAGATCTGTCTGGGTAACCTAGAAAAATCACCAGCTGTGTGTCTCCTCCTCTAGTTGTGCCTGTGCAGACTGAGTGATGACGACCGAAGAGTTGCTCATGGGGAGCTGGTCGGGATGCAGTTTCTAATGGAGGATATACTGCAGAGTAGCTATGATGATGTTATGGAAGATCATGCTGAATGGCAAACTGCTGTAGCTAAGAAAAAACAGGTACCTCTGACAAAGTAATTCATTTAGGCTATACAGCTTGGAGTGGTTCCTCCCTGTCCGCCTCAGAGGGAGGCCATTCCGCCTCGCTATGCTCCCCTAGCAGCTGATAGCCATTTGTCAGGGAATGAATGTGGTAAGTGTCATTAAAGAGTCTAGGGTCCGTTGGTGCGGGGCAGGGCAATTAGCAGTCTGTTGCCCAGCTTCTTTGGCTGGGGCAGACAGCAAACACAGGCGCTGCTGTATGATCTCTCGTGTAGCTGCTTTGTGCCAATGGGAGAGATCTCTCCTGTCCACATAATTAAACCACTCCCAACAAGCAGCGGTAATTATGTTGGTGGAAGAAGCTGGTGCTGTGCACACTACCACTTATGCCGGCAAAATGTATGTCGCTCTGGGATGTGTTCTTTTTCACACCCCTGAATGACAGAAGTTTTGCTGACATAAGTGGTTGTGTAGACATGGCCACTGCCAGGCTCAAGCCCTCTGAGCAAGGCAGAGCAGGAGCAGTCTATAGCCCAGCTCTCTGACTGTGGCAGGCAGCAAACGCACACAAGCCATCCAGCCTAAGGTGGGTAGGCTGCTGCCCTGAGCTGGAGGCCCTGCCTCTTATACTTCCTCTTCTGCCTTTCTGCTTCCAGCATGAAGGGCGGGCCTGGCCTGGCTCACCGCAGAGGGCGGGGAGTGGTTCCTCCCTGGCAGCCTGGGTGGGCGACCACTCTGCCTCTCTGCACAGCTCTTATGAAAAACTCCCTTAGACTTCAGTGAATCCTGGGAGTGTAGCATAAAAAAGTGGCCTTTAGTCCCATATAGTTATACTGCAATGATGGGATGTAATGTGTTTCAAAGAAGCTTTTAGAGTGCAGCTGAGAATGAGGAGAGCCACAGTGACGGAGCCCATTAGAAGGGTTGCTGGTGCCCACCGTCCAGCTGCTGTACTTGCTGCCATCAGAAACTGGGGGACAAAGCAGGGCCTCTTCACTTTCCCCACCTGTGCCTCAGAGGACTAGAGGGTGAGACACTTATCTGTCCCTTTAACAAGAGCTGCTCAGTGCAGAGAGGCCTGCCCCCCTTGTATAATGAGGACTGATAGTTAAGAAGAGGACTGGGTCCTCAGGCTGTACTTCCAGTAACATTTGAACAATGGATAAAAATGTAGTGAATGGTCATTGGGGAGCATTAAGCCTTTCCAGAACCTACCACAAAGGTTTGGTTCAGGGGATGGGCTGAGATTCAAGCCATTTCTGATGGAAAGCAGATAAACCTACCGGCTAGTGAACACGTAAGTGTACAGTGATAGTGTCAGGAAGTGTGAATGTGGAGAAATGTGCAAAGAGAACGAGTTATTTATTTTTTAATAGGGGCATGTTTCCTTCAGGACTTGAGCTGAGAATCTGAGTTTTTAAAGATATTTTTGTCAACAACCCAGCAGGGAGTTTTATTGAGGCAACTGACTCAAGGAAAGTGGCAATAAGATGAAAGGTGTGTGTGTGTGTGTGTGTGTGTGTGTGTGTGTGTGTGTGTGTGTGTTAGCCTTGTCTTTTCTATAGTCTGCTCATTGAAATGAAAAAATAGCCAGGATTTTATCTCCACTAGATTTTGTAGGACACTAGTGTATGGAAACAATTATAGTGGGTTGCAAGTTTGTTTGTTTTTAATCCGATCTCTAACAAGCGTACAGTGGCTTATCTCATTTTATTAAACAATAAGTGTATGAGCTGAGATTGTAACAAAATATGTCTCCTATAATAATTTCATTAGAATTTGGCAGAAGTTGATGAATCACATGCCAGTTGGTCAGAGAGCAGCAGAAAGACTTGCAAAGCTCCGCCAAGGCTGCACGATCCAGTTACTTCACGTGCTTTGCTGAGATCTTTTCTGATAACATGGAAGCAGTTGGAAGTATTAAAGGCAGAATGGGGTAGACTTAAACTGAAAGTCGAGGATATCAATACAGTTCCTCTTTACAAACAGTTTGCTGAGCTATATGGGTGAGTTTCATTCTGATGTAAAAGTATTCTAGACTGGAGTGGTTGTGAAAGTTAAAAACAATAAATGCCTGTACCGTTCTTCACACTGTTCTCTTATTCTTATCCTGTTTCAATTTGCTCTGTTTTAGTTCTACCTTTCTTTAGTTTGGTACAAAATTGATAACTATTCTAATACCTTTGCTTTCTCTTTAGAATAGAGTTTTTGACCTGCTCTGATCTTCTTTCTCCCTGAATTGTTCATTAGTAAGGTTGTTCCAAATGTATTCTTGTGGCCTTTCAGTGACACTATTATTTCTACCTGTCTCTTTAGGACATTCAGATCAATGTTACATACAGTACTTTTAAAAATTGACATTCCTGAAGCTGATTTTTAATGAAGTGGAAATGTACCAGGATTCTTCCTAATCCTCCCACTTGGCTTGGCCTGAATAATGTGCATTTGAAAATCTGGCAAGTTTTCTTTAAAGGGACACTTACTAAAAGCCTAAAACTATATCTTTTTTAAAAATGTGATAATGCATTGCCCTCCTGGTCCCCTGAAATAAAATTTATTACCAAAATGTTGTATCAACCAGGCAAGGTACTAACAAACTTCAACAGGACTTTATTTTTACAGTGGAAACCTCTTTACCAAGCTGCTGCTGCACCCTCTGTAACTCTCACTCAGCCTCCTCAACTCCTCCCCCCTCCTTCCTGTTTCCTGTCCTTTCAGACTCCCAACAGCCAGTGCTCCCAGTTCTAATAATCACAAGCAGCATCTAAACACCACACAAAATGAGCAACATAATGAAAATAAAAGTTTGCTGGATAACACAGCAGTAATACAGTCTAGGTAGCGGGGAGTTTTGGTGATATCGGAAAACAGGATTCTCACAAAATGGGGCAGAGAAGATGTGTCTGTTTGTGTCCTTGCAAATCCAAAACATTTTTGTCTTAATGTGTTAGTTTGTTCCTTTAACAAGCTGGTATCAGGTCTCTCTCTATTCTAGTCATCAGATATCAAAGTGCCACTGAATACCTCCATTGTACTGTTCCTGTGAGACATGTTGTGTTGCTATCTTCAGATTATCCTGAGATCACTCAGATGTCAATTTTATGCCCCTACTTGCTGGTATAACCCTGTTGTTAATCTAGCAAGTTACAATAGAAATACCGACTCACTGTTATCTGTAGTGACTTGAGAGAAGAGATACTAAGATATCATTGTTATTTATACTTACATAAAAGCAGACTTCCCAATTTACATCTACAAATCCCTGAACAGAAGCATATCTGAGTAGAATGGTATGCCGGTTTTCTACTGTGCCCAGTCTCTGCTTTGTGCAGCAGGGTGGGGCTGTCAGCTTTCTAGTTTTCAAACTAGTCCAATGCTGACCTCAGATCTGACGTACTGTAGAGCAGTCTGTGAGCTATACTCACCTGTGCTAGCAAGTAAATGCTCTCAAGGAGCCATCTGCCAGCTGAGCATAGCTAACATGCAGTAATGCTCCTGCCACACTCCCTCCTTCCCTAGCACATCCCTATGGTGAGTCCAGAGCGGAAGGGTGGCATATGAGCAAGCCATGCCAGTTTAGGACTCCCCCATGTCAGGGGACTTTTCAGGTGGCCTAATCTGGCTCCTCAGCACAGTGCAGGCCAGAGAAGGGGGCGAGAATCTGGTGATATAATGTAACCTAGAGAGCAGGGGGCTGTTCTTCATTGCTCATCCGGAAGAAGAGAAGAAATTGCCAGGGCTGGTGAGCTGCAGGAGCAAGACCCACCTGCAATACCCAGACCCACTTACTGGTATAGCGTGGGGATTTGGTAAGATCTGTATGCTTCCTGGGACTGGGATCTCTGCCCCCTGTAGAGCTTATACATTCTGCAGGGGGGGAGAGACCCTAGTTCCAGGAACATGTAGAGCACTTGAGCTCAACCTGCTCCTACAGCATTCTGAAACTCTTCAGGAGGAGTGCTGGGGAGCTGGGGGCATGGGTTCTTCACGCTAAATGTGTGGCAGGGCACTTCTCCCACACATCTGGGCTCCAGCAATCACTCTCTTACTCTGCCCCCACTGTTTCAGGGCTATGCTAATTTGTGCCAGCTGCCAAGGGACTGATGTGGTAGTCATGATCGCTGGGGTACAGCCAAGCTCCTTCCTCCCTCACCCCCCTCCCGGCTTTCCCATATTCCCTTCGCTCACACCTGCAGAGGCGGTATTAGTGTAGCAGTTCCTATGCCAACTCTGTGCCAGCGGAGGATTTCTCTATGCCAGGGTGATCTATCTGTGCTGGGTTTAGGGACCACTTTGTTGAATCTTGGTGTATATATTTTGTGAATGGAAACAACAGCTCTGTGGAAAGTGATGGTAAAACACTGCACTCACCCCATTCACCAGGAAAAGCTTCCACTCATCTCGAGCAAATGAGGTTTTCAAGTTCTTCATGTGTGTCAAATGCGATCAATGGTGTCAAATGTAACCTGGTACCTGTGCCCTTTTGTCAATTGCTCCTCTTGTTGTTTGGAGACATAAAGGGCCCTTTCAGTATTCAGGCTGGAACTGACGACTGAAGGGAGGCTGGCACTGTTTCTACCTAGCAAATGCAATCAGATACGAGAATGTAGCATGGGGGTGTCTACATCTATTTGGTTGTCAGGGGAGAAGTTCATACTAGCAACCAGAACTCTCTGCTTTGTTTTTGCTCTTCCTGCTTCATCCACTGAATTTTTAGTTTTCTATAACTATTGAAAAAAGAAGTGATGTTATGTGAGATTCAGTATCATATGATCGGTCCACACAGAAAATCCTGCTCTGCTAACAGGGCTTCCCGACAGGGTGACAGGGGATAGTGAAATGAGTCCCAATGCTTGTGTGTCGGGGGAGGGGAGGGTGAAGGTACGTATGGCCCGAAAGAGAGAAATACAGAAGAGACTGAAAATACTGTTGAGAGGGAATATCTGTAACATCTTGGTCTGGATTTCTTTAGCACTGACATCCTATACCCTGCTATGAGAGCCATTGCCAGGCAGATGGGCACAGAAGATGAGTTTGAAGGACTTGTAACAAGCTCTCAGTCTATACTTCCCCCAAAAGGAGCATCAGAAATTGAAGTCAAAACACGGCAGGTAAAGGAGGACTATTACTGCACAAGGGGAGTGCTGTTGACCGACATGGAACCATTAAAACCCATGGGGGGGCCTAAATAGGGTCACCTGTATGGATAGTTCAAGCAAACTGGGACCTGTGCTGCAAGGCCCACGACTCAGCGCCCTGGAGCAGCATAAAGCAGCTGTAATGGACTAGTGAATCTGACCCCCAGAGTACTCATGGTACAGACTTGGACACAATATAACTTCCCTAAAATATCTGATCTTCACTCCTACACACTGGGGGTTTTTTAAAGTCACTTTTTAAAAAACTGAAAATTGGCAAAGCAGAGCAGATGAGGTGTAACAAGCATAGAGATTTAAAGTGAACAATGTACTGTGCACTTACTACAGCTTCAGAACCTGCTGGAAAGTCTAGAACTACACATGATCCAGGATGTGAAAAAGAAAATTAACCAGGAGATGACACTAGTTACATCTGAAAGAGCAAGAGCAGGAAGTGGCCTTCCTACAGGTAAGGTGTTAAAACACAAAATGCATTTTTATATCTAGCCTCCCCATCTCTTTCCTGCATAGGAAGCATGCCAAACATGGGAAGCCCAATCCTACAGCCTTTACATATGCGTGGGAGCTCTGGAAGTTACAGTAGGCTTACCAGTTTTGTAGCTAATACGGGGAGCAGGGCTGCTTCCATCCACTTTCCCATTGGGGAACATGCATCCCTAGTGGCACATGGAGGGTGGAGTGCAAGGATTCTACCCAGCCCTTGTGCAGGGTGGTAAGGTTCCTGTGTATCCTTCCTGCTTCCCTTTGCACCCATTCAAGAGCCAGGAACAATTTGGCCCACATACAGTGAAATCATTGGTGAAAATTTACCATCATCACATAAAAAGTCCCTTCAGGTTTTGATAAAGCCCAGCCCTTCATGTGAAAATGCCCATACCTTGACTATGCCACCATGTGATGAAAACTTGTACACTGGGGTTTCAAGCACCTGGCCCACTTGACACTTATCCAGCCTGCTCACCCAGATTCAAATGCTGCAGAATCTAAGCTTTGACTTTATTTTTATAAAGCAAGTTTTAACCATAATTATTGCAAAGAAATCTTTCCAGATATGAGCTGTGTGCACCAAACTAACTCAAACTTTTCTTCCCGAGTCTGCAGACAGCTTGAAACTGCTCCCACTTATCTCATTGAGGTGTCAATGCTTAAGCCAAATGATGACACTTTAAAAGCCAGACCTCCAAGTAATTTAAGTTCATAACTATGCACTGTAATTTATACATTTAACATAACTGTATGTGCAGATCCGGTAAGTGCATGCACAAATGGTCGAACAGGCAAGTGGTGGAAATAATGGTAGTTCTAAAAGTGGCTGGCACTATTTTTTCCCACTGACTGGTGTTGAATGCAACTGTAATTTTCTACCCAAACGTTTAGTTACTACATAAAAAGCCATGTTCTACTCTCAATTTTCATGCAAAGCTCTTATTATCAGTGAGTGATCAATTGTGGATAGGACCCTAACTGGTGGACCTGGCCCATAACAAAAATGTATTTTAGCCCTATTGACACAATGTATCTAACACCCCGATGCACAGAATCATATAATCTGTTTGTGGTGATGGTTACCTTCTGTTGCATATATTTTTAGAAAGATTGAGAAATCCTAAACCACAAATTGCACATGGTATCATTTTACAGGGATTAAAGAGGGATCAATATTTTGTGACAGACATCTGTTGATGTATTGTTTTTTTTTTTTCCCCTTGCTCCTCCAGAGCTCTGGAAGCATCGAGTCATGCAAGAAAACTTCTCAGTTGTAAGACCACAAATAGTCGAAACATTTGTTCAGAGACTAATGGAAAATTACCAAGAATCTGATGTAGAGGTACATATACTGTGTTTCTATCCAGGCATAGCTAATCTTTATTTACATCTTTATTTATTAAAACCTGTGTCAGTCAGTGACGCACAAGGGAAACACCCTCTCTTAAATTTATGAGTTTACGTTCAGATTATGTTAGGAATGTGAGCTTGTGTGTTACGTACGACACTGGCCACCTTGTAATGTGATTTGTTCAGATCTCACAATTGTAGTAAGGTCAGGCAGAATTAGTACTGGGATTAGAGGCTTCTAAGCAACTATAGGAAAGTAGTGTTGGGGACTCAAAAGGCAGAACTCTTCCTTCTGAGTTGGTACGGTAAATCAGTGTCTCTGTGTGGTGTTAGGTAGTACTCTGTTGCCACTTTAAGTCATTAAAGAACTGATGTATTCATTCTGAGAGTGGGGGTGTTGGTCCCAATGTCTTGGCCAGTTTCCAAGTTGGTAATTACATTTTTCATACCTAAAAATTCTTGTTGCAGTTTCAGTTGGAAAAGGTATTCCTTTCTCATGTTGTATAGTTGTAATGTGCTTCGTGTGTGCATGTAACACTGCTTTCTCACAGAAGGCTCACAGAGAATGTAAGGGCTGTCCTGACAGCCAAAGACGCCTGTGTTTTCGGAGCCAAAGGACAAGGCTTTTAGTTTTAGTTTTAGTTTCTTAGAGATGTTTGTGGTTTATATAGTAATAGTCTGTTCTCTACAACACATGGATTTGTCACACATGTTGCTGTTTTTCACCCTGAGGGAAGAGGGCAGTTTCATGGCAGATGAAATAATCCCTTTATTTAGCTTAAATTCATAATTTGGAGATCTTTAGGGATGAAAGGTATTTTATAAATATATGTTCAATTATAATGAAATATTAGGTCATTATCAGACCTCTACATTGTTTTCATTGAAATGTGATTCAGTATTGAGATGCATTGCTTGGTTCCTAGCGGTAAGCCCGTTCCCCATCCAAATCGTGTGGAGAAATTTCCCTCAGAGCTCTCCGATCTACAAGTGAGCTTATGGAGCTAAGGTCTTGTCTGCACACAAATTTGCACTGGTTTCATTTATCTGCTCCAAACCCCTATGTTGGACCCTCCTATTTCAGTTTGAGTCATTGATTTCAATTTAGCTTAACTTAGATCCTAAATGGTTTAACTAAACTGGAATGATCCTGGTTTAAACCAAAACAAGAAGGTCCACATACCTTTTTGCACAGGTTTAACTAAATCAGTTTAAAATTGCATCTTTGGTTAAACCAATGCAACTTTACATGTAGACAAGCCCTATGTTCTGGATGAATCTGCTCATCTTTTTGAAAGCTTTCCTTCTTAGTGCTCAGCAGGGTTTTTGGAAAGTGTAGGGTGGGGAGAAAAGTTTTATTTTTCTCTGAAGTATAATTTCTATAGGAGGAGCAACTGATCTCCAATTGAATGGAAAAACTGAAACTAGGCAGTTCCCATATGGGAATGTGATATGTCAAAACAAAGTACAGAAGCCTTGGGGTGGAGTACGGAGGTGGACAGGAAATAGATGTAAATACCTGTGTTACCATAGCAGGCTATGTCTAAAATGACTAAAAACTTAAATTTGGGTTTATCATGGGATTATTATTGTTGTTATTTTGTTTTTCCAGATTACGTTTAAAAAAAGCCATTTACAAAACTGCCTCACTGCACTGGGCTGTGACATCATGGCCAGAGAGCGCAGCAACTTTGAGACTTACACTATGTTTTATGAAAATCTGCTTCAGCAGGAACATCAACTACTCTACCAAAAAGAACAGGTACATGCCTGGTGCTGATTCTGTATAGTAGAGAGGGGGGAAATGTCAAAGAGATTTTTGCAAGATGGGAAGCCATTGCCAAGTAACAACGAAGCTTTCAGGTGGTAAAATAATTGTAAGATAATTCTGCTGTGCTAGCTTAGTCACAATATGCCTTTATGCTCTGTTTCAGGAACTGCATGTAGTAGAAGAAGGTGGAAGGCAGACTGATGTAAACCTTAGTCAGGTTGGTGGTGGTGATTTGTGTTCCAGTAGCATTTTAGAGGTCGCAGTCAGGATTGGAGCCACATTGTGAAGGGCATTGTATAAACTCATGAAGACCATCTCTGACCGAAAGAGCCTAGTTATTGCTTTGTTTGTCATGTTTCTGGGCTTGTAGATGCACTGCACAATGACTTTTGATGTTTCTTTGTAGCCCCAACCACTCAGCAGATTACAGCTTGGGTTTTATTCTTGGCAGAGTATGTGGATGGGAGGCCTTCAAAGAAAATCCATGTGGAAGTGGTGGAAATATTTTATAGGGAGCAGCCTTCTGTCTAACCCAGTAGTGCACCAATGTCCCATTATAGTTTTGGGGTTCCTATGCTGCTCGAGTTGTCATCTTTTGAGTGACTTGTAAAACAGAGGTGATAATCATTCATGATTACTGAGGAACACAAGATGTTTTTTCAAAAGCTCAGAGTCCTAGCCAATATCCAGTTTAGATAATTACATGGTCTTTCTTAAAATTGTAATTTTGGTAGAAATTGTTTATTCTCCTTCCAAAAACTTCTGTGCAGAAAGTCTGATACAGAATAGCTATTGTCTGAAGTAAATCAGATGAAATTCAATAAGGACAAATGCAAAGTACTCCACTTAGGAAGGAACAATCAGTTGCACACATACAAAATGGGAAATGACTGCTTAGGAAGAAGTACTGCGGAAGGGGATCTGGGGGTCATAGTGGATCACAAGCTAAATATGAGTCAACAGTGTAATGATGTTGCAAAAAAAGCAAACATCGTTCTGGGATGTATTAGAAGGAGTATTGCAAGCAAGACACAAAAAGTAATTCTTCCACTCTACTTCACGCTGATTAGGCCTCAACTGGAATATTGTGTCCAGTTCTGGGCGCCACATTTCAGGAAAGATGTGGACAAATTGGAGAAAGTCCAGAGAAGAGCAAGAAAAATGATTAAAGGTCTAGAAAACATGACCTATGAGGGAAGATTGAAAAAACTGGGTTTGTTTAGTCTGGAAAAGAGAAGACTGAGAGGGGACATAACAGTTTTCAAGTACATAAAAGGTTGTTACAAGGAGGAGGGAGAATAATTGTTCTTCTTAACCTCTGAGGATAGGACAAGAAGCAATGGACTTAAATTGCAGCAAGGGCGGTTTAGGTTGGACATTAGGAAAAACTTCCTAACTGTCAGAGTGGTTAAGCACTGGAAAAAATTGCTTAGGGAAGTTGTAGAATCTCCATCATTGGGGATTTTTAAGAGCAGGTTGGACAAACACCTGTCAGGGATGATCTAGATAATACTTAGTCCTGCCTTGAGTGCAGGGGACTGTACAAGATGACCTCTCGAGGTCCCTTCCAGTTTTAAGATTGTATTTCACTCCAGACATGGTTGCATTTCCCGTAGAGGGTGAGCAGTCTCTATGCACAGTTTATCACTTTGAGATCAGGGGTCTCAAACTCAATTTTCTGGGCTGCAGGGAGGGGCCGGTAGCCACTGGAGCAAGCAGGCAGGTGCCGCTCAGCTCCGCTGCGCTGCTGGGGCCCCTGAGGGGGGAGTGCCTGGGGGTGGCAGGTGGGGCCAAGGGAGAGACCTGGCCCCAAAACTGCTGGAGCCCCATAGGTCACATTAGGGAGGCCTGCGGGCCGGGAGTTTGAGACCCCTGCTCTAGGTGAAACACTCTAAAAATATGGTGCCATAGGTGAATTTATACATGTTAACGGTTACCGTGGGGCAGTATCTTCCCTTTCTCAGGAATTTTCTATATTTAAAATGCATCCCTTAATGAGGTGTTAGCTTACTGTGGTAAGATGAGGTAAAAATACACCTTTTTAAGTACAACTAAAGATTTTACATGTTTATTTTAAATAGACCATTGTGTGGAAGTTGGTGCTCTATCTCTCTGATCTATCTATCAACTCAAAAAACCCTTCATTTATTAGGTTTGCAAAGTCAACCATTCAAAAGATAAAAAATGCTAGAATTAAAGTTTCCTGTTCAGCTGCCTTAAGGATGAGGCCAGTTTTCCTCTTCATCATCTGGCTGGTGGCCACCTCTTAAACACCTCCTCATGGCCTGAGGTTGCTCTCAGACCTCTTTTTTCCCTCTTCAGGGCCTCTTAAGTGTGCCACACACAAACTCTTCTTAAGTTCAGCAATACCCCTCTCTAGGGTTGGATTTATTAGTGTATGAAAATATTCAGAATAGAAGTTCGCAAATCCCCATCAAGTCTCTGCTCCCAGGTTTTCCCTACCTGGAGCCTTGTCCTTGAAAACTCAAGGTAACCTGCTGAAGTCCACTTGCTCCCAGCAGCCAGTGACTCTGCTTGTTTCTCCCTGAGCATCCTCCTTTCTCTGCAGCTTCCTGCTGCTCTTATAGGGGAATTACCTGATCCCTGCTCATGTGTGCCTCCTTAGTAACTAGGGTTGGCTGGCTCCAGGCCTCTAGACCTTAAAGGGGCAAGCTACTCTGTTACACTCTTTCTGCAATCCTCTGCCTCATTCACTATAAGCCTTCTGCAATAAATGAGCCAAGGGTCCTATTGATAACAGTCTCCTTTACAACACAACCCTGATTTTTCTCCAGAGCAGATCAGTCTTGTCGATGAACTGATGAAGCCCCAGTCCTGTGGGGAAAAAAAGTATGTGATCATATAATTAAGGACTGTATCATAATTCATATGCTCAAGGGGGTCGAATTAAGATTGCATGGGCAACCTTGATTCTGGCATTTCCTAACTTCTGAGTGCTTGACATTGCAACCTTAATAATGTTCTTTTAACACATGGTGTATGGGGGGGAGGGGCAGAGCATTAGAGCACGCACTTAGGAAATCACACAAACTGGGGGAGAGGGGGGCGGAAATTCCACCATGTAGCATCATATTGAAACCTATATGGTTCATCAGCAGGATTGGAACATTTTGGTTCAGCCCCTTGAACTTGAGCTAATGGAGTAAGTGGTGGCAGTAGTAGGTTGTCAATTCTCTGTGTGGACCAGCACTAGTGGGGGATGAGACACACACTTTGCCAGTGGGTTTCACAGATATTTGCTGACAGCAGGGGAATGGTGAAACTCAGGAATCTTGGGTTCCATTCCAGGCTCTGGAGAGCAGTGTGCTCTACTGGGCACAGACTCTTCTGCCTCTTCCCCCAAATTGTGGCCCCTTCTTGCCCCGTTTCTTACAGTCTGTCCCTGTCCTGTCTCTACCCCATCCCAGCACCTCATTGCAGTCCCATTCTCCTCATCCAGTCAGTCCCAGTCTCTACTCCTCAGGTTCCTCCCTGTCTCTTTAGCCAGCCAGTCTCTGTGCCCCTACACTGGCTGCTAGTCCTTGTCCACCTCCCCAGACACTTCATACAATATCAGCCTTAACCCCCACTCCATCTCTGACTCCTTAACCCAGTCTTTTTGTCTATCCAATCCCAGTCTCTCTCTCTCTCTCTCTCTCCTTGCCCCAGGTATTTGTCCGATCTCAGTGTCATTCCCCCACCGGCCAATCCCACTAGCTCCCAATCTTCTCCCTTTCCTGTTTCCCTCACCAACTCCCAGTCCTGGTTTCCCCCCACCATCCAATGGTTCCCAGTCCTAGACTCCTTGCCCAACTGGTCCCAGCCTCTCCTTCCATACCCAGCTCCCAGTGTCCCCACCCAACCTGTTCCAGCTGCCTCCTCCCACTACCACCTCTGTCTCCCAGTATTAGCCTTGCCCCCTCTTCAGTTCCCAGTCCGTCTCCTGATTCCTTCTCCCAAACTACCCCTTTCCCTCCCACCACTTCAACTTTGTTCCCTCTGCATTTGAATCAGATGGCTTCTTCCTCCACAGGGCCTGGCTTCCAACAGGGTGGGGGAGTCCTGGACAGGACAGGTTCCCTGCTTTCAGTTTCAGTACCTGGCCCCACTCTGGCTCAGAACAACTGGGATCAGCCATTACAGAGAACGTTTGGCTCTTCCTCTGAAGCCCTGGGCTGGCGCATGCTCAGTTGCTCTGTGGGGATGGCATATGCACAGTCTGATCAGCACTAGGAGCTGAGAGAGCCTTGAGCATGTTCAGTGAGCTTGGAATATTCAGAGATTTTATCTGTTAAACTCTAAGTAGCCTACTGAGAGTGTGTAAACTGTGATTATTTTTTTTTGTCAAAGGCTTCTAAATTGGTCACATTTTGGCCAGTTTTCACTAGGGTGGAAAAGGCACATCCCTGACAAATTTAAAGTCCATGCTCTAAAGGCTAGGGGCACTAAAGTTGTTCAAAGAAAAGATGACAAGAATTTTTTAACATAGCAATTCTTATTCTAGCCTTATTCTTAGAAATGGCTGAACTGTTCTGGCTGAAATTTTCCAGAAGAATTCAACCTGAGGCAGACACCCAGCATGGAAAAAATCAGTCTAAATCAGTGGTTCCCAAACTGGGGTTCGGGAACCCCTGGGGGTTCGCAAAATGTTACAGGGGGTTCTCAGGAAAAAATTCCCTAATGGCGGACAGAGTTGCCCCAGCAGCCCGGAGCCCCTGGACTTCCAAGAGCTAAGCAGATCAAAGCAAGCATATCTATCACACTGAGGAGATTTAAACTTCAAGACTCCTTATAAGAAATGGAAAGGATGGTGGATATTTTTTGCTGGTTTTAAAATTAAATAGGCAGCTTGTATTGTTTTTAAAATTATTATGAAGAATAAGTTTAAGCTTTGTTCTAACGTGCGTTGTTTGCCTGGCTCAAGACCTGTATGCTTGTGTAGGAGGAACTCTTTGAGTTGGTGTCTTAAATACCTTCATGCTGTTTCACATCTGATACTCCTTGATGAAACATAGGAGCCTTGTCTTATAACAGGCTTATTCAAAGTGATAAACGCTGTGAAAGTGAGATCTTGGAAGAGTGTGGCCGTTTTCATAATGTAATAAAAATACTGTAATGATAAATAATAATTAATAATAAAGAGTGTGTAATAAGCATGTCATAAAAACAAATTTTATATTCCCAAGATCACTGCTCTTATAATTTATACTCAGGTAAAGGAGAAAATCCCTGGAAATATTCATTTTTAGGAGGGGGTTCGCGAGACTTGACATTTTAGTGAAAGGGGTTCACAGGTTGTTAAAGTTTGGGAACCACTGGTCTAAATGGTTAAAGTTTGGCAAAGTTATAAGCAACTGAAAACTGGGTTCTATAATGGGAAGTGTCAGGCAATCATAAAACTAGTTGGTGCTAGCCACCATGAGTATATTATATATTTTTTGCATATAAAGGCTTCTGGGATCAATTTTTTTAAAATGACCCCGGAGTTCCTAATGTTGTACTCACAATTGAGTATGAATGCAAACTGTTGGCAAATGCAATAGATTAAGGATGAAAATGAAAGAACTTATACATGTAATAACTACCTGCCTGAGCCTGCAAACCAGGCGGACAAATACATTCCATTAGTTGTGCTCCCATTTCTGCTAACGTGGATGCCATCTCTAGGAATCAGATTGGTGCTGTGTTTTCAAGTATCAAGAGACCTACTAACAATACATTGCTCTTTATTTGATTCTTTATTAAGCAGTCTGTGCCTGGAGCTGTACAAACTTATAAGAAGACATTTTACTTGCCCCAAGAAACTTACAACCTAGTAGTTTACTATACAGTTTAGCTGCAGTTCCTCTGATTTCTATCTTCAAGGAATAGGGGCGGTTAGGGTAAGTGGGATCAGGATTCACCAAAACTTCATGGCCCCACACAGACTCTTTCTCCTAATATCAGACTTCTTAATTTTCCTCCATCAGCCCTCCCCAAATATACTTGCTCCCAATCCCTCTTACCTACTGGATTCATTGCTCATCTTCGGTGTCTCTCTCTTTCTCTCCTTCCCCTCATAACCACAAATAGATTCTTGGGTTTTCATGTGTCGTTATACATCTTAGCACCCTCAAAACATTGGGTCTGAACCTTGGGGATCCTTTGTATTCAGCCCCTTTAAAGGAAATAACTTCAAAGCAAATAGAGATGCAAAACATGGGTGATTTTACAGAACTGTTTAATTACTGTAATGTAACCTCTCAGTTAGAAATGGACTCAAGCCATGAGGTTCATATCTGTATCCAAACTTTTTCAAAGTTCTGGGATGTTCAGACCAAGGGTTTTGGTTTAGGCCCATCTCTAGTTTCACTGATTTACATTTTTCTTCTTTGATAGGTAGCAGAGCTGAGTCATGAGATGATTATGGAAATAACTGCTCTAAGAGCCAGACTCACTAATCTAGAAAAAGAAAATCTCTGTCTCAAAGAGGAGATAAGGAAAGAAGTACAAGATGAATATGAAACGTTAGTGCAGAATCTATTTGTGACTTGTTTACATCTAAAAGTAAGTACAAACCAAGTGGGTATCTGATAGGTCCCTTTTAGTTGCCATTGTATTATCTAGTATGTGTGGCATAGAAATAAATGAATTAGAAAAATGGGCCCACAAGCTAAAGAGAATGGATGAATTACTGTTCATCTCTTTATGTACTTTGGGAGTATCTTGGGGAAATTTTCAGCTAAGGACGTATGTGGGTCTATTCTGATGAAGAGAAGGTACATTTTAAAGGGGACTAATATCCCATTAAAAAGGGTGGGGACACTTGCTCTTTTTAGCTACAGTGGTGAGAATAAAAGTTAAATTTTAATTTTAAAACAATGTATATTATTTTTCTTAATAACCTAGGGCAGTGGTTCTCAAACTAAGGCCTTCACTTGTTCAGGGAAAGCCCCTGGCGGGCCAGGCCAATTTGTTTACCTGCCACGTCCGCAGGTTCGGCCGATCGCAGCTCCCAGTGGATCGCAGCTCCCAGAGGCCGCGGAAGGACGTACTGGCCGCTGCTTCCCGCTGCCCCCATTGGCCTGGAGCGGCGAACCGCGGCCACTGGGAGCTGCGATTGGCCGAACCTGCGGACATGGCAGGTAAACAAACCGGCCTGGCCCACCAGGGGCTTTCCCTGAACAAGCGGCAGCCCTAGTTTGAGAACCACTGACCTAGGGCCAACTTGTTATGCCATTCCTCATGCTGAGTACTGCCTTACTTCCCAAATGGTCCCTCCTGTTGATTTCACTGGGGCTGTTTGAGGAGTAAGGTACTATGCAGCATGAATGATGGTATCTCAGCCTCTAAACTGAAATGTAAGACAATTACTCACTTGATCAATAACCTGTTCTAGAAGCAATCCAATACATAATCTTGGGGCTCTAGTTCAGGATTATCTGTGAGGTATCCACAAGCCCATTAATGCCCCAGAGGATGGCAAGGGTGATAGCAGAATTACTTGCAGTCTCATCTCCCCACTGTCTCACTTGTTGTCTCTAACATGAATCCATTTTGTACCAAAAAGCTTGTTCTTACAACATGCTACTCATTCTATTAAACACATGTATTTTGTGCATATTGATAGCTTATCTACAAAGCTATGCAATTGAAATGACATGGGCTGGAATGTCTGGCTAGAGGAAGAAATCTGCTTCCTCATTCTGATACTTTATGACTTTGTGAAATAATTATCAGATAAAGTTTTCAGGCAGGAACTAAGATACTTCTCATACCTTCTAAAATACTGTGTGCAAGGGACTCCATGGGGACTGCTAGTCCATGTTCCTCTTTTTCCAGCATCTGATGAGCAGAATACAATCTCATTAAAAGGTGGTTAAAAAAAAATTTGCAGAAAAATTAAGGTCTTGCATATCTTATAAAAAGAGCCACTGATTCATTTAAACGCTCTGCTAGATGCATTTCAATGAGTTACCTGCATATTTTTATATGGAAGAATTATTTAGAATATAGTTTTATTAAGTTCATATGCATGTGTCTTCCCTCCTCCATACTGTTGGCTTCTGTTTCTAATTGCAGGGGAAGCTAGATGACTATCGCCTTAATATGAGCCGACAAGTATTTGAGATCATTAGTGAAGTGAGAAAAGAAGGGGTTGACAATATGATTGATTTGAAGAAAAAATTTGGTTCCACTAAAGATGATGATGGATTGAAAGAACATTTGTCTAAAGTAAGGGAAGGGGTTTGTTTTGTTTCTTTGTTTTTTTAAGTGTAGGAATTATGGGCCCAAACCAAATGTCTGGATATAAAACCTACTGAACTTTTTTGGTGGTTTTGACTCTGAACTTGGCAACTGTCTTGTGTGTCTGTAATGGGCTGACCCAAAAACTTGCATCCTACTCCTGGTGAACTTTGGAGAGGTTGAGTTCTGGGCCTGAGCTTTGCAGTTCAGGTCCATCTGAAGTAGAAATGGAAATGTATAGCTGGAATTTAACCATAAAATCAAAAGGATATTGTTATAATTTAGAACAGACAATGTTCTCAGCACTGGACAAAAAGAGAGAAAGAAAGAAATTGGTATTCTCGGAGCTTTTAGTCTGAAATCTAGGAGGAGAATCAACATTAGAATAGACCCTTGTTCACAGGCAGACACACACAGGCTCCAGCTCCAGTTCAGCAAAGCATTTAAGCACTTGCTTAATTTAGCACAAGTAGTCCAGTTGTAAGTCAGAGACTACTCATGTGCATAAAGTTAATCGCAAGTAAGCACTTTGCTGAATAGCGATGGGGACCACTCATGTGCTTTGCTGAACTGGGGCCATAATCACTAAATCAAGTAATCCTAACTCTCCATAACTAGTCCATAATCTGAAAATTAGGTGTTCCAAAAGGTCAATATGGGAGGGGGAGGGAATCTTATACATCTGAGAACCAAAGAAAAAGCTACCATAAATTCCACATGTAGTGCCGACCAGCTTTTGGCCACGATGGTAATACGAATAATAAGTAATAGTGCATTCAGCCAAATCCTTAGCTCCCCGATGAAGAAGATAATCCAGTGAAAAGAAACAAATTTAGATCATTTTTATATCCAAGGCTAGTTCAACTGATGTGGGAAACTTGGAAGAATAGAGTTGTTGATCAGTCTGTCAATTAAGTCAAATGAGACCAAGTTGGTCTTCCTTTGTCAGCCCAGAATCTTATGTCTAAATATCTATGATAAATCATGAAAAATACACCTCCAGGTCTAACAAGTGGGAAAGCATGTGAAGGGAAATGTAAATGTAATGTGGCCACCCAGATCTATCTCAAGAGTACAGTTTTCATCAACAAGCCTCCCAGCTGGGGCAATGTCAGGAAAAATAGGGTTCAGCTTCTCATATATCTTCTAATTTTGCCATAATACTATTATGTCATCCTTATGAGGAAAATCATAAGTGGGGAGAAATAGGTACTGAATATGAACCAATGAATATGACCTAAAACCACCATTTGGGTAAATTTGGATATCCACAGAAAAATCCATGTGTTTTATCTCAGTGATGTTTTATTTTTACAGTTTACCTGTTTGTTTATTTTCTGTCTGTGGGCAGTGTTCACTTCTGTTCCCTCATAGGTACAGTAACTGAAATTCATTTTGAAAAGTGCACTGGTTTAAACTGCAAAGTTTGAAGGTTTGGAAGTTCAGACTTCAGTTGGAGAGAAAATGTATTGTAAAAACATTGCAGGTTGCTGTAAGGGAAAGTGCCGTTGTAAGAAGTCTCTCTTAATAGTGACTGTAATAATGTTGTCTTTAGCAAGAGCAGCTGCAGGCCTTGCAGGATGAAAACACCAGACTAGGGGAGCTGGTGTGTAAGCTGAAAGTCCTGAGCTGTTGGAAGCAGACTATTCAGAAGGCACAACTCTCTGTAAAGCTGAGAAATGCAGAGAAGGTGAGAAGTCCTGATTCCTTCATTTTTACTTGTCTTTTTTTATTTTCTGCTTAAACTAGGGATCAAATTTGGCCAGCTCGCAGCAGCTAAAAAGCCAGTACTTTTTCATGGTGACTGTTATCTTGTGCTCCAAATTCCAAGCTTCATTTTAAAAGAAGTAAATGATGGTTGTTCACAGTCCAAAGGTAATTTGTACAGAGTGTAAACCTGAACAGAGATGTCTGCCTGACTCAGCAGACAGTCTGAAATAACAACTCTGAGAAGTACTGTGAATAGCCCACATTCACCCCCAATCTACCATGTTCAGTTTTCCACGGAATCGGACTGCACCAGGATTCCAGTGAACTTGAGGACAATCTGTTCATATTCAGCCGTACTGTGAGTTCTTAATGCGTTTTGCTCGCTGAAGCAGGACAAAATGATAAAGCTAATCATTGTACCTTGACAGATTATTTCCTGTAATTACTGAGGTTTTCTTTGCAGGTGATTATATCCCAGGTGTCAGTATTATTGTCTGCTTGTCTGCAAACTTGCTGATAAGATTTCACTTTTAATTTAATTTCAATTAAAACATATATGAATTAACATTCTAGGTGATAGTTGAAAACATTGAGATCTGATTCTACTTCAGCTTTAATGGGAGTGTTTTACCCGAGTAAGGACTGCAGGAAACAATTTAAAGATCTGCAAAGGGAAAAATTAGGCTCATGCCTTTTTGTATGTATGAAGGAGGCCTGCATGTGGAGGCTGTGTGGGTTTGTTGTTGTTTTCAGGGGCAGGGTTGGTTCTTAATTACATTAGAAATTCAGATCATGTCTAGGTTAGAAGATCAGAGTTAACTTGAGTGGTCAACACCTGAATTGGCTTAGCCTAGGTATGAGCTGCAAAGCCATATCTCTTGAGTTACTGTGTCCTCATTGGTGCTGTGCTCACCCATCTCGAGGCGAATCCCTGGGTTCTTTGTGCAGCAGGAAGCTGATCTGCTCTGATTCTTTCCCAATGAATTGTGGAAGGACTAGACTCTGCTTCTGGACACACAGGGGAATTGTGGGAAAGCACTGGAAGACTATCAATACTTGAGTGATTAGCCTACAGCCTCACTGCAAAGTAGGAAGGTTACCAGCCTGAGTGAAAACAGCACCAGAGCGCTAGCTCATACACTGAGCAGTGCCAGCTAGCCTAGATTTAAAACACTCACAAACTCGGGGGCAATACCTGAGTCAAAGTCTGAGTTAACTCTGCAGTGAAGATGTACCCAGAGCATGAATGAACTGTTAAGAGGGTGAAGGACTCTTACTCAGTCTGGTTGTTTAAAACTTTTGTTTGTTTTATTAACACCTATTTAACTCTAGTGATTAACATTTTGAATACAGGAAGGCTTTGCTAAAAATTCAACACCGTTAGCCTTTAATAACATGTTAAGAATTCAAAATAAATGTATCCTATACCTCCTACTGGTCCTCCAAAAAAAACTAAGGAAGATCAGATTTTATACTCCTGATATTGCTAAGGACCAGGGAACCTAGAAATCCGTTTGCCACGGAAAAACATGGCAAATGTAAAAACATATATTAACTAGTAACTACATTTTACTGAAAGTACCAGTGTCACTTATTCAATGTGCACAACCTCCCCCTCCGGTGGTTGATTTTTGTTGAATGTGCTTTAAATTTACATAGCTAAGCATACTCCAATAAGCTGCTTCCAGCGTACAGAGGTTACTCAGTGGCATATAGGGGTTTGTGTTGTAATGCATCTCAAATTTCACTTCAGCTTCCAGATATAAGTAATTAAAGTTATGAAAAGATGCCAAAAACTTTAAAAATCACTAAAATATTGCTGAGTTTGGCAAGGACAAATTTTACGTTGATGGTAATGTGTTGTTCTGTACTGTATGCGGCCAGGCTGTAGATTACATATGAAGGCAGACAATTGCAGAACATGTGGAAAATGCTAAACAAACTGAATGAAAAGAAATGAAGAGGTTGAAATAGTAGGGTCATCAACAATAGCAAAGAAACAATGCACTGTGACTGGATCATTCTATTAATTTTATTTTATTATAATGATTAATGGCATTGGTAGGCTTTGAACTTGCTTAAATTGTAAATATATCAATAAAACATTGTGTTCAACTGATACCTATATATAGTGTGGCTAGGTAAACTAATGTTCAGTGTTTCATTTTAATTGAGTAAAAATGTGGATTTTATGGTTTGGTTTTTTTATTGGAGAATTTTTGGGTTTTTTTAATCACAGAAAACTAGGATCCCTTAAGGTCTTAAACAAACATTTTAATACTTGTACACAGCAATGATGAATGTGAAGCTTGGCTGAAGTGGTGAAGTCAGAGGGTGGGATATTTCCCCAGGGAATGCCTTACTGCTAAATGATGAACTAGCACTCGGCTGAGCCCTCAAGGGTTAACACGTTGTTAATGTAGCCTCACACTCTACAAGGCAGCACAAATGGAGGGAGGGGAGACAGCATGGCAGAGACACACACCCTCTGTGTGTGTGAGAGAGAGAGAGAGAGAGAGATGTGCATTGCCCCTTTAAGTACGCTGACCCCACTCTAAGTACACTGCCTTTTTAAGTAGATCAGCTAGTTGAGACAGCAGCTGCTGCCAGCAAGCTCCCTCTGTCCTGAGCCCTGTCCCCCCCGCTCTATGGAGATGGGGTAAGCAGGGGGCAGGAGCAGGGGGCAGGGGGACACCCTGACATTAGCCCCCTTCTTCCCCCCGCCCCGCACGGCAAGCAGGAGTCTCTGGGAGCAGCTCCAAGGCAGAGGGCAGGAGCAGCACATGGCAGTCGGGGGAGGGACAGCTGAACTGCTGGCAACTGGTAACCTGCTGGGCGGCTGCTGCACAGGGAACTTAGGGGAGCAGGGAGCTGATAGGGGGGCTGCCAGTGCACCCTGGTTCCAAGCCCCCACCAGCTAGCTCCAACGGGCTGCTCTTTCTGCAAGCAGTGGACAAAGCAGGCGGTTGCCAAACAACGTTATAAGGGAGCATTGCACAACTTTAAACGAGCATGTTCTCTAATTGATCAGCAACCTAACAATGAAACAGCGTTAATCGGGACGACTTTAAGTGAGGAGTTACTGTACTAACCTTGAATATTTTGGTAACATTTTATATATACCTATCACATACCTAACCAAAATACACCTCTACCCCGGTATAACGCGACCCGATATAACACGAATTTGGATATAATGCGGTAAAGCAGTGCTCCGGGGGGGGCGGGGCTGCGCACTCCGGTGGATCAAAGCAAGTTCGATATAACACGGTTTCACCTATAACGCGGTAAGATTTTTTGGCTCCCGAGGACAGAGTTATATCGGGGTAGAGTTGTAGTTCTATCCATACAAAATCTGTGTGTAAACCAGGCTTTAGAAAAAATGAGCAGAAACATACCAAACAAGCCGCCAAATACAAAAGGCCCCAAAATCAAACAAGGCCCCCACCCCCCCCTAAATTTTTCAGGCCTTCTTTTTGAATCCGAAAGAAACAAAAAGGGACTCCCGCGACTTATTAAAAATCCCTTGCAGGTCACCTTTCAAGTAATCTGGCGCTATTAACAATACAGGACCATGGCTTTCATTCCTTAATTCTATTACGTTCTTTTTGTTAACAGGAGGCCCTTCAAAACAAAGAAGAGTGTTTGAATGCCAAGATGCTGGCAGAACAAGAGGTGCTTTTATTTCGTCAGCAGCTGGTGGCTATAAGGAAGGCTCTGGCAAAATCTCAAGCAGACAATGAAAGACTAAAGGAACAGTTAGATAAGCAGGTACCTAAAATAACTATCCTGACTCATTCTACGAAGTGGGTCAAATTCTCATCTCCTCAATACCACTTACTTCAATAGAGAATTTTACCCATTGCCTTTCAAGAGGGAAATACTTCCAGAAACAATTGAGGGACAACTGGAAACTGAAGCTGAAGATGTATATATTTTGACTCTACCAAGCCATATATATTGGTTTGAGCTTTTTCTACAGGCACTGTTGTAGTCAGAGAGGAATATAGATAGAAGCTGTTAGGGATCATATATAAGATTTACATCACCTCGGCAAAATGACAATCAAAGATTTAAAAGGGTTATTTTATGAAAATGAAGCTGTAAGATGGAGATATGAACTGTCAAAGAGCCTAAGAATATCTTCCAGATGCTAAATACCTGTATTAAAAAATAACTCCAGTACTCTATTGCTGATAATTATTTTAAATAAGAGGGAAAAAGAACACCCAATGTTTATTCCCACATGAAAAAAGTTTAACTTAGGCCTTGTCTACACTAGAGGTTTAAGCTGATGTAAGTTACGCAGTTTAAGTTACGTAACTTACCAGAGCAGGGAGCTCCTTTCCAGGCATTGCTTAAAGGTGATGTGCAAAGGAGAAAAAATTGGGCTTCTGACCTATTTTCTTTCTGATTCCAGAAAGTTTGAGGGTTGGTTTGTTTTTAATTCTGCTTGTTTTTATATATTAGAAAGGAATGAGTCTTTCAAGTTCTGTTGCCTGACGTGTTATTTCCATGTCATAGAAACACTTGCTACAGGAAGTAGAACATAGGATGACTGAAGAAGCCCGGAGCAGGCAACAGCTGGATGTGATGAAGGCAGCAAACATGGAGAAGATGCTGGAAGACATGGGGCAGAAAGAACAGAGGCTGCAATGTCTGACCGAAGATGCTGAGAAATCTTCTAAAATAGTGCAGCTTCAGCAAAAACGGATCAAAAAAGAAATGCGGCAGGTAAGCACATAACTACACCTTTAAACACTTCAGCATGTACCATGTTGCTAAGGAAGCTCGCATTCCTTGAGACATGTACTAGGCCTCAGTATTGGTTACCAGCTGCATGTCTTTCTCTGATCAATACTGTATGCATCCCCGCCAGTGTCCTGGATTTCACAGAATACTCTGCATTTTGGGAGTTATTGCCGCCTCCTTCTGCAGCCCTGCCAACCTAGGAGATGTTCTGAAGAGACAGACCCTTCAACACAGAATGCCTTTGGGTCTAAGGAACAGTGCACTAGGTTGGGGGCTAGGAGACCATGGGGTCTAAGCTCATCTCTTTCACAGTTTTTTATATTTGTGTGTACTTCACAACCTCTAATATTGAGCATGGCCTTGAATCCCTGTCCTCAGGCAAGTATTCCCCCCATTTTACAAATAAGCTAACGGAGAGGTCACAGGAGGTCACTTCTGGCAGAATTGGGTATAAAACCCAGGTGTTTAAAATGGCAAGCCTAAATTTCCTCCACTCATCCACAATGTGCTAAACCTAAGTATTTGTAAGCACCACTCTAACCACTAGATCATGCTCCCTTCCCAGAACTGGGAGTAGAACCCAGGAACACTGATCTCCAACATTATATCATAATTTAGCAAGTAGTTGTGTAATCCACTGGCAAATGTGTGTTGCATCCCTCACTAGCTGCTGGCCTACAGAGAGGATAACATGGAATTCTTTAGCTCTGTACTAGGGATCTGAAGACTGAGGGTTCAAGTCCTGCTAGTACTTTGTTTGCACATTTTGGAATTTCTGTCCTTCCTAATTTCTTTTTAAACAACTGGTTTAATGAGTGAAAAAACATCCTTAAAAACTGCTTTATAGTTTAAAAAAACAAAAAACAAACAAAAAAACCCCACAAATATTATACCACAACTGACAGATTATAATGTGTAACAAAACACAGGTATATCATGTTTCAGACATTTGCATCACATTATGGTTGCTTCGATCACACATTGGCAGATTTAAGGTTGAGAGGTATGACTGAATGGAATGGAGGAGCTCAGAAGTGCCTACTAGTTAACCCAATGGTATATTAAGTCTTCTTTCTCTTCTCCTGCACTGTCACGTGAACTGTAAATGAGGAAATCCATTCCAGCAGTTTCATCATAAACTTAGAAGTTACCAACATTTAAATGTTCTTATTGGGTGAAATCAAACATGCAGTACTATATTTGGTATAAATTATAGACTGCCTAATCATTCCCAACAGCACAAGCCTTTCACTTACAATAAAAGTTTGGCAAATTCTACTTGGTTTGTTTTTCTGCAGATTTTACTGACCTTATCTGATTATATATTTTGTGTTTAAACAGTTCTGGGATAATCTAGATCCTCTTAGGAGATTTATTGAAGTATAATGTAGATCCAAGAGTGCCTTGACAGCCAAAACATACACAAAACAGCTGCTGTTTAGTATAAAACAAAAGCACATGATTTTTCATCTTCAGCCTATCTTAATCCCGTTACTATGGTAGAATAACAAAGAAAAGGCTTGTTGCAATTAGTCCAGCAAATACAGGGCAAAACCATTGACTCAGGGCAAGAGAGACACAATCAAAACCACAACACCTTGGTTGCTGCCATAGGTAGGTCATTTTTCTCTCCACTCCAAATGTTTACTGTTGTAAAAAAAAAGAAATATAATTAGCATGTATGCTAATTGTCAAGTCATTGATACTATAACACAGGTTGTATACAGCCATTGCAGACAGCATACATAGCTGGCATGTAGAAATTTTATTATTCCTTTGCTTTATCTACTTTCTATCTGACATGATTAGGTATTAAGGGGGACACATCCATTACCAGTGGTTCTCAAACCGGGGTTCAAGGAACCTTTTTTGATGGTCCACTGAATGAAACATTTTGGGACACAGGCAGGGTTGAGCCCAGTCTACACACAGAAATTGCATCAATTTAACTAAATCAGTGCCAACATGTTGTAAGGACAGTCTGAAGTTGGTTATCGATTTAACTTAATTTAATTGCTTAACAATGTCCTCCATTATTAGACTGATTTAAGACTGTCTGCAAAAAGAACTGGCACAAATGTAAGTGAATCAATTTAGAAGCTGATTTAACTAAATGAGTACAATTTCCGTTGTCCAGCGCTTGGATTGGGTTGTCGGGTGGATGAGTGGGTCAATGAGAGGTGCTTTGTGTCTCTTACAAAGTGACCAGCAGAATGAAAATGTTTGAAAACCACTTGATTAGATTTTAGTCAGGTACATCCCCTTGGCTGCACTTCATGCACTCCACAATCTCTAACAGTATAAAGTGTGGCTTTCCAACCCTTATTTGCAGTCCTACCATAGATAGGATAAAATGTCCTTGTTCTTATCTGACTGCCTCTCCTATTAACCTGGCCAAAGTATTTCTCTCTTCAACCACCTGAACAGTCCAATTGAAAGCACCCACCGCGATTTGGGAGAGTCGGGATGACAGATAGCATTTTGCTGGGAATAGTTCGGCAGGCTGCTGGCACTTTCTGTGACTGCCTTTATTAAGAGTGTATGACATCAAGAGACTTTTGGAAGAGCAAAGCATTCAGCCCTGGCACACAGGCCAATGAGTTCATAGTTCCCATCTCTAAATGGTGCAGCTGTGCACCCTTTTGTTGTGTTTACAAAATACTTGTAACCCTTTGAGTGCCGAGAAGCCTCAGTAGCTGAATTGGCCTTTGAGAAAATAAATAATGTGGTATTGGATAAACAAAACAATTACAGTGTCAGGACTTTTAGTGCTACAGTGGTCCCTGCTGCTGCTAGCTCCCAAGAAGAAGACCTATGTGGGCATGAAAGCATATGGCTTATAACAGTTACCCTGTCTAGAACCAAGCCATCATCTCAGCAGTGTCTGATTCAGTTGTTGGTTCTCATTTCTTGATCCTTGTTCTGGCAGGGAGTGAGGGCACTGAGAAGACAGGCCACACAGCCCTTGGAGGAGCTGAGGGAAAGATGACTTGCTGTTGTTCACTCCTATCTTTCATTCAGAATGGCATTGAGGCTGGAAGTGGCTGGTCATGGCGTGGGTTACAAGAGTTATTAATAGAGAGCTCAGGGGAGTGAGGAGGGAAAAGGCCCTAGGTTGTCTACTGTCCTTTCTTAAAATGCTGGAAACTGCAGATTTTATTAAATAGTTATAATGACCATTTATACCAATTATATCACTGTCTCCTCCAGAAGGATCCCAGACACATTTTATAAAATTATATCTAGGAATTACTTCATTCACCGCCGAACTGTGACCACCTCTGATGCTGAAGGCATCTGCTTCTCCTCCTTTTGAGCCCTTTAGCCTGTGACTTTGCTTTGAACGAGGATTGTCAGAAGATTTTTTTTTCTTTTTTAACCTGAATCCTCTTCATGTGGTATTGCCATCCTCCTTAGATAAGAAGCCAGTTGATCCAAGAACGTAGTTTAAAACTGGATGCTTTCCAGTGGGTGGATGAACTGCAGTGTCAGGTTTATGACTTGGAAGCTGTAACATCCCAGAGAAACTCACCCACAGGTAAGGGAACATGTATTTCTTTTAAAATGACATGAACATCTAAACAAGGAGAGTAGATTTTTCCAGCTTAATTGTGTGGCTTGGGTACTGTACCACCATGGGGATTGCCAAAATGGCGCATGCCTGCATAGTCACCAACCCCCACCTACAAAAATAGATGGTTCCTCTCTTCTTTTTTTTTCTCATCATGTGTGAAGAAGGCCTGAAAGATGGCTTTGGAGTTTTGGGGGTGGGGATTTTTTTTTGTTTTTTTGTTGTTTGCTTGTTTTTTAACCTTAGCATCATCAGGAATATAAATACTGATGTTTTTACTGGAAGTCTCTTTGGAGGACAAGAGAACAGGAGTTTGGAGCTTTCTCAGCTCTTCACTGAAGGGACAAGAATTTTGAAGCTTTAACAAAGATTTTTTTTCTTCCCAGCTGTTTTTTTAATAACACCTGTTTAATTCAAAGTGCTTTAAACAGGTTGATGAAAAAAGAATATTAAACTGCCTTTCCAGTGTTAGCAGAGATGAAAAATACAGCCAGTGTAAATACCAAATGGGCAAGTAAGGCTGAGTACATTCTGAACCAACCAGAGATAGCTCTCTATGGGCAAATCAAACACACAGGATGAAAAGAAGTGAAAATCAGCGTGGACATTTCAAAGTATTTGGTCTGCAGGGAGTTCCCCTTATTCAACCTGTTGCATAGCTGGAGAACTTGTCTGGAGAGCAAGGAAAAGCCCTTTTTTAAAATGGAGCCTGCCTCAAAATACAGACATTCCGCTGACGTCTGTCCCCAAATACTAAAAGGACATGCTTTTCTCTAGCTTTTTCTTGATGAGTATGATGTTAATTGTGTATTATGGATGTTGTAATTTATTTCTTTAAAAAGGAATGAAGAAGAAGTCCACTAATCTGATGTCTTCTAGTGCTAGCAGCGTAAGAAGTCCTTTGTCAGGTAATAAACCAATACAGAATAACTATCACAGGCTCACAGAGTGCAAAGGTTTATAATTTTTATTAATTTGAATAAGGCTGTATTGTCTTTAGTTGTAATATCAAGCCCTAAAGTAATTGTATGCATTACCCTTCATTCTAGTGTTTTCATAGATTCATAGATTCTAGGACTGGAAGGGACCTCGAGAGGTCATCGAGTCCAGTCCCCTGCCCGCATGGCAGGACCAAATACTGTCTAGACCATCCCTGACAGACATTTATCTAACCTTTCATATTCATATTCATCTAGGGGTGACAACTGAACAGTTGCTATGTCTCTGTCGATTTAGGCTGTAATTGCAACCACAGCCACACCCTCATTTGATCTGGTTACAATAATCACAGTAGAGTTGTCCACATAGATGCTTTAGTCACAGCACAACCAACTGTCCATCACGCTGCCTATCTGTGCTTTCTGAGAAAATCTGGCCTGCTGTCTCGTATTGCCTCAGCAGGGGATAGGGGACAGGCACACAGATTAGTACCAGCAACACTCAGGACAATGCATTCTGGGATGTCTTGCTGTACAAAGATATGGGAAGGAGCAGGAGCACCCATCTCAATTACACTGACTTAGGGTCGTATCTGCATGGCAAAATAAGTGCTATAATTAAGTTTCAGAAACATAGCTAGGTGCCAGTCAAGGCTATTGGCAAGGGTGACATGCGGCAAGCTGCCAGTGGCTACTAACAGAATATTAACCATGCTGTATGTGGAGACAATCCAAGCTTAGAGCTGATCATAGCAGTAGCCAGTTAGAAACTCAGCATCTGCTTCAGAGATTTCTTAGTGCCTAAACAGACCAACGGTCAATTAGGGAAGTGTCTCTGTCTGCGTGAAGACCTAATGAAGGGGAAAAAACTAAGCTAACGCTTGAAATTGAAGAAACCATGGACTTAGATTTTTGATTCTGTTGCAATCTAAGGGATAATGACAACAGAGCTTTGGAGAAACTATTTGCCTATAATGGATTAGATTAGAGCTTGGATCAGCAAAGATCTGCTTCACTGATCTGTCCACAGATGGTGTAATATATGTATGAGTCCCACAGTAATGAGACTTTCTCTAACCAGTGACAGGGCTTTGATTAAGTCTTTATGCAGAAATATTGTGGCTATTTTTAATTCTGCACATTCTATTAGAAACCATACAGGAACCACTATGCAGTTAGGACAGGACTAAGAAAGAAGTTGCTTACAATTCTGTATGACTGTTAACATCTGTATTTTTATGATGTTTACATATCAGAACAGGTGCTTTGTGTATTTTTGCTAAAGTCAAGTTCTGCTGTAACTCCACATTATTTATAATATAGGTTCTGCATCATGGGCCCAGCGCACAGTGATCTCAGCATCCACTCTACCCAGGGATTACAAGCAAAATCCTTTGACTCCAGATCCCAAAGGTAGCAATATAACATCAGGAAAGACTGAAAGGCCAAAGACTGTGAGTAATGGTGGATTTGGTAGTGAGCGGTTAAAAAAAAAAAAAAAGTCAGTGAAGTTTGTTAAAAATGAATTGTGTTGAATCAGCTTTTAGGTCTGGATAAACAGTCAAATCCCCCTTAAAGATCTTGATAAAGTAGTGGAATGGGGGAGTGATATAATTGAAGCCTTCCTGTTACACCTGATTCACAGTTCTTATACACTATTGGCTGATTTCCAGGGACTTGTTAGGCTTCTAAGGGACAATGTGTCAGGAAGGACCACCTACGCAGCGTGCTGTGGCAGGGTCAGTGACTTCTGAGAAGAGCAGAGGAGGTGTCTTACAATGAATCCTGTCCCCCTCTCCAGCCAGGAACCACCCCATTCCTAGTCAGCCCGCCTTCTTCAAGCCACTTCCCTTTGTTCAAACTAGGAAGAAGCATGTGCCTGTAGCACATGCTGGGATGGGTTGCTGATCAGGATAAATCTACTCAGGCTCAGTGTAATTACTGCATAGACTCCTCCCCAGGGTTAATATTACAGCCCACTCACTTACAATTGCAGGTGCCCAGCAGATGGAAGAACAGAGTGATAGATGCTCTTTTACCAGACCTGGCTGAACACACACAACCGCCCATCCTCATGCAGCAGCATGAACACAGGCTGGCCCAAAAGTGAGCTGAAATGTACTTTTGATTAAAATCAGAGGGTGTTTTCAGACCTATGCATTGTAACTGATCTGGCTAACGTGGAGTAGGCTAATGAAATTTATGCAAAGCCAAACTGATGTACAAAGTAACATGTGCTCTGACTGGGCCCTGGTCTACACTACAAACTTATAGAGGTATAAATATGTTGCTGAGAGATGCAGTTATACCGACCTAACTCTCAGTGTAGACAGTGCTATGTCGGGGAGGTGGAGTACCTACGCTGATGGGAGAAGCTCTCCCATTAGTGCAGGCAGCATCTTCACGAAGCGCTACAGCGGGGCAGCTGTCCCGTTGTAAGTGTAGACAAGGCCTGACAATCGTTTACTGGTGTGAACTGCGAAAGGCTTTTTGTTTTATAAAGATTGTGCATATTTGGCAATATGCACAGGTATGGAGAACCCCCAAAATATTAACCACATTCCAGGATTTGCTATGAAATTTTGTTTGTTTTATATAAAAGTAAATCATTCTGCTGGCCAACCTTCCATGGGAGAAAACAAAGCTTCTGAGTACAGCATACTTTGCAAATAAGTAATTTCCCTCTGGAGAACGTGAAAAGTACTGGAAAACACCAGGAACCTCTCAGAGGGGGAGTGGGATGAAGGGGCTTATCCTGCTGTTCAGTTATCACTAGAGCTGGTCAAAAAATGAAAATTACTTTTCACAATTTTTTTTTTGTTTGAATTCGAACAAAAAGTTCAAAAATTTTGGTGCAAAGTAATTTTAGAAAAGTTGTTTCTGGAGAATCAAAACAATGTTTTGAAAAATTCCAGGGAGCAGGGGATTCTGGGCAGGAAACCAGGAAGACCTGGTTTCCATCAAAAATTTCTACCGATTTGACACATTCCTGTGAAAAGTTTCAATTCTAGTGAATCAGCAGTTTCCAACAAGCTCTAGTTATTACCTCCTCTTTCACTTGTCACAGAAACTGATGTTCTGGGACTCCCTATTATCTAAAATATGGTGATGAGAAAAGCTCTGTTCAGTGTAGTCCTGAAGCCTTAAAACTCCACCTGTCCTACTGATGAGTGTGTTAGCCTGATCTATAGTGTGGGTATTAATTATATTGATTACTTAAAAATTCCCAGGTATCACTTTGAGGGTTGACAGGTTCTTGTCCCAAGATCAGGCCCAGTATTATTAAAATCACTATATAGTTGGGAACCCCGATGGCTCTCACTTTAGGAACTCTTCTATATTTCCAAATAGTTTATTAATACATTTAGCAAAGTCACACACACACTAACTCAGTAAGATAGAGAGTGACACTACAGAATGTACATCTGCACATCCATATACTCACACCATCCCTTGCAGGACGACCTGAAATGTTAGCCATCACCTTCCTCCTCATCATGAGTAGCCATCGTTCTAGCCCCTTCCAAGGGCTACATCTCTCTCTCCTACCCCACAGGCTGGAATGCAAGCTTTATAATATGTTACACTGATGCCACTATATTTAAAACATATTCAGTAGGGGGGTTTCACTTTTTCCTTATATATATATTTCCTCCTCCTACCAATGTTGAGGTGTCCTCCTTCTATAGATTAGTATACTGATACATGTAACTACCATTTCAGCTCATGATCATATCTGTCACCCCTTGCTTAAGCATATTTGCAGTTACTACTTCCATGTTCCTTGTGGTAGAACATTCTAATTCCTACCATTAAGCAAGCTCTCCTTAGTATCTAAAAGTAACTGCTGATCTATGTCAAGGGTTACAGCCTACTTAACCACACTTATGCTAACTTATGCTTCAGCTAATGTCTTACAAGATACAGACATGCCAAACCGCTGGGAAAAAAATGCAGAAATTGGGCGTGTTTTTTTCCTTAATTGGCTTACAAGTTGCTTGTTGGCTAGTTTTTGGCTCGTAGCTTGTTTCTTCTTTTTTTTGATCGGCTCCTGGCAAGCAGGGGTAGGGGGGAGAAAAGTCAGGGGTGCACAGTGGGCCCACCACAGTCCCAGACTGCATGCCGGGGGGATCTAGTCACATAGTGTGTTGGGGTTCTTAGGAATTGGCCTGGTTTTGAAATGGGATTAGCTTGATTTTTGGCTTATTGTGAAAGTTGGCAAGTGTGGATACAGCGGGTTTCTTGCATTACAGCTAATAATAAAAGCAGGGCAGTGAATAGAGTAAAAGCCAGCCTATGGGCTACACGTGTCATTTACAAGAGCTGTGTTATTTAGTGGAATTGATCCCATAGAAATAGTGTAGTTCTAAGGCTCCAGGACTGTACACTGCTTGTTCAGTCAGGCACTGCCATATATCTGTCTACCTGTGTACTTCAACCAATTAATATTCTAATGTGCGAGAGTGGACATGGGCTGTTTTTGCCCATCCACTGATTCGTCTGTGCCTTAAGATGCACAGCCATTGGAACTAAAGCCTGACCATATTGCCAATGGACCACCATAATCTGCATATATTTAGATTAATGTCCATTTGTTTCCACCTGGTGCCTTTAACATAAAGTAAGTAAAATGGATGTGCCTAGTTTTACAGCTGTCATGTGTATATTCTCTTCTCCTTCCTCTCCTACTTCCCCTGCCTAGCTCTTGCTTCTGATTCTTACATCCTCTTCTTCTGTCATCATCTCACCTGTAATCTGAGAACAGCTTAATAGTCGTGCTTCCCTGCCACAGCTCAGGCCAGTCCCAGCTTGAAGTAAGGCTGCTATGAGAGTTAATGACAAGACTCTGTTGTACTACTACAGGTTCTCAGCTGGTGTGTTTTTTTTAGGTACCAAGGCAGAGCCCCAGCAATGACACTTTTTCAAAGACAAAGGATGGCAACTCTAACTGGCTTTTTCTTTCACAGCATTAACCTTTCTGTAAAATAACACTCATCAGACTAGATGAAATAATGGTCTCTTCTGGCCTTAAATACCTCTGAAGATGTAGACCTTAGTTTCATAGATTTTAGGTGCCAAAATGCTTTAGATGCCATAGCCACACTTGCTATTGTAAAGAGCAAAAGTGAAACCTGAACATAAGAATGGCCAGGGTAGGTCAGAACAACTGTCCCTCTAGCCCAGTATCCTGTGCCAGATGCTTCAGAAGGAATGAATAGAACAGGGCAATTTATCAAGTGATCCATCCCATTGTCCAGTCCCACCTTCTGATTGGCTGAAGTTTAAGGACACCTAAAGCATGGGGTTGCATCCCTGAAAGTCTTGGCTAATAGCCATTGGTGGACCTTTCTTTCTTGAACCCAGTTATATTTTTGGCCTTCACAATATCCCCTGGCAATGAGTTCCACAGGTTGGGTGAAAAAGTATTTGTATTTATTTTAAACCTGTTGCCTATTAACACAAGAACCAGGGTCACCCAATGACATTATGTAAAAGGACAAGTAACTTTTTCTCCACACCATTCATGATTTGATAAATCTCTATCATAGCCTCCTTTAGTCATCTCTTTTCTAAGATGAACAGTCCCAGTCTTTTTAATCTTTCCCCATATAAAAGCTATTCCATACCTATCATTTTTGTTGCCCTTCTGTGAACCTTTTCCAATTCTAATGGATCTTTTTTGAGAGGTGTGGACCTGAACTGCACACTTTGTGGCATTATGATATTTTCTCTTACCTATCCTTTTCCTAATGATTTCTCCATTAAGCACATGTTTTCAGAGAACTATCTACACTGCCTCCATGATCTCTTGTGAATGGTAACAGCTAACCTGAGTGGAGTTAAATGTTTGTTAGGGAATTTTATAACAAGGCAGCCATACTGCCTAGTGCAAGCTCTTTCCCATTGTTTGACCTATGTTAACTCTGGTATCAGATAAATTTATCATTTAAAATATCAACAATTTTAATACTGGGAGTCCCAGGCAAACAGAGGCTAGGATGGAATATGCTTAGCAGTACCATAATTTGTCAGCAGCCAATGATATTAGGACAATTAAGGCCAAGGTCTGTTTACAAGTAGCAGTATTTACAGTTAAGGACAGAAGTCAGTGAAAAATAGAATATTCACTCACCCATTAAAGCAATGATATTACTTTAACAGCTTTCAACATGCTGGAATTATTTATTTTTAGGGCTAATTACTGATGGTTTTAGTGTTACAGCTCTTATTTTCATATTACAATGTAAAGATTAACCTGTAATATCCTTATAGTGGCAATGACCAGTTAATTTGTTTATATGGACATTTTACTTTTCATCTACTGTTAAACTGACAAGATATCACTAGTGTTAAGGTTGTGATGTGATGTTTCCAAGTCTGAATCAGTTATGGTGGGTGTGTTTTTTTCCATATCATTCCTTAAGCATTTCACCTTTAAGGGTTACTATTTATGTGCAGAAGGAGTTTATAAGTAGAATAGCCTGTGGCCCTGAGTTAAAACTGGAAGCTTGCTATGTTTTAAGAAAATAGCCCTGAAGCTTACTCAGATTGTTTCTTAAAATAAAAAAAAAAAACCCACCACCTCTGTCTAGTATGATGCTGCTAGCATTATTGGGTAGTTTTCTATGGCAGCAGGCTCCTGAATTCCACAGGATGCAAGTAACAGACTCCACTCTCCTGAGAGGAGAGGTTAGGGTGTGTACTCACACCACATTAAGAATAAAATGTACAAATTAAAAGCACTTACTACCTTAGAATCTCACTCTTCCCTTTGCTCCGAAGAAGTTCATAGGCTGTCTTCACTGCAAAACACCACTCACGTAGCACAATAATTGTGTTAGCAGCAGCAGAGCTGTGCTACCTCAAGCTGTAGCACATATTCCCTTGGGCTAGCTGGTAAGTTAAAAGCACCAGCTGGGGGAGGGAGGGAGGGAGAGAAATTCAGTTGAGGGATAACACTTGACTTGTAATTCTATAGTGAAGACACTTCAAGTTCAATGTTAGTGTAAAACAACAACTTGTCTTGTCTATACTGGGATTTTAAAACTATTAGAGGCAAATGCTGGGGCAAAGCCTCAAGCAGCTAACATTTTAGAATTACAATTTGCCTTGACTACAGTAGGATTCAATAGTTTTTGTCCTAGCATAGGAATAGTCACTAAAAGAAGAGTAACTGCAACATCTCTTCAGCCATGTGAGATGATAAACTCTGCCAGTGCACATTAGAATCCAGCATCAGGTACCCTTCCCTCACAATAGCATTAAGGGTGGTCCAGTGGCTTGAGCCCTCGCCAAATCCCTGTCTGTCACGTTCTCCCTGGGTGACCTTGGGCACTTTAATCACAGCTTCTTATCCTTGTTTTACAGCTGGGGAACTTTAGTACTAATCTTCTTGGGGCGGGGGGGAGAACTACATTAATTGTAAGGGGCTCAGATACTACAGTATTGGGGGGTTAAGATGAGTGTCAAGGACTATTACTCTGCAGGAGCAGTTTCACTAGGATTCACCCAGAAGAGTGAAAATACTTGTTAAACCTCTCATTCTATGGCTTTTAAACAACTCTGCTGCTCATCTGTACAGGGTCTGAATAGTGGAGCCACCAATGCCCTATTTCATAAGTTACTAACTAAACGGGGATAAGAGTGAAACTAGCAGGGAAGGCAGCCATGTAAGAATCATTAGTAATTCTCTAAAAGATAATTAAAAAGTGCTGTGAGAGTGGAGAAGGGGGCACAAATATTCATACCCATCTTGTACACTGCTTCAATTTCATGCTTCCACTCATTTGACCTCATTCTAGTTGTGTCATCATCCTTTCACGTTAATGTTTAAGTCAATCCTCATTTCTCCACAGCATTTTTTGTTTGGAACTTCTGTAGCCACAGTGGCTATTTTGAATGCAAAGGCTGCGAGGACTGTATACTTAAAAAAATATATATATATCTTCCCTTGTTGCTAAAAGTAGAGAGAATATTTACAAACTAAATACAACCAAAACATTTATTCAGTAAATGTGATTTTATTTGTCAAATTTGGTTTTCTGATGAGATTTGTTTTGCATTTCTTCCACTGAAGACAAAATACAAACAACACAGCAATGTCTGCAAGGAACATTCATAAGATACCAGGTTTGATAAATATATATTTGCACAAGGTGGTTTCAAGAACAAGTCAGATGATAAACAGCTTGAAAAAAAGTCACTACAGTTCAGTGCTTAAGATCTGATTTAAAGGGGCAGCCTAATAGCAAATAAAACTACTCCATGGAGACAATTTAAGAAAGCTACCTTCCACTTCAAAACACATGACTAAGAGGACCTGAAAGTTCTATTAGTCACATGCTAGTAGCCAGCATAGACTAACTGGCACTGTAATTCTGCAAGGAAACTGTCTCAATTTTAACAAAAAAACAAAACAAAAACCATAGCAAGGCAGCCCAAGCACACATCTGGCACCCTAGAATGAGTTGTCAGACAGAAACTAAGTCTGAGCTATGATTTTATCAGCAACTTGGGGAAGTTAGTCTAGCAAGGCAAGCATATAGGCTGCTGCACAAAACTTACACTTTCCTAGAACAAGACTAAACCTATACTTCTGCAATAACTGCATTACAAAATTAGAGCTTCCTCAAGATTGACATCAATGGCACTAAGATCCTGGAAAGTATCAATTGCTGACACTGAGGGATTAATCTAGTAACTAAGGCAAGTTACTGCCCGTCCCGCTTTTTCCAACAATTTGAGGCCAGATTTTTAAAACAATTAAGGCACTTGAAAAATGATTAAGTTTTTGCTTAATGAGCACATTTTCTAACATAAATCAAGATCACTGAGAGACTAAAGCATTTTAGCCAAATTTTACACAGTAATTAAATTAATCAACTCCAGGTTTAACTGTGGCATTGTTTTTCTTAAGTGTCCCGTAGCCTTTTGCTGCAAGTTTCTAAGACCAAAATGTTAGAGGCAGCTTTTAGAGAATTAGGAATACTAAATAAAATTGTTTTATGAAATACGACTGGGAATATCTACTGTATGTAAAGTGGGAGGTCGGTCTTGTCACATTATAGAAATAAGTGCATAGAGCATGTTCCTTTGCCCAAATTAAGTTATGAAACAATTTAAGGAGATGGGAATGACAGACTAAATGATTTTACAATATAAGGCCAAGGATACACCATCCAATCCAGACAAACGGTGATGGCTGGAAGTGAGTGGTCAGTCTGTTTAATAAACCTGAGCTGACTGACTGCTTTTGTCACGAGTACATTAAATTGCAATTCTCTGGTAACAATTATTTTATATAGCAAGTTTAGTTTTCTATGCAGCATAACAAAGTGAATGCTTTCCAAGGTAGAGCATGAGGAAATAAAACTCACTGCAACTAAAATGCTTTTTCATTTACTTATTAAGTCATAAAACTCCTACATTGCCATGACTTAATTAGTGATCATGCTGTCAATGTTTAAACACCCAGTTTAAGGTAAACATTTAAATCATGCAAGTCAGTAGCTGCATAAGACTACAGAATTTCCTCAAAATGGGGATAAGGAACACCATCCATTTGAAATCTAGTCAATTTCAATCGTTAAAAGTAGCTTCAAGTGCTATGCCTGCCCAGTCCATTTCCAATGTTATCTTAGAATTGTTTCACTCCCATAGTGCTGCATCAGAGGCCCACACAAAGAGGAGGAGAAAGTGCTCGTAGGCAGTGGAGGACAGTGAAACTTACTATGCACAAAGCAAACTGTTTCTCGGTTACAGTAATCTTGAATGCCTCTAATAACAGAAGATAACATTTTTTCAGACAAATGTGATTTAAGTTGGTGCCCTTTTGAAGTCAGGAATGTGAAGTTATGCTATGGCCTTCCTATGCTTGCCTTGTTACAGGCCAGAAATTGAGACTAGTGAAAATCTAGTTCACCTTCAAAATTAGTCCAATAACCCAGTCCCTCATTCACAAAAGAAGTCAACCTCTCAAAAGGTCAGAAAATAAAATGTTAGCCATGTTTTTGTTGTAGTGAATGTTGAGATTGGAAAGGTGTACTCTGCTTTACTCTATTAGGCTAGTACTGCATCAGCCTTTAACTTTGATACAAATGAAAATGGCACAAACATTTGAATTTGCAACCTATCTTTTATTCTTTAAGGCACTGGACTTTATTTCCTCTTACATGGAGGGGAAATATTCTCACCACCCTTCCAGTTATAACAACTGAAAAGGCCAAATTTAAGAAATTAAAATGTGCAATACAATTCCTGGTTGGCATCTTTAATTCTCATGTAGAAAAATATGGGTTTGGCATTATTTTCATCCAAAAGGATAGTTTATGAAGACAGTTTCTATTTCTACAATCCTTTGTTAACCTTCCTCGCAGTACACTACGAGAGCCACAAGCTAGCACAAATGATATTTCACTCCCAGAAGTCAGTCATTGATAAAATTATAGGGATACTGCACTTATGGTTGATTAAATCAGCTTCCACAATCATCATCAGGAGATTGTCTACTCAAGACAGTGTTACCACTGAATACAAGAATCATTGTAAGTCTACATTTGGCATGTCAAGTTAAAAAAAAAAAAAGTCCCACAGCTGCAGCCACTAAAGAAAAATAAGAATCACAAGGACTCATGCAGCATATTGAGTACCTCTGTTGAGCCAGAGGTGATTCATACCACCTCTTGCCAAGTATAGTGTTACAAAAATATTATCCTTTCAAAAAGTCTTCTTTTGGAGATTTAAAGGATATTCTGAACTGTGGTGTTCCATACAGGACAGAGAATATATTTTGGTTCAGTGAACTACAGGTGTTGGGCTACTAGTCCATTGTAAAATGACAGGTTCTAGAGAGTATGATAGTTTCGATCTTTGGACTTGCAGAATTTATACAGGAAGAAGATTACAGCCTGCAGACCCAGGACAAGGACAATCCCACCAATGAAACTGGCAGCATCAAATGTAGACTTGTGAGGAGCTGGTTTAGGGGGACTCTCAGTAGCATGTGTTGTACCTGTTAAACAACAAATTAATAGATTATAGTTTAACAAGTGGATGTCACATTTACCGTAAATATTAGTACAGAATTTGTTTTTTTCCTTCTTGTACTATGAATCTGTTCAGTAAGAGGTTTGAGATTTAACACCAATTAAGAAAGCAGTGTGTATGCTTCACAACCCCCAAAGCATGACATTTGCCAACACAATTCTTCACTTCCTTCTTTGTACTCCCAGGTTTGAGGATCTGTCAAAGCAACATTCACAGCAATGATTTTCAACCTGTGATCCGCAGCCTATACCTAAGATTTCCAAAGGGGTCTGCACTGCCATTTGAAATTTTTTCAGGGTCCATAAATGAAAAATGGTTGAAAGCCACTGGTGTATGAAGATTGTACCTTTCATTGAAACATTTACTGTACACTAGAGTACGTCAGACCATAAGTAACTAAAAGCTACTTTGAACTGCATGTAAGAACTGGTTTCATCCCCATTTCACGGAAGAATCCCAGTTAAACTAAATCTGTTCAAAATACCATTACCAACACTTTTGTTTTACTATAAGAATGATGCCCATCATTGATACCTCAGGACTCCCACAGAGGGCCAAAAATAATTTTCCTAATGAGGTGAGACCCTCTCTTCTGCTACCTGCCCTAATCTGTTTTTTTGCTCATATTTAGTGAATGACCTTATTAAAGAACTCAAAAATCTGTGCTTGAATAGTCTCCCATCTGTTAAATAAAATCTTCTAGCAATGTGTAACTAAAAGATTTAGATTTATCTCATCACAACGCACAGGCCCCAATATTGTAGCCATCACCAAAAGAATAGGCTTTTAAAAACTACCTCCCCTTTTGAATATATTTCATTGGGTGGTATAATTTGTTAGTTTAATTTCAAGATTTAGCATTTTAAGTTGGACCCTATTGTTGTTGCCCAACATGTGTTAGTGCAGTGTTTCTCTACAACTGGTCCATGGATCAGCACCAGTCCCTGAGATCTCCCCCAACACAGTTTAGGAAGGAGCAAGCCAGTCCCGGATATTAAAAGACTGAAAAACACAGCGTTAGAGTATTTTACCTTAACCCAGGGTTATGTCAGGAGTGCAAGTTAAAATATTAAACTCAGTCACCGGACTTCACAAGTTCCTCTTCTGCAGCTTATACTTAATATGACTGAAATGAAGGCAGTCAAACTGCTTAATTTGGCCAATTCACTTACTTTGAAATTTCACTGAGCAGTGTTTGTTACTGTCAAGGAAACATCTCAACAGATATTCCATCTTGATAAAGGTAATTGTGGCATACAAGGTCAAGACTTTCTGGCATACCCACTGTTACTATTCTTCACTACTTCCTGTCACCTACTAAATAACATTATTTCCAAATAAGCTTTTCTGAATAAAGACTTTTTTTTTTTAAATACTTAAACGGATAGTAATAATAATAATAATAATAATAATAATAAAAGTTACCTGGTGTACTGATTGTTGAGAGAACTGGAGTACTTGAAGCAGTAGATGAAGCAGCAGGTGACGTTGTATTGGTGATGTTAGCTGTTTTGTAGAGAGACACTTCCAAATTCAGAATGTACAGAGGTATCACTTTTGTAAGCTCTATTTTTGTAATTGCTTCAGTTTTTATCTCACTCAAGCAAGAACAACCACCCTTAAAAATGCAGACTATGTACACATAGAATAGAGGTACAGTCAAAACTCGCAATAACACGCCCCGCCATAACGCAAAATCGAATATAACGCGATCATAAGTTGGCTCCCCTTTAAGGCCTAATACCAGTGGTCCCCAATGCCATGGCACCCGCCTGGAAATTGATGTGCCCCCGCCTAGTGCCCAGCAGGGGAGAGAAGCTGTGGCGCCACGCCTGCTGGGGACAGAGAACTCCGAGGCTGTGGGCGCCGATGCTCTCTGTCCCCGGCAGGCGCGAGGCCGTGGCTCCTTTCCCCTGCTGGGCACTAGGGGCACTAGGCGGCGCACATCAATGCACCGCGTTGGGGACCACTGACTTAAACTGACCGTCTTGAAACCCTACTATACCGTGACCCTGCATTTATCGCGATGGAATTTTTTGGACCCCAAACATCGTGTTATAGCGGGGTTTCACTGTACTTATAATGCTGTGCAGTTAAGTAAATTTTTATAGACAAATTTTTGTGAGCTGTTTGTGATATATATATATATATATATATATATCACATCACACACAAGTCTTGGTGCGGTGTGTGTGTGTGTGTGTGTGATATATATACACACACACACACACACACACACACACACACACACACACACACACA
>NW_020664393.1:5457177-5467744 GCF_002925995.2 Terrapene triunguis | reverse complement strand
CACACACACACACACACACACACACACACACACACACACACACACACTTTATTTATATATAAGTCTTGGTGCGGTATAGTTACCTGAATACTTAAGGCTCTCAAGCTATTATAAATGATTTAGTTTATTAGACAGTATAGTTCTTTATTTTGTATCGAGCACTAACATAACTGATATTTGAAACATCAAAAATATTTGACAACTCCCTCAGCTAGAAATCTGTTTCACTTACACAGTAGAACCTGAGTTTTATGAGCACTAATCTTACGAAGCAGCGGTTATATTGACCACATTTCTCGAGTGGAAAAAAGGTAAGTCACAACAAAAATAATGTAGAAGAAGAACCAGTCAACTTACCTTCATATTCCCATGCCTTCAATCACTGGCAATTTCTTTGTAGGACAAGAAAGTTGTGCACTGTACCTACTGTAACAGACGTTCAATTTTATGAACTACTTATTCTCAATTAGTTTAAGCAAACTTTGGTAGAACCCTTGTTTTACAAAGTTATCTTACTTAGCCCAGTTATATTTCTTTTTTTTACCTGTGGTAACAGTGGCAGCTGTGGTAGAATTAGCTGTGGTAGAATTAGCAGCTGTGGTAGCAGCAGTAGATGAATCTGTAGAATAGTGTGTAAAAAAAATAAAGTTAACTTACAAGATTGTAATAAACATAAAACAGACTCCCATTTAAGGATAGTAAAATGTTTAATGGACTGTTATGAAGGCTAATGTGAAGTAGCAAAAAGATTGGAAGAGAGTTCACTGCACTACAGTAACACTAAACTGTGGGAGCAGAATACCTCAAGCAAACAAAACTGACACGCCTACGGGGTAATTCAAGCCAGAAACAGGCTGTAACAGAGGCCAAGCCTGGACTCTCAGCCCAAGTGCCCTGGAACGTTCCAGCTGGCTACCGCAGATCCTGAAGAGTTGCTGTGGCTAACTGGTGGATGCACACCCATGCTTTGGATCTGGAAACTGGGCAGGATATGTGAGAGATTTAGGCATCCAGTTCCCCTTTGTGTCTTAGAAAGTCTTCCTATAACAGTTCAAGTTCAATTTGGAGCTAGATTCCACAGGTAGGTATGCATTTGCTCTGGCTTGCTGGGTGATTAAAATGTATACTGAAAGCTGGGACATCTTCAGTGGTCCAAAAAGTTGAGTTTAGATAAAGCTCTCCTTCCACTGAGTACCAGAAAGTAAAACCTGAGCATATAGTCTAAGAAGCTGTTAGAACTTTTTAAAAAAGAAACTGGTTAATAAAAGCAGTTTGCTGTATATACATATGTTCTAAGCACTGATTACAATGCATGTTATTTGGGGCAGCAGATTCATTAAGATTTCTTTCTAAAGGGGGCTCCACCAATTCCCAGGATACAATCTAACAGTTCTTGGATATGCAGGAGTCAAGTAATACTTGGTATAATGGGAGAAATAATAGTCTCACTGCAAACCTAATAGGAATAGATTGGAGTTCTGCTACTCGTTCTGACACAACCAACAGTTTAACATGACAATAAAGTGCTGTTCTACTAGAAAGTGGTTTAGTAAAAAGTGGCATTCTGGGGTTCCTTATTTACCTTAGTGACTCCAGGGCAAATGCAATCAGTTTACAAAGAGGTTTTTCTAATTGCCATTCCCTAAAACAAGTTGAAATCAGAAGTGACGTACAAGGTAAGGCTACATTTTAGGCCTAGGTATTTTTAGTAAGTCACAGACAGGTCACGGGTTGAAAACAACAATTCATGGCCCGTGACCTGTCCATAACTTTTACTAAAAATACCAGTGAATAAAACTGGGGTGTGTGGCTGCCCAGGGCCCCTGCGGATGGTGTGTGCGTGTCAGTCAGGGGGAGGGTTGGCAGGCTCCCTACCTGGCTCTGTGCCTATCCTCTCCCCCCACCCCCAGCATAGTTTGGGTGTGGGGCAGGGGCACAGGACAGGGTGAGGCGGGCTCTGGGCAGTGCTTACCTGAGGGTCTCCACAGAAGCAGCGACATCCCTCTCACTCAGCTGCTAGACGGAGGCAAGGTCACACAGCTCTGCACACTACCTCTGCCTGCAGGCACCTCCCCGCAGCTCCCGTTGGCTGTGGTTCCTGGCCATGGGAGCTGTGAAGCCAGCACTCTGGGCGTAGGCAGCCCACAGAGCTGCCTGCCCATGCCTCTGCCTAGCATCAGAGCGAAGGGGATGTTGTTCTCTTTAAGCTTACATACTATAGAGATCTGCTTATACAATTGATACAAGGTATGTTAGTGGAGGCTGATAACTATTGTGCTGGAAGTTGTAAAGAATAGGAGGACTGTCTCAAATAGATAACACAACTTGGAAAAGACTGCATTAAGAGTCAACCTAAACAATATCCAGATACTTACAAAAACACTGTGAAATGGCAGTACAGTTAAGTCCTGTTGCATTTTCACAAGAAAAGTTTGATCCTGTCCAAAAAAAAAAAAAATGTAATATCAAGGAGCCGTAGGAAAAGGTATTTTTATATTACAATTTCTCAAAAACGATTATTATGCTTTTTATCAACTATAAATTATGTTCTCATAAAATTTCTTAATGTTCTACGGGGGATTCCCTGGGGATGTCAGTCTCTTGGCTAGTAGAATTAAAACTATTTCAATGGACACGATTTAATACACTTGAATGAGTTCCATCATTAATGACATGAAGTATGTTTTTGTAAAGCAAGAGTGAACAAAACAGTAACATTCACTCACATAAGCACTGTACGCAATCTGTGTAATACCTCTTGCAATATATTCTAGTTACAGATCCCTTTTTCAAAATGGTACATAAGCGGGTATGTGGATATAAACAGAGTCAGACAAGTTTAAATAAAACATTAAAAGCACTATTTAGTTTACTGTTACTATGTTTGAAAAACTAGGGCAGAAATACTCCGGGCCCAGTTCTGTGATACTGTACAATGACTTCCACTAAGAATAAATGGAAGTTGTGCAATATATCTAAAGCAGAATTTAACCTGCAATTTAAGAGGAATTCATATTTATCTGTTTTGATCAAATTGACAATCCATATTTACACAGCAATTTAGTGTTAATGTAGCCTGTTAAGAAGTTTCAAGACATTTAGCACACTTATTTGTCCTTAGTCCTCTCAAAAGGTTCTTTCCACTACAAATTCAGTATATGTAGTCTCAAGAATTCTCTGACAAAATTTGAGGCATTGTGGACAACCTGTTTGAGAGGAACACCAAAACTGGGCTGGTAATGTTTGAAACTTCTTTCCATTAACTATGGAGAGAGATCCTCCATGAGACTTTACATGGGTAGTCTGAATAACCATGTATTATCCCATCACCACTACCCTCATTTCCTCTCCTTGTTCCAATTGTTTCATCCACTTCTGTCCCTCATGTTTAGAATCTAAACTCATCAGGGAGGGACTGTCTTAACACAATGTTTTGTTCAGTGCCCAGCACAATGGGACCCTAATTCTGATTATGCCTTCTGGGCACAACTAAAATATAAATCAATAGACTACCTTACATAACTGATTGTCTACTGCCCTGTCTTCTCTTGGGGCACTTGATATCAGGACAGGATTTAAGAGTTCTGTGGGATAATCTCAAAAGGGACTGCAATGTTGGAACGCTTGTCAATTTTAACAAGTCAAGGTCCATCCACAACCTCCTTACCAGCAAGGCCAAGTAACTAGTTTTCTAGTAGTCAAGATTTTCCATGGTGCTTCAGGTAGTATGGTTAGCGGGTCTTTAAAAATTCTGCTTTTATTTGTATTTTGGGCATAATATTCCGCTGCCTCTGGATAAGAATTTAAGATTAGTTTAACTTTCACGTCAAAGTGTTTGTAGTTTGTGTCCATTACTGTTTTGGGATCTGAACAGTTTAGAACAATTTTAAGATAGTGTTGCTTTTCACTATGTTATCCACCAAAAGAGTTATCATTGATCACCCCTTGTAAATGTTTGTGAAATCAGACCCAAAGACATATCTACTTATTAAATATTAGTTTTTCCAGATGTTTACCTTTGCACTGAATCCACTTGCATCCTGGGATAGTGCTATTAACACAGTCATTGCAGGTTTTAAGATCTGCACAGCTATCTGAAAAAGGGAAAACATTTAATTATGGGCCAGTTGATAGTTATCAGAAGAGCAACTCTCCCAAAGATAATGGGATTAGTTTTCTAGCATTTTTAAATCACAGATCTCAGTTTTACTTATTAGCACCTATGAATTGAGGACCTCCATAACATCCTCAAAAGTGTTTACATATGAACTGAGTCAACTCCCCAACTAAACATCTTTATTTTCGGATAAGAAGCTGTAGCACAGAGAAGCGACATGCCTAAATTCACACAAATCCATGGGACAGAACCAAGACTGGGTGTCGACAGATCTGGTGGTTAACCCATAGGATTATCTTTTTTCCCCTCTCAAGTATCATTAGTGACTCCAACTACACATGCATTAGGCTCAAGTAGATTCAAATGCACTTTACTCGTGCCCAACAACACTATTGCTATTCCAATGCCGTGCGCCAGAAATGTCAATTATACCTCATGTAGTGGTCTCCAAATATATTTAATAAAGCTCATGGGAATCTAAATAGAGAACAGAAAATTTACAAGAGTGAAAAAAACTAAGGGTATGCCTATACAGCAAAGAAAAATCCACAGTAGGGCCATGGCAGTAGATTTGGATTCACAGGGCTGGGCTGCAGGGCTGTTTCACTGCCATGTAGATGTCTGGGGGCTCAGGACTCTAGGATCCTGCAAGGAGGGAGGGTCCCAGAGCTCAGACTCCAGCCGAGCCCAGAAGTCTACACAGCAGAGAAACAGCCCCGCAGCCTGAGCCTCATGAGCCCAAGTCAGCTGGTATGGGTCAGCCATGGGTTTTTCTTTGATGTGTAGACATATCCTAAGTCTGCAAACAAGACTTCACAGGAGTATTTTGAAACCTCAGTGGGTAAAAGCCTTTACTATAAAAGGGAAGAGACAACAGAAAAGAGTCAGTTAAAGACTTATGGGAGAAAGCAACACAATGGAATTAGTTAATGCTGGCCTAGCTGGTATAAGCCCTCATTTGTTACAATTGTACCAAAAGAGTGTGGAACAGACCAGAATGAAGACAGTTTTCCTGTTTTACCACACTGGCAACTAGTTCTGGTGGGACTGATGCTGGTTCTCTACAAAGTTATTTGGACATATTAAACCTAAGTCTCACAATTGGCTCTCCAAAGAGACTATGCTAGCAGGACCAATAGTCTTGTGTGCATGCTGCTGCACAATGGATGCTATCTATTTAAGCACATATTTTAGCTGATAAAACAAGAGTGTTAAAATTTGTCTTTTCCATACTCTAGAATCTATCCTGGCTCTTGGAGTGGCCAAGTACTTTACAATGCTATAGAAGAGGGATCAGCAACCTTTGACACACAGCCCACCAGGGTAAGCACCCTGGCAGGCCGGGGCAGTTTGTTTACCTGTCGCATCTGCAGGTTCGGCCGATCGCAGTTCCCATTGGCCGCGGTTCGCCGTTCCAGGCCAATGGGGGCTGTGGGAAGCTGTGGCCAGCACATCCCACAGCCCGTGCAGCTTCCCGCAGCCCCCATTAGCCTGGAATGGCGAACCGCAGCCAGTGGGAGCCGTGATCGTCCGAACCCACGTGCCAAAGGTTGCCAATCCCTGCTATAGAAAACAACAGTCTAAGCATTAATAGGAATAATTGCAACTAGACTTGACAGCTGTGGATGGGTAAGAGATGGAAACTTCCCTCAGGGTTCAAATGCCAACGTTACTACACTGCAGAATTGGAAATCCTGAATACCAAGACTGATCTTCCCTTTCTGCTGAGCATATATCTTCACTCATATGGGATCTGTTACTAGTAGTTTGAGATAGTTGGGAGGGAAGATACTAGGTAACTGAAAACCAGGAATGGCTTATAGGACAGATTCCACCCACTCTCACTGGGTTTCTCAACAGGTGTGACCTGGTACTTCTGTTTTTGTAACTAGAGTCTGCTTGTCTAACTCAACCCTGCTTATTTTTTGGAATACTAAGATTTCTTAAGGTGTCTAGTGAATGCAATGCCAGCCTTGACTCTAAAAGTGACGTACCGTTTTTCTTGGAGAAACTATTAACTTCTCCACCTGGGAGTGAACACATCTTTTAATACTGAATTGGAAGTCCAGTTGCAATTAGTGATTATCCTTAGACTGGAACCAGACCAGAAATGTCCTGTCACTTGGATATGCACACGTGTCCTATGTTGCCCATGACTATCAAGATCTCAGTCAGCAATGGTTCCCACATGAAAGTATGCCTACAGATACTACTGATATCAAATCATCCAGCCTCTGAAATTGAATCTGAGCAGACACCTCCTGGCTCAGATAAATCCTCTGCCAGACTTCAAATGTACTAGAACTGTTCTAGAGCAAGAAAGCTTGGAGCTGAGCTTTGTCTTACAGCCCCAAGGTACCTGCAGACATCACTCTTGAAACAGCAGCTCTTGCCACCATACAAATTAAAGGTAATTTTTTTACTTGAAGTCAAGGCATTCACCTGGCCTGAGTGACCTTTCACATTTCCTTGTGAAGAGACTTGGTCATACTAAGCCATCTACACTGATATTTGGCAATGTAGACCTGGTAATCCATATTTTGAGGTGAAAGTATAGACTGGTAAACCCTTCAGCCACATTAAGACTGCAGCAATGAAGCTCAGGATTCTAGGGCCTTGAATTCAGCTCTTTCTTCTGGATATACATCTTGACTTTAGCAAAGCCTTTGATACGATCTCCCACAGTATTCTTGCCAGCAAGTTAAAGTAGTATGGATTGGATGAACGGACTATAAGGTGGATAGAACGTTGGCTAGATTGTTGGGCTCAGCGGGTAGTGATCAATGGCTCGATGTCTAGTTGGCAGCCGGTATCAGGCAGAGTGCCCCAGAGGTCGGTCTTGGGGCTGGTTTTGTTCAGCATCTTTATTAATTATCTGGATAATAGGATGAACTGCACCCTCAGCAAGTTCGCAGAGGACACTAAGCTGGGGGGAGAGGTAACTATGCTGGAGGGTAGGGATAGGGTCCAGAGTGACCGAGACAAATCGGAGGATTGGGCCAAAAGAAATCTGATGAAGTTCAACAAGGACAAGTGCAGAGTCCTGCACTTAGGATGGAAGAATCCCATGCACCACTACAGGCTGGGGACTGCCTGGCTAAGCAGCAGTTCTGCAGAAAAGGACCTGGGGATTACAGTGGATGAGAAGCTGGATATGAGTCAGCAGTGTGCCCTTGCTACCAAGAAGGCCAACTGGATATTGGGCTGTATTAGTAGGAGCACTGCCAGCAGATCGAGGGAAGTGATTATTCCTCTCTATTCGGCACTGGTGAGGTCATACATGGAATACTGTGTCCAGTTTTGGTCCCCCCACTACAGAAGGGATGTGAACAAATTGGAGAGAGTCCAGCGGAGGGTAACGAAAATTATTAGGAGGCTGGGGCACATGACTTATGAGGAGAGGCTGAGGGAACTGGGGTTATTTAGTTTGCAGAAGAGTGAGGAGGGATTTGATAGCTGCCTTCAATTACCTGAAGGGGGGGTTCCAAAGAGGATGGAGCTAGGCTGTTCTCAGGATGGCAGATGACAGAACAAGAAGCAATGGTCTCAAGTTGCAGTGGGGGAGGTCTAGGGTGGATATTAGGAAACACTATTTCACTAGGAGGGTGGTAAAGCACTGGAATGGGTTACCTAGAGGGGTGGTGGAATCTCCACCCTTAGAGGTTTTTACGGCCTGGCTCGACAAAGCCCTTTGCTGGGATGATTTAGTTGATGTTGGTCCTGCTTTGAGCAGGGGGTTGGACTAGATAACCTCCTGAGGTCTCTTCCAACCCTAATATTCTGTGACTCTATAAGGCTGCCTCAGAATTATGAGAGAAGTGTCTTACGACATTGTTGCCTATTTCTCCACTTTCCAGGAAAAAGTGTTTCCTTACACTTTTTAATCTTTACCAGCTCATCAACACAGTGTGAGGACACACCAATCCTATTCACATAGGAAAGCTGGTCCAGCTACCCATCAATGATGGTCACAATTCCTAGAGAGGCATGGTTCCAAAAATCAGTTCAGTCTGCAGGTTTTCCTCTTCTGTAGAGATGTATATGGCTAATGACCATACCCTGAATAGAATCAGAATAGCACCCATCTCCAGATACTTCCAGTTAATGCCACACAAGCAACTTGGCACAGCACTTCAATGGAGATGGCAGGACAGAAGTTGCTGCCAAAATAAGGCATCTGATAACAGTTTTGTTGAGGTTCTCGGTGCAGACTGCATCCCCTTTAGACTGCACCATCTTTTCATTCTGTTTGTACAGCGCTTATCAAAGCGGGTCCCAGTCCATGACCAGGGCTCTTAGACACCACAGTAATACAACTAATAGAATAATAAAGTTGTGTCTGCCTGCTGTGGGTTCCGTGACATAATCTTAGCCTTAATTATAGTGGCGTATTTCCTTAATGTAGGGCGTGCCAATTAACATTTACATAAACAAACACTGTATAACAACATAAAGTTGTATAGATGCATGCAATAAACTATTGTAGATGTGAGTACATGGCTATCAAAAACTCCAAAGGGACAGTTTATTCTGATTACTCAAGAACAGGCTCTGTGGCTGGTTACTCAGTTTTGCTGCGCTGTTTGCTCCCAGTGGTCTTTGCACTTTTTTACACCAACTATAAATCACGGCTTCGGGAGGCAGATCTGGGCATTTCCTGCCCTGGGTTACTCAAATCTGTTAAGTGGCTCTGCTTATCCTCCTCCTGCCGCAACAGGGGAAGCAAATGCTGCAAGCGGCGATTAACACCAGCAAGCTGCGCTTTCGGGAACTGGATCCAACACCCGAGGAAACAAGCTGGGTGCGCGTGCAACGGAGCCGACTGCCACCAGGTCTCCTGGGCAGCGCGGAGAGGGCGCAGGGCACCGGGGAATCACGGCGACAGAAGCGAGCTTAGGACGACACCTCCCGCCCCCCAGCCCTGGAGCCGCGCCGGCCACACAGGGCCCCCCGGGCTGGGGACAGCGGGGCGCTCCGGGTGCACGCGGCCGGTCAGCGGCCGGTCAGCGCCCGGCCCGGGACGCGCCTCCCACCCCCGGCCGGGGAAGGAGCGAACTCCTGCGGGGCGCCGGCGCATGGGCCCGCCACAGCGCTCGAATTTGGGGGAGGGGCGGCCCCCACCGTTTACAGCCCCCGGCCCCAAGAGGAGCCGCCCGCGCGGGCCCGCCCCGCTCCCGCCTCACCTTTCCCCGCCGCCGCCGCCGCCCACAGCAGGGCCAAGCAGGCCGTGGCGAGCAGGAACCCCGGTGTCCGGCCCATAGCTCGGTGTCTGACTGACGGGGCGGCTCAGACGCCTCCGCGACCAACCGCAACGACGCTCGCTCTACAGCTCCCAGCCCAGCTACGTCAGGTGAGCACGTGAGAAGGGCGTGGCGCTGACCTATTACGTAGAAGCGACTGGCCCCGCCCCCGCTCAGGAATCGGTCCGTCTATTCGCCGCGCCCCATCCTCCACCCCTCTGGTACAATGGAACAGTCCTCAGCCGAGCACCAGGGCGGTGGCAGAACACGCCCCTTCTGCACGTGACCGCATCCGGCCTCGGTGCCCCCATCAGGTGACGGCCGTCCCGCGCTCTCGGGCAGTCACACGCCGCTCGAGCCCCTCTGTCGGGGGCTGGTGAGAGAGTGGGACAAGGCCTGCCCGCCCCGCCCCCGCGCGCTGCGCTGACAGGGAGGGGCCTGGCGCGGTCGCACACGGGCGGGGCTGGGTGAGGGACTTGGGGCCAAGGCGGAGGCGCTGGCTGCCGGGCCCAGCCTGGCACCGTGGAGCCCCCAGCACGGGGCCGTAGAGCCAGAGGAGCTGGGGAAAGGAGGCAGCTGAGGCTCCGCACAACGCATGTGCGCCCAACATTTAGCGCCACGTTGTGCACAGACTGACACCGTGTTCAGCCCATTAACGTCAGCGGGAGCTGCAGGGTGTAAACGAGCGTAGAGGCCTTGGCTGTTGGTCTTTGTCCCTGGCGCCGCCCCCACCTCTCCACTTACCTAGCGGAACACCTGTCCAGAGTGCACGCAATACTCCACCCCAGGTTGCATCATTCAAGGGTTTGTTCTCACACCTCCATCTCCACCGAAATCATTCATCGTTTTAAGAATACCAAAGACCAACTCCCCTCAGGCCTATCCTCCCGCGGTGCCGAGGGGAGTGCCTTGCAACACTATAGTCAGGTCAGGGCTCATATCCATATCCCAAACTTTAACAGCCCGCAAACCCCTTTCACTAAACTATGAAATCTCGTGAACCTCCTCCTAAAAATGAATATTTTCAGGGATTTAAGTTTAAATTTCCTCAGTGTGATGGATGCCCCAACTGCCCGGCCCCGCTCCTCCGGGGGCTTGGGCTGCCAGTCCCACGCCGAGCGCTGGGGTTCGGGCTGCCAGCTTCCCTGCTGAGGGGGGCAGGGCTCGGGCTGCCGGCCCCAACTGCCGAGCCCTGCTCTCTCTGGGGCTC
>NW_020664393.1:5440118-5457167 GCF_002925995.2 Terrapene triunguis | reverse complement strand
CTCGGGCTGCCGGCCCCAACTGCCGAGCCCTGCTCTCTCTGGGGCTCGGGCTTCCAGCGCTGCATGGGGAGCGCTGGGGTTTGGGCTGCCGGCCCCCCCACTGATGGGGGCAGGGCTCGGGCTGCCGGCCCCAACTGCCCGCTCCCGCTCTCCCTGGGGCTTGGGCGGTCTGCCCTGCGCAGAGCGCTGGGGTTCAGGCTGCCAGCTTCCCTGCTGACCGCCGGGACTTGGGCTGCCGGCCCCGTTCTCCCTGGGGCTCGGGGTGTCTGCCCTGCAACCAGGTCCCACCTGCTATCTCCAATGCCCAGGGTCCTCTGTCCGCCATTAGTGAAATTTTTCTGGCGAACCCCCTGTAACATTCTGCAAACCCCAGTTTGGGAACCACTGCATAACAGGTATATGACCTGTTCTGCAACAGTTTAGTAAAATAACTATTTAAAAAACTAATGTACACAATGCATCCCCACCAACGTGAGATTTGGAAAAATGAGACAGAAAACCTCTTAAAATAAGCTTGCCACTCCATTACTTGTCACTTTGACTCCATGTTTTTCTCCAGAGTTTTTAGGAAAAATAGCAGTGCAAGGGAAGAAGTGTTCAGCTGATAATGTGAATACACCCAGGAATGTTCTCCTGCACAGAATCCAATTCAAGCCCTGTGTCCAGATGTAATTTAGTGCAACCCTCTGCAGATTCTGAAAAGGGAGACAGTTCTTAAAACCCAAAAGTGAAACAGGTTAAAATGCAGCAGTTCTCCATTCTCCCTCCACAGTCACAATCTGTAGGCCACCCAACCAAGAGGTAACAGACACATTGTTTCCTAGTTGCTTGGCCCAGTTCCAGAACCCCACTCTTTAAGCCATCTACCTCACAGTTAATAGTTCCTATTTTTTTTATTCCTGTGCCAGGGCTTCCACACATCTGACAATTCTCCATGTTCCTTGCAACTCTTCTTTCCTAGCCCTCAACGCAGCTTCCCCCTTTCATCTGCAACCCTGCTGAGCAGCTTCTCAGGGGAACCTCTCTCCAGAATCAACCCTCCTTTCCTTGGCTGAACCTTCCTTAACTAACCTGGTTCATCCTCCTTTACTTTAAGGACTTCTGCACAAACCTTATAATCAGCAGGGTTCCCTCGCCCTGGCCATTTTCTCCCACAGCTCTCACCAGTTCTCTCTCTGCCAGCTTTCAACTAGGGCTTTGTCAGGTCTCATACAACTACTGCAAGCTCCCTGCTCCTCCTTCCTACTCTCTTTTCTCAACTGTTGACTGGATCTTTATAGAGGACAGATGCCTTCTATCAGGAGTCATCCAGAGGCCACTAACTAATCATAGATGAACTGGACACATTCCCTCTTAAAGGTGCCAGTCACATTCAGACAATCCCCCATGACTACTTCCTACTAAAGGAATTAATGTAGTTTATGTAAATATTTTTGCAAAGAAAAAATGTGCTTAATAGGCATCTCTTGTTACTGAAGAGAAACAAACACTATTTAACAAATAATTTTCCAGTCATTTTTCTTTTAATTAGAAAATCTATTAACTTGTCCATTTCAACTTTGGCATAGAACGAAGCAGTGAAGATAATAATTCTATAGTCAAATTACAGTGGGAAATTTTATTGGTTCTGATTACCAGAATCCAAATGCTAACACAAAAAAGTCATTGTTATACTTAGCTCTTAGAAATTTTCATCTGTTGATTTCAGAGTGCTTTACACAGGAAGGTAAAGTAAAAATTCAAAGACTTTTGCCAGTTGCAGACATGTTAGAGAGATTTTAATTGTTATAGATTACCTTCCTTGAGATTCTGGGACATTTTTTCATTTTCCACACTCTTGCCAGCCATTTGCCAGCTTCTGTTGAAACCATCTGCTGTCACTACTCCTGTGCTATGCCTAAGAGAGATCTTTCATCTCAGAAATTACTACTACGGCAATTGGCAATGAATTGTGTGTTTAGTCTCCTGAGTCATAAATAAAGGTGTTTTTACAGCATTTAGATAAACGTTGACTTCTTTATGTGGAACTTCCACACTCACTGAAACCACATCTACTCATTGCTATTCACTTATCCAAGATATCCGTGAGATTTTGCAAATAGGATATAGTTTATAATTTCCTGTTTTGGAGTAATTTTAGCATTTTAATGGGTTCAGTTGAGTCCAAATATCTTAATAATTTGATACAATCTGTAAACAAAATAATGAAATATATGTCTAGGGCCTGGGTCTAATGTTATGTATACTGGTTTGACTCTGGTGTAGCTCCATTGACTTCAGTGGTAACTCTTGGTTTAAACTGGTGTAAGTAAGATCAGACCTCTAATATTCAGAGACCGCCCAGTACCACCCTTATGTTGAGTTGTACCTTACCCCACATGCACTGATTTTAATAGTACTACCAGTGGTGTAAGGTCTGACTTAGTGTGACTCAAGAATGGCAGAATTGGGCCAAAGGTAAATAACTGATTGTGATGAATGGATACAATCAATAGCAAATTCATTTATGAAGTAGTGCTAATTGGTGTTCTACTTAATAGGATTATTTATAGTGCAGCCTACAGTAATGTAATCTCTCACTGGACATCCATATTTACACAATAATTTGTATAGCTATATAACGGCATGAAGTTAAATTCCCAAGCCCATTAGTATATTCATGTAAGAATGTGTGTGAACAAGCCATGAACATGTTTAGAATAGAAAAAATATCAAGCTAAAGTTTAGATGTATAAAAATGCTATTTTAGATTAAAAAAAGCCTACAAAATCTATAAAAGGCTGGTCAGAAACATATGCATTTTTACACATTACAGTAGGAAGTGAAATGGGCTGTAATCAAGGCACAAGAACACCACAGTTGTTAATTTTACATTCTACTACAGGCCTTTCATTGTACGTAGATACATCTTCTAGTTTCTGAAGAACTTCTGTACCTTCAATCAGCTGTCTAAAGTAAAGGTGGAAATTATATATACATAAAAAGTCAGTAAAATTATAATTAACTATCTGATCACTACCATAAAGCTCTATAGTTTTAGTAATCTATTTGACCATTTGAGTTCCATGGTATTCATTTTCCAATACAATTTATGTTAAATGTGCATGATTTAACAAAAATGTAGGAACATACATATGTATAAATGATGCATATGGGTAGAGGATCAGAAAAATACACCAGCAATTTGAAGATCAGGAAACACTATAATTTAGTAGTGAATACAACTGTGTTATCTACCTTCAGTGCCTGTCAGTGGTCAGAGCAAGTCAGTTAGAAATCCTGAATTCCTTCTATTAGGCTATAATAACATAACTATAGTTTTCTCAATATGGCTGTCTCTTAAAATAAAGGGTTCATGTCTTATATGTTCTTTTCTTTATAGGATTGTTCTTCACAGCAGACTAACATTCCAGCTGTTTGCTCTGAAAATATCCCAATATTTAGCGTTTTAGGAGATAGAAAAATGCTACACTTTGAGCTATCTGTAGCTGTAATTATTCAAAGCAATATATGTTGCAGCATGTAGACACCTTTCCAGAATTTTGTGGCTACAAGTGTCCATGATATCTACTACTCTTCTTCCATTTCAAGAAGAAAAAGGTCAAGAGGAATATTGTCAGAAATTGTTCTGCATTTAATTAAAATGGTTTAGTCTCTCTCTCTCACACACACACTTTTTGAAGTCTTAGATCAGTTTTCTTCTTAATTAATCTGAATCATGAAACCGATACAACAATTTACAATTCTAAACTGTCCTGAGCTGCAATGTGTAGGGCTCAATCTTATAAAACCCTGTGTTAAGCTGTGTACACACGGGTTTGCTAGCAGTTCATGTAGAGAACTCTGCACCTTATCTTTGGCACAGATATTGGGGATAGGGGGAGGATATGTTAGAAGGTTGTGAATGGATCACTGATGTGGAACGTGTGTCCAGGACAGGCCAATGAGGTGTGCAGTAGCTATTTTAATGTAAAAGTTTCTATTGCTATTGCAGAATGTTGTTGCATACCTGTGGAAGGCCAAGGTGTAAGGAGTGGTGTGCCAATTTATAGCATGGTAACTCCATATAGTGCTGAACTGCCCTCTTTGCTCTTTGTGGCCACTCTTTGCTCTTGCTGGAGTAAGCTCCTAATATGTTTATACATTGGGCAATGTTATAAGAGCAGTGCTTGAAATTTCCTGTGCTTTTAAAGCAGGGAGTCCCTGGTAAGATAACAAGAGACTCCAGTGTACAGTGTAGAAATTAAAGTCAGATGCCACTGATTTAAACACATCCAGTTAGAACTTATTTTAAGTTTGTTTTTTGCATGTTGTATTGGTATGCTTTTTTTTTTTTTTTTTGCTTTTGAAATGCTGTACTCCTCTATGGTGCATTAGACAATAATCACCCTGGCATGAGAGTCTTGTGCCTCCCACACTCCCAGTCCCTTTATGCTAGGAACCGCTAGCTGGGTAAAAGGATCTTAAAAGCCCCAGGGTGAAATCCTGCCTCCACTGAAGTCATTGGGAGTTTTGCCATTGTCTTCAATGGGGCCAGGATTTCATTCCTGGCTCTGGCTGGGGAAGGATTCCCCTGGTGCAAGCAGTGCAGAGGCAGCTATATGCTGCTTTCCCAGGACATCTTTGCAATCTTTGGGAGGCTGTTTTTTCTTAGGCCAGGTCTACATTAGGAGCGCTTTGTCCATATAACTGTACTAGTATGCTGTACTGACAAAGTGCTTTTAGTGTGGATGTAGCTTATACTGGCAAAACTATGCTTTTTCCAGTATAGCTTATTCTAGCCTGCCCGAGTGAAATACATTTTACCAGTAAGAGTGCAGTTTTGCAGGTATATAACTGTCTACACTAGGGATTTTTGCTGGCTCAGCTATGTCAGTCAGCAATAGCACCTCATCACACCTCTGAACAACACAGCTATGATAGCAAAAGTCTACTGTATAGATCTGGACATACACAGGGCCCTAGACCTGCCTTATGTTTTGCCAGGAGCCTCTCTAGCCCCTGGCGTAGCTTCAGACTGGGAGGGTGCAAAAGTGGCTTAAACCCTCCGCCCCGAGCTGTGAGTTCTGTGCTGTGCCTCTCAGAGATGCAGCACAGAATCTCAATCTTGGGCAATGATGTCTTAGATAGCTAGGAGTATTTTTTTAAAAACATTTTAAAATGTCTCTGTAGTATACATACCCAAAAGCCACATATTTTTTATCCATATAGGGAGCTGGCTGTAGTGTAATATAAAACTGTGAACCATTGCTGTGACGTCCTTTGTTGGCCATCCCAAGAATCCCTCTTTTGTTGTGAGGAATGGAAAAGTTTTCATCTAGAAAGTTTACAGTAATAAATGATCATAGATTTAGTTTGCCTCCTTCCACTTTTACTCACTGTTGCAACTGCTACAGCCCCTCCTCTTCTACAACCCCTTTCTCGCCTCTTGCTTCCTTCTCCCTCTCCCCCATTCTTATTACTTTCTTTCCTATTATATACTGTACATTGGGAGCCTTTCAGCAGGTCTCCCTTCAACTTGCCCCCAAGCTACTGATTGGAAATGAAGGGGATTACAGCTTCCTTTGACTCTGGATCACTGGATTCTGCTTCCTAGAAAGAGGTTTAGGAATAATTTTGGGTTATCCTCCTGGAAAAAAACCTTAGTGATAAATATTCAAAATGTAGTTGCTAACATGCTGCAGACTTTTTTAATATTATGACAATTCTGCTATAGCATCTTTTATCTGAGGATCTCAGAGCACTTGAGAAATAAACAGTGTATAGGCTGGTTAGCATTATTCCTATTTTATGGATGAGGAAACTGAGGCACTTAGAAGTGAATGGCCTGATTTTCAGCAGTGCTAAGTACTCATCGTTCTGTGCCATAATGACTTGTCCTGAGTCAGATGGTAAGTCAACAGCAGAACCCAGAACTGCTGACTCCTAGACTCTCATTCTAACCCTCCATATTAATTTCCAGTTGCTAATTTTTAGGGAGCACCAAGTTCTATCATGTTCTGGGAACTATATGATTAAAGGCCAGCTGGGGCTATGGGATGGGATAAAAAGGGAGAGAGTTAGCAGTGGTGACAACACTGGATTTATTGCAGTTTCTTCCCTTGGCATTAGACGGGGTGAGGATGAAAAGAGACACTGGGCTACAATTTTTTTCCCACCTTTGCTCAGTGTTCTGTGCAGCGATCAGAGACAATCCAAAAATCCAGTGCAGCCATTGTCACCACAGAGCTTACTTTCCTCACCAAAGTACACATTACTGCCATGCTTAAACACAATTAACTAAACCACATAAAACAGAAGCTATTTTATCAGAACAGCTTACAATAACTGGCATGTTTATTTACAAGACTCGCTCAGTGCTGTTTGCTGCATACGGAGAGTTAACAAGAGCAAATAAAAAGCAAACTGAAGTCAAAGGAGTTACAGCAGGGATGAGGAGAAGAGCTAAAAGAGCAGAGAGGTAGGCAGCAGCTTATGCAGGGACCTGAAGGCCAGGACAAGTTGCTTAGGACTGTTGTGAAGGGTGAGGGGATTAGTTGAGGAGTAGAACATGGCTGGAGTGGCAGGTAATTTAGATATTTGCAGCAGGATTTCGGAAGGATGACAGGCTATCATGGAGAAGATGGAGAGTTGTTTAGCAAATACACTCATAGCACAAAGAACAGATTTTTAATTGAGGAAGTCTGAGAGGTCCCTGGATTTTCTCCAGAAGCATTCCGTGGTGCAGAAGAGTAATGGATGCAAAGTGTAAGACACATTTTGGAGGTGGGAGAGCCCAAGGAACAGGGTGCAGAAGAGAAAAGAGTTGTTGATGAACGTGAGTCAGCTGAGGAGAGGGAGGCCAGGGAGGGAAAGAAAGAGGGTGGAAAGCCTCAGAGAATGAATGCTGGTGGACAGGAGGTCACAGAAGGAATGTGAGATATGCCTGGGGGATGGGGATGGTGGAGGAATTGATACAGATCTGCAAGCTGAAACATCTCTAAGCCCCTTTGCTGCTTAGGCGGATATATCATATTGTGTAAGCAAGAACCCAAGGAGAGCTCTTCACAAACTCAAAAGGAATGATGGAAATTTGGGCTGAAGATGTGAGTAGGGATTTTATTATTCTTCCATGTTTTGTTATTCTTACTCTATTTGAGGTTTGTTCTCCCAAACTAATTAATAAAAATGGCAATTAAATTCTAAATGAAACAGTTGCTCCTATGCTGCTGCTTGTGAATTGCAGTAATGACTTCAGCAGTGTAATTTTGGATTAGGCTTCTTTGTTTTAAAAAAAACAATACTTCAGTCCAAGTGGTTTTCTGTAATTACCTCAGTACTTTGCGCTAATTTCAGGGAAATGTAGAAACATCCCATTCATTTCACAGAATATTGAAGTGAATGGATGTTTGTCAACTGTGGACATTCATAGAATCTTAGCATCTGTGAGTGGCATCTGTCACTGTTCTCAGACAGCAAAAATATCTATGTAAATAGTTTGGTGGAAAAAACAGTAGGAAAGCCATATAATCATCACATTAAAATTCCATATCTGAGGGAGCACCTTTATAAAGGACTGAAAAGAATTATCTTTTAATTTTAAAAAAGAGGGTTCAATATGGACAATCTTCTCTTTTGAAGAATCAGTATTTGTGGTGTGTGAAAGAGGGTAATAAAATTCCTTTTAGGGACAATTATAAGGTTGACAGAACTCAAATTAAGTCTATTTTAAAATTAAATTACTTTCCTAATCCTATAATATCTACTGCTGCCTCAAACAGAATTACAAGAGTGATAAAAGACAAGCTTCTCTCCAAGATAACAAATGACAGGTACTGGGTTTGTCTGGAGGAACACACACAGAGTTGCAAGTCACTAAATCCTCTAATTCTAATCCTGACTCTGCCAATGTCTTGCTGTGTGGCCTTGGGCTAGTCACTTTTCCTCTCTTAGTTTTCCCTATCTGTAAAATGGAGAACACACTACTTACCTCACATGGATGTTGTGAGGATTAACATTGGAACAGCATGTTGTATATGTAAAGCACTATAAAATATTAAGGACTAGAGTTGCATTTATGCCACAGTCCTGCACAGAGTGGTGTGGAGCTACACCAGTCCAGGAGGAGCAACGGCAGAGGTTGTGCCTCAGGCACACACTCTCCCAGCTGGGGCTGCCCAGTGCACACTGCTGTTTGTTTTAGGATTGCCCAGATTGTTCCTGCCAGCAGGAAAGCCCACAGTTTCCAGAACAGCTCTGGAGCAGGTGCATTGAAAGAGAACATATAAAGAATAGCAGATGCACAGCTGGTAGTGTTCCAGTACCGTCTGTATTAGTTATCTATGCAGTGTGGGTGGGGAAGAGGAATTGGATGAAGATTTCTAGCACGTTATTAAAATGTCTTGGTTTCCATTGATTTATCTTATAGACCTGATGGATGGTTTCCCCAGGAAACAGGTTACTTTCTTGCTGAGAATCCTGTGTTCTGAGGATCTGTGCTTCACACTACTCCAGATACATGCGATGTTGGAAGGAGGACAGGCCACTCTCCGACTTTCTCTTGCCCAATTTTTGGTAGGCAATATGCAGTGCTGCCTGAGGGAAAGTGACAGGGACTCTGAGAAAAGTTTGCAGGCTTTGTGGGAATCACTTGTTTAATTTTCAATGACTTGAAAGTTCCTGTAAACTTTCCTCCATGTCTATGCTACTTTCCAGCAAGGCAGCACCGTGGCAATAATTCATATGTTCCTAAAAACAGTCCAATTACCTGGATATAGTTTAAATGCAAACTTTGGCCCTTTTGCTTTGTCCTGCAGTCTCAAGGTGCGAATCACTTCTTATTGTCACTGAAAACTTAACTGTCTTTGAAAATAAAGACTGCAGTTACACTTGGTGGGTGAGGTAATATCTTTTATTGGATCGACTTCAAGAAAAGCGTTGTGTGGCTCGAAAGCTTGTCTTTCTCACTAAGGGTACGTCTTCACTACCCGCCGGACCGGCGGGTAGCAATCGATCTATCGGGGCTCGATTTATCGCGTCTCGATTTAGATGCGATAAATCAATCCCCAAACGTGCTCCCCGTCGACTCCGGAACTCCACCAGGGCAAGAGGCGGAAGCGGAGTCGACGGGGGAGCCGTGGCCATCGATCCCGCGCCGTGAGGACGGGAGGTAAGTCGATCCAAGATACGGCAACTTCAGCTATGCTATTCTCGTAGCTGAAGTTGCGTATCTTAGATCGATCCCCCCCACAGCGTAGACCAGCCCTAACAGAAGTTTGTCCAATAAAAGCTATTACCTCACCCACCTTGTCTCTCTAATATCGTGGGACCAACACGGCTACAACTACACTGCATGCAGTTACACTTGGCAGTTCTGAACTGTAGGCAGATGGCCAGTTTGCTGAAATGTGACATAATTTACAAACACTGGCAGTAAGGACGCTTTATGTAAGAGAATATAGACTAGTTCCCAGCTGGCTTTAACGGTCATAAAATATCTTTATGGCTAATTGTTAATCTAAACAGACCCTTCCCCCTTTAAATTGCTGCTTTGACTGTTTATTTGAGTTGTTCTTCTTAAATATTGCTCTGCCATTGACAATTTTATTAGTCTTATGATTATAGGGGTTTGCACCTTTGGTTTGATGTTATGATATGTAGCTCCTGTTCAGTAATTCTAGATTCTCACAGTTAGAGTTGAGAGACTAAGGGTCTGGCTCTGATCTCACTCTGGTGTAAATTAGGGGTAACTCCATAAAGTCAGTGAAGTAACAATGCTGTATAAATGAGATCAAAATCTGGTCCTAAGACTCTAAAGCTGCCTGATTCCAGTTTTCTCAGAGTGAAAAACAAGAAACTTCCATTAATTTCAGCATATTTAAACCATCCCAGTATAATGATGTGACACAGAGGCCCATTGGTGCCAGCTGGCAAAGGTTTTGCTCTTCTGTAACAGCAACTCCTAGCAGGCTTGACACTATACGTAGCGCACCTCTTTCATAATATTTATCCATGAAGAAAATCATGTGAGGTCTTAAATGAAAGTCAGTGCCCCACTGGTTATGTACATATACTATTTAAAAAGTTATGTATGTATACTAAAAATATGTTCCTAAAGTCTGTATTAAGGGAGAGTAGACAAACAGGTTTCTGCCAGACAAAGAATGTTCATTCACCTGTCTCTGTTGGTCCGCAGGTAAAGTAAGCATTGTAAATAACAGTGGGGAGTCATTTACATACAAAGTCAACAGGAGGATATGAAATCAATAGAAAAAACAAGAGACAGGGGTTCTATTGTCACTGAAGACAGACCAAGAACTTTGGGATATAAGCAGAAGTCAAGGAGAAACCCCTTTATCCTGCACCATGGAAGTAAACAGAGAGTGCATTTACATTCATAAAAATGGGATCTCAATCAGCCTTGGTAGGAAATACTATAAAAGCCTTTGGGTGAGATAAGACTGCTTTAGACAGGAGGTTAGCCTGTTAAGTTTAGTCTCTAAAAAGCATATACTTATTTTGTTTTATATGTAATCCTTCTATATCCATTATTCTTAATCACTATCTCTTATATCTTGGTCTTTGATAATAAATTTATGATTGTTTTCGCTATAAACTTATCTTAGTGCTGTGGTATTGCACAAAGAGCTGATCCTGAGCTGAATTGTGGAAGCTGGTGTGTATAGTGTTCCATTGGGGACAGCAGGCACAGTATTACTGTTAGTGTTCAGTCAATAAGGGGCTGAACACTAGAGGGAAATGCTTCAAAGGGCTTGGGGACTGGGGTGCATCTATTGGTTACAGTTGTCAAGGAAAGTAAGGGCAGGCAGAGCCCTGAGGAGATTGTTTGGGTGGCTAACAGGCTGATGATGTCAAGGAGCTGACACCCAGTTAATCACCAGAAAGTCTTTCTACTGCTGGAGGCAGGGGGGTAACAAGGTTTTTCACAGTCCTGGCCATTCTGAGAATCATCACAAATGAATATGTGGTATCAGTGGAAGCACAGAACCCACACTTAACATTTACCCATTATAGTGCTTCAAATTTTCAAAGCCCTTTTACAAGCATGAATGTTCATAACATTCCTGTCAGGTAGGTTAAGTGTTATCCTTATTTTACAGTTGGAGAAAATGGACACAGACAGGTGAAGCTGAAAAATCACATAGTGAGTCAGTGGCAGAGCCAGGATTACCAGTCAGAAAATCAACCCACTAAAGCAGTTTGCCAGGAGAACTATGTTAATAACAATTAGAGAATAATCCTGACTGATACGAGAAAGTCTGAAACCGCTGTTGAGATGTAAGTGATGAAAATGAAAGAAAAAAAAAAACTAACTAAACCTGAGAACACTTCAGTGAAAATCCAATTATTTACCTGAAGTTTGACTTATGCATGGTAAGATAAGGAAATTTAAATATACCTTCAAAAGTGGGTCCATAAATTGACTCACCACCATCTCCTCTTCCAGCTGTTATGTCTGTATGTGATTAGACAAAAGTGACAGAATACAAATGTTCACCACTGGCATTAACTGGCACTTTCAACAGAGGTTAAGGACATGGGTCCCAGTCCTGCAACTGAGAACAGGCAGGTGGACTGCTGCACCTGTATGGAGTCTGGTTTGAATTCAATGGTCTCCACACAGGTGCAACAGTCTGCCTGCATGCTATCAACTGCAGCATTGGGGCCTTACTGGAATTGCAGAATGAATTAATCTCTCACTCCAAGAGGTGGTGTCTCCAGAAATAACTACTCCATATATACAATAAGAAACATTATATATATATATATATACATACACATACCTTCTTGCTGCTATGCTAATACAAGTACCTGCGCACCTAGTTTCCAATGTTTAGTAACATACTTCAAGAGTGCTGCTGGACTGAGGTACTAGTCTTAAGGAACAGATTTCAGTATATGAAAATGTGCCACAGTGAATACGCCCTGTATCCATAAATAATTACCTGTGCTTAGAACAAGGGATGATGAAAATAAGGATCTGATAATATAACAAGTCAGGGCCAGTAAGCCTTTAGTAAACTCCCAGCCATTACGCAAAGCTGACAAGTATAGGAAACACAAAAACACAATTGAAAAGAGTTTGAAAAACAAAAAACAAACAGTTTGTGTTAGTTTATTTAAAAACTCTTCTATATGCCAGTCAGGTAAAAGGAAATCCTCCTCAGAAGTAAGCCAATTATTTTAAGTTGCTCTTCTGGACCTCAGATGTATTTCTATTAGTTACTTGGGAAAAGCAAAAAGGATGTCTTGGAAATATGATCTTAAAACGGCATTAAGTAAACAATGTTTGGAGTAGGAAGGAAACAGGGAAGAGATGCAGGGAGGTGAGAGAAGAGAAGCTGAGAGGAAGAAATGAAGGAAATCCCTTCAAACACACCTAACTATGTTTACTTTTACTGAAATGCTCTGTTTTCTTGGCTTACTCATCATTTACTAAGCTATTTCCTAGATTCATAATGACACTTTTCATGCACAACCCCAATGTTCAAATATGCTCCATGTCACCAAAACCTTTGGATATCTATGACTGGTTAAATACTCCTGTAAAGTAACATCTATACAAAACACATAGGATGTTTCTTACGGATTTTCTCAGTGTTTAAGTGTTTCCAGCTAATTTCCTAATTTCTTGCCAAAGAGGCTTGTGAAAAAACTTTTGGCTAATTAAAAAAATAATAATACGGACTATTGATTTCTTATCCATGTTTTGCCTATAATTAGGGAACAAGATCACCAAGAGAGAAGACACTGCTTTTTGTTGTATATACACCTCAGTTAAAACCTTGTCCATCACAAATTGGTTACATCTCTAAGTTCAGCGTTATTTTGTTGGACAAAATCTACTTTTCATGCTGATTATTCTATCCAAAATCTGAATTACACCAGATGTATAGAAGACGTTTTTAAACCCACCTCCTCCTTGTATCCAGCCATTTTTTACTAATCGATGAAAAACTGACTCTTTATAAGTAAGCTCCAGACCACTGCGAGAGGTCCCTGCTTCTCCTGTACACAAAGAGCGAAAATTCTCACAGGTTTTGGGGCACATATCAGAATAGAGCTGCAAAATGAAGGGAAGTAAGTTTGTAAATAACTTCAAAAGGTCAGATCCTGCAGCCCTTTCTCTTGAGATAAGGGCTGCAAGACAGGGCCTCATGTTTGCTCTTTTCTTCTGTATCTTACCTCAAATAACAAGGTGCCTGTGGGCTGCTCCTGAATAGCTATGTCCAAGTACACAAACACATGCTGTTTAAATCAGGAAAAATCCAGTTTAAAAAAAAAAAAAAAAAAAAAAGTCAAATATCTTCTAAGTGTTCACTATTATGATGAAAGACAGTTTAGCTGCTCAGTAAAATGTTCTCAGGCTTCTTTTTATAATGAACCCATAATTAGGTATCAAAACAGCTTTTAGAAATAATAAAATATTAGCTATATAATCTAGTATTTTGTTGAAACAAAAAATATTCAGTAAGTTTCAGGTCATTCTTGGACAAAAAACACCATTATATTGCACTAGGAGACATCAGGCTGGGCCCATTTCATCACTGGTGTAAGCCGGTGCAGGTTCACTGAAGCCCATGTAAGATCACAACCAATTAATCCATAGTAACACTGACTGCTATACCAAATGGAATCATTTTGCTGGATGGCTAAATCACTGGTCAGATATAAGGAGGTAAATAATTAAATTCCAGTCAGCAAGAAGCCAACTTAATAATTCAGCATTTTTTTTAGGATAAATTGATCTCTGATAGGAAAAAGACTTTTAAAAATTATATGACAACTGAATTAGATTTTCCAGAAACATTCACAAAAATTAACCCATTAATCAATCATCATAGTGTTTCGAAAAGGATCGAAAAGTTCAGCTGCTTATCTGAAGCTTATCTGGACATCCTGGGAGAAACCATGGCCCCGCTGAAGTCAGTTTTTGCCACTGACTTTGATGGAGCCAGGATTTCACCCCCTGAGGGTATGTCTACACAGCAGCTGGAAGCAAGCCTCCCAGCTCAGATAGACAGACACACTAGTGGGGCTTGAATTAGTTCACTAAAAATAGAAGTATTTACACTCAGGCATATCAGGTTGGAGTTGGGTGGACTTGAGAGCCCAAGCACCAGCCTGAGCTGCAACATCCATACTCCTATTTTTAGCCTGCTAGCTTAAGCCCTGCTAGGATGAGTCTGTCTACCCAGAGTGGGAGGCTTGCTCCCAGCTGCAGCGTAGACATATTCTGGAAATCTCAAGAGAATAGGTTTAGGGTCGGCTCTAGGATTTTTGCCGCCCACAGCAAAAACACTTTTGGCCACCCCCCCCCCCTGTTTTTTAATTACCCCACCCCGGCCCCGCCTCAACTCCGCCCCTTCCCCAAATCCCCAGCCCTGCCTCCTCCCCCCAGGCTCTCAAGCCTAAGAGGGAGGGAGGGGGAGAAGCGGCGCCCGCGCCGTGGCCACTCGGAGTCTCCCCCTCCCTCCCAGGCTGCTCAAGCCTGGGAGGGAGGGGGGAGCAGCGGCGCGTGAAACAGCTGTTTCGCGCGCTGCGGCCACTCGGGATCTCCCCCTCCCTCCCAGGTTTGAGAGCCTGGGAGGGAGGACGAGTAGCGGTGCGCGAGCGACAGCAGCAGCGGAGGTGAGCTAGGGCGGCCAGGGCACATTTTTAGGGGCGGCATTCTGGCGCCGGCCATGCCGCCCCTAAAAATGTGCCACCCCAAGCACCAGCTTGTTTTGCTGGTGCCTAGAGCCGGCCCTGAATAGGTTTACTCATGAGATTCGTAGCACTGTTGATTTTGGTCCTAGCTAAAATTTCACAAGAGCATTTGTTTCTTTGGCATTTGAGCAGTTTTCATTCCAGTTCTGACCAGAAACAACTTAGCTCTATTCTGTCTATATTCCCTGGCTGCTGAGAGAGAGGGGACATTCTCTCCTTCCTCTTCCTCCTCACTGCCAGTAGGAGGTGGCTTTCCACAATTTCCCTCCCCTCTTGGATGCTAGGAGAAACAAAATCTCCCACCTCCTTTCTCCATTCCCTGGGTATGGAGACAACTCTTCTTCTTTTCCATAACTCTAGTGGGATTCCAGTGATTATTTCTCTTTGCTGTACCTTCCATGTGGTGGTGGGAGGGAGGAGAGGATCTAGGCACTACAGTGCAGTTGTCTCCTTTCATTTCTTGTTGGGCTTGCCATTTTGCCCAGTAAGCATGAGGTAGGGCAGGGAGCACTCGGATTAGTCTTCTGGTCAAGATAACTAGTCAGTGTATTTCACCAAAAGTCCTTTAGTATGACAGCGGCATGAACTTCATTGTAAGTCTATGGTCTTAGACATTGAGAGTGCAAATCAAGAAGTCAAAAACTGGGTGGCAACCATACTGCAAATTTATATGGATGGATCTATGAAGTCATGTCTAGAAAGTATCAATCCCTCCTATCCCCTCTCCAAGACCCCACTACCCACCAAATCGCAAGCAAACAAGCAACCCATTGATAAGTCACATCAAATAATTACAGTTAGATAGCATATAGCTGGTAACAGACCCTACAATTTCCTATTAGAAACCAGTGTAACCTGCCTTGGTGTTTTGCATATGTTTGGTGCAAAAATCCTCAGTAATAGCTTGGTAAAGTGCCACAGGTTTAAAATCTTGGTAGTTCCACTTGTCATAAGCCCACTTGAGCAGTTCTTGTTCACTTCCCAGCAGTTGGCCATCAATAAAACACATCACGCGGGAGGGATACTCCCAGGTTTCACCTTTCAGTTCCTGAATTTAGAAGAAAAAATGAAAACCTGCAGGAATTACACTTTGGATTTAGTACAGAAGCAGTCAGTAATACATACTCAGATTCCATGCTGATGAATGTGGTATAAATACCTAGTTAGATGGATTTTTTTTGTTCATTTTTACTTGTTAGGTGTTTATGCTTTCCCTTCCCAAACTCCAGCCCCCCTAAGACCACCACCATGAAAAATAAAACATAGGAATCATACAACTATATTTTGCAACTTCTTCTGAAATCAAGAATAAATGTCCAAAAGTTATAGAAGGCTTTCCAAAATCCGGTTATAACAGAACATGATCATAAAAACAATTATTCTGGTTCCACTTTTGGGTCAGCTTGGAGGTTTGCTTTGGCAAAACCCATTCACCAAACTAGGTGTAACCTCTATAGTTATCTATAATTAATCAAGGATTCCCCAAGGGAAGCAAGGGCTCTAAACCACATTTCAGCACACTCATATGTAATTGTTGAGTCTTGTAATTATACTGATTTTTTTATGAGATTTTTCCCACCATTGCTATACCACTTATGCAATTTCATCAGTGCAAGTAACGGTGGGAGAACTAGTATTCAGCAACTTCTGAAATTTTTAACAGAGCAACTCTAGACAACAGGGAGTAAAAACACTGGTAGCTAGTCCACTCTAATACTTCCCCATTATCTGCTCCAGTGCCACAGCAATGATGGGAGATATATTCAGATATACTAAGAAAACTCAGCATAGACATGGCCTAGGGTGGGCTTGTCTACTTTGTGAATTAGCATGCAGCAAGCCAGGGTATGAATCTATAGTGCACCAGCTTGCCATGCAGTGACTTGACATAGGGGCACTGCTACTATGCAGTGCTGGTGGCAGTGGCCGCATGGCAAGTTTGTGCACAGGACATTCATGTCCTGGCTTGCCGTTCATTAACTCATCAAATGAGACAAAGGGCTTGCCTACATGAACAATGATGCAATATAGCAACATATATAACCGAAAAATCATAAAACAAGAAATTAAGAGCCAATGCTGCTCTCGAATCTATGTCTGCAATTTGTATTGATTTTAATGGACCCAAGGCTCTTGTACCACGCACATCACTAGCATATCTAAGACTCTAAATAGATTAGACTGGAACAGAGGTTGCCCCTATGTTTGTTGACCTTAGTTGCAATTTTGGCAACTGTAATGATTGAGACATTTTTGTTGGCCATTGGAACAAGCATCTTTATGGTAGATATATGTAAGGACCCTATTAGGCAAGTCCAATTTTTCATTTTTTTTTTTTTT